>NC_056689.1:20652000-20980500 GCF_018350215.1 Panthera leo | reverse complement strand
TTTTTATACGTTTCTATTTTCCCAAGGTGTGCATATTTGCAGTTAAAAGGAAAACTTTTTTGAGAAGAACACCGCTGTGAGTTCCCAATGTTTTTATACTTAGAGCAATTCACTCATGTAGGGTGAACTTGGACTATTTGCTTCACAGCTGAACAGTGTAGGTGATAACGGAAGTCCCGGTTAGCACAAACCGCATTTAATAAGACATTTTTCTCCTCGTTCTCACAATTGATATTCTTTCTCAGGCTTTTTAATGGTTCTGGTTTTGGGGATTGCACTAGTTGGTATGTACTCTAAGCCCCAAGCCCAGGAGATGTACAAAGTCTGTTTTACTTTATTGCTGGGAGTTCCTATAACAGACAGGAAAGTACATGCATGAAATTCCAAGGCAGCCATGCCCAAACGTGTATCTCCTAAGCTGTAGGAACTCTCCATGTTCCATTTTCTCAACAGGAAGATGGGGATAACAATCCTAAGTTTCATAAAGTTGCTGTGAAAATAAAATGAAATAGTGTATGCAAGGCACTTTATAGAAGATCTGGTATACTGATATGCTGAATAAATATCACCTGCTAATATCATAACCTTTTCATTTCTGAATGCATTCACTCTCATATTATTTCCACCTAAAGCAAAGAATTTCAAAGTTCCATAGCCACCCATTTCCCCTTATCAAGTTCTTTAAGGAGAACATGAATGTCTAAAGGAAAAAGCACTGGCTGTTTTTGGTCCCCTAATGGCATAAAAACAGTGGGTTTGTGCCTGGGAGAGGAGCACACCTTTGCTTATTATGGGAGAGTTGTTACATAGTAAATACCTCTTCCTTTGCAATTGTATAGCAGAAAACACATCTCCAATAAGTTATATCTCTTCAAAAATAAATCTGAGGCAATGCAAGTTTATTTGAAATAGGGTCAAAGAAAACACTGTACAAGAGTAGGCAAATGAAACGGGGAAGAAAAGGCAGCCAGGAAAGGATGTGTTACTAACTAACTACCACTATGGCAACAGGAGTTTCATGCCTCTGAGAAGTCTGGGAGACAGTGTAGGAGATGTGACTCAGAGTTATCTCACTGCAGGGGGCAGGGATCCTGGTACTTCTCTACCAGTTCCCCTTGCCATTGATGGATGGGTGCTCCAGGGTGGGGTGGATTAATTCCCTGGCACTTCCCTTCAGCTCCAGGACAAAAAGAGCCCTTAGCCACCAGTTAAAGGTGGAAATTGAGCAAAGAAAATAGTAAGTGTTGAGGGGATGGAGGCAAGTCGCTGATAGTTTCTGCTATAGTCTGTTCCTTGCCCCCTCACACATCCACTTGTGCCCCAGTTTCACTTTATTTCATACTATTTTTCAAGTTTGTGTCCAGTCACAAGGCCTTAGTAGACAAGCTATAGTCCCCCACAGTTGTAATTGGTTTCAAGGACATAATTGATATTTTTCACCTCTTCTCTCCTCCATCCATTTTAGATCCCCCCCCCCCCGCCCCGCCCCACGTTCAGCTAGCACATTCACATGGAGAAGTTGCTAACTCAGTAGGATAACCCACCCTTTCATCTCCATGGGGCCTGGGTCCCTGGTTAGTACTTTAGCCATGCTGTAGTGGTTACAGTTACACATGTACAGTTACTGGAGAGCATGGAAGCATCAAGAAAAGGGGCTTCCGTGAATTCTCTGGGTTCCAGACCTACTCCTCCTTGCTCCATTATATAGCTACAAAATTATTTGTATCAGAGACGTGATTTCTGACCTGCCCTTGGTGAGAGATTTCAGCAGAACCCTTAACTGTTTTCTCAGGTAGAACATTTCACTCATCATAGGGCCACCCACATTCTTATTCTCCAGATCCAAACCAATGTAGGCCTTCCACCTGGGGTAAGAATATCATCTTAATTATGCATTAAGAACTGAGAAAACGTCCCCTGAGGGACAGACTTGGGCCGGTTCTCCATTTTCTGCTCCGTCTTCACCCCTTGCCACCCTCATAGAGTCTGTGCAATGATTTGCTTAGACCTTGCACCAAATAACCCTCAACTGTCCTGGTCATCCCTTTCTCCTCAGTGTACAACTACATGGGTATATGCCTAGAGTTCCTTTTGGGGTAGAATTAGGGGAGCTCTCCTGTATGTGCTTACTCTGGTGTCACAGGAAATTGCCTTCAGTGGCTTCAGTTGATTGTCTCTGGATGTGAAAGCTGATTCTGGCCAGAGTGGAGTGTTTATTCATCAGCTCCTGCCAGTCATTTTTTGAAGCTGTCCTGGGAAGCACTAATTCCCTGGTATTCCTAGTCAGCACAGCAGGAGCAGATTGTGTTCCTGTGGTCAGGAAAAGCCCTTAGAATGAGCTGCAGGCACTGGCAGTGGGAATTTGGGCAGACATGCACAGAAGTGGTAAGCACCAAGGGATCATGGGGCATGGGCCTTCAACCACGCTGCTGACAAACCCACTAATTGGAAACTATTTGGTTATAGTTCAGTGGATTTCTGCATCAGCTAACTCCAGGACTTTTTTTTCCTTACACTCTGTTTATAAACTGACATGGCTAGGATCTATGTTTTCCCCTTTAAATTAAAAAAAAAAAAGCTCATTGGTAAAAATCATAAAAGCAACATGCACGGTCATTGAGAAAATGCTGAGAAAATACAAGGCATAGAGTAAGAGCCGTAGGAGCCTCGAAGAGAAAATTGCTATTCTGATGAGCAAGTGAAGGAAACAGGCAGAGACCTTGAGCATCTCTGCTGACTCCCTTGTCTTCTGTTTCATCTGCAGCATCGGAACATCCCCATGAGAGAGTTACAATTTGAATATCATTCTAACTTCATCACAAAAGAAGATGAATAATAAAACATTAACGTGTTGAAGGTTACACTGTGAATTTTAGGAATACAACCGTGCCTCTTGATTCCTGTTTAGTATTCGGATACTCCCTAAACTACCCTTTATGTCACCTCAACTGCTATCTCAAATTATACTGTTCAGTTCATACTCCACAATCTGTTTTCTCTGGGGGAATGGAGAATGACAGCCTATCTATCATCCTTCTTTGCTTCAGAATGAAATGTGACTTTTATGTAACTACAGTAATATATGTATGCTGTAAAAATGCCTTGCAGTCTGAAAATGCTACAAATAAATTGGGAAATGAAGACTAATGTGCAGCTGAAAGGTTCTAATTTTCAACTCTCTTAGCATGAGTCAGATTCCATGTGCCAGTGCTCCCTTGAAATAGGGTTGACAGTTCTCCAGCATGAAGCAGAAACACAATAGAATTCATCTCACACATTATAAATGTCTTACACCCACTACCACAAATGACACATGGAACTTGGGACCGCTTATTGGAGGAGTGAACCCAAAAGCCGTGTGACTTGACAATAATATCTTCCTCTTAATTTCATCCATACCCAATGTATTCTTCCTGAAATTTCTTTTTCAGGGGTATTTTGCATCAAACTGCCCTGTAATGTACCTTCCATTATGTTCCCATGCAGCATGCTGACAGATTTGTATACTGGGAGTGTTTAACCTTTATTCTCAGTATCCAAAGCAGGATACTGGCAGGAAGGGATATACATGTGAATAAAAAACTGATTTTTCAAGTGTTTCATCTACTGGGTACTTTATTTATAGATAAAGGATTGGGACTCAATGCTTGTAATCATTCAATTCCCAGAGAGTTTCAGGGACTCATTTTATGAATATTTGCTCCAAACCCTTGCTTTTTGTTCAAGAAGCACAAAAGTGAAGTTAATTGGGGGGCGGGGGGGAGGAAAGGGTTTGATTTCTTCTGTCACCTCCCAGTCAGCCACATATCCATTAGCACCATTGGTAGATTCACTAAGCCTTCTATTTCTGATTGGATATTTAGAGCTTGTAGAATCCACTTTCTTCTTTTATTTTGTGAGAATGGGGATTACAATTACAATTTCCTTCTCTCTGATTCCTCAAAGATGACTAACAGCACTTCTCTCTGCAATCCCTGCACTTATTTTTGTCCAGCTGGAAATCCATTTAGAGCACCTGAGTCCCCAATTACAGTCTCTCTATCTTTCTCTGGCTTCAATTCCCTCTAAACAATGTTAGTTTCACCTTTCCCAGTGTGACAGCAATGCTTTTACACAGAGCAGATGGAAGTAAAATAGAAGCTGAATGAACACATTTAATTTTGTGGTTTGTTAGGATTAAATCTTTGTCCCTAAAGCAGATTTAATAAAGCTTATATCATAACCTAAAACAAAGCAAGCTACAAAAGATTAAAAATATAAAGATAAAAAATGCTATCACTAGCATTGTCTCTCAACACCTCAATTTTAAGAAGAGTCATCATTAAGTAAGTTAAATATTTCCTTCATTTTGGGGGGATTCTGATTTATTAGTTACAGCTCTTAATAAGCCACCCCCAAATTGTGCATGTTTTAGCCTTCCCATTTTACTGAAGAATATTATACCATTTTTATTTTTAAATATTTTCAAGGCCTACCACTGACCCATTTATTTTGAATGATGATTGGTGAATTAAAATTTTATTACTTCAAGTGTGGGCTTTGGAATCTGAAAGATTTTATCTTCTCCATTTAAACACTTGAATGACCTTCAGCAGCTGATTAATGCCTTTGAACTTTAGTTTCCTCCTCTATAAATGAGCTGTTAGGATTAAGTGTAATAATATTTGTGAGAGCCCTGAGTAGGGTGCCTGACACATGACAGGAAATCTGTAAAGGTTCACCTTCCTCTTCCTTTGAAGGAGTTCTGATGGGATTGAAACAATTGATTTTGCAGCATTTTAGAAAATTAATTTTTACAGATGTCTATAAAGATCTTTATAAAATTAAAGCACAAAAGTAAAGAAAATCCATTAATTGGAGTTTGAATACTTAAAAAAAAATGATTAGAACTTCAAACTCTCAGAATGTATTTCCTGATATTTTTCCAACAAGATTTATTTTTCAAAGTTAATTTGTGATGACTGATATCAATACTGTACAATTTGTCAGAAAATCTTTTAATCAATATGCAACCTTTCTCATAACGAATTCATACATCAAAGACTTAGATAATTAAGGAAATAGTTTTAGCTGGTTTTACACAAACTAACATACTTCACCCTGAGAAATGTTTTCAGAGGATGGGAAGGGGAGATTGGTCTGATCTCCATTATTTTCATAAGTCAGGCTAGAGAGAAAAGTCCTTTTATTGTCTAATACTTCCATTGAGAAGTAGAGGAGATGATTTTCAGAAATACCAAATAAAAGCTGTGCTGTCCAGTGAACAGTAGGTTTACAACCTATAGGAATTATGTACGAACCCCCCCCCCCCCCCCCAACATACCGTGCACAAAATGGAGTCCTAAACCCTTAGGACTCACCTCACTTCACTTCCTGATTCTTCTTCCCGTCTTCATTTTGCGGGCTTATTTTCGAGGGCTTTGCCATGAGCATGTGCCAAAGCACAAAGAGAGGAGGGACAGTAAGTCTGTGTGTCACCTCAGGGAATGTACATTTGTTCCAATCAGACTACTTTTTGCCTTGCATGGGCATAGGCAAGATTGGGATACGCCTGTAACCTCTGTAGTACTCAGCCAATGAGGAACCAGGGGAGGGACTTGCATGTAGGAAATAAATACTCTGCTGTAACTTCCCCCAGTGTGCCTATGCATCAGACACCCATTCTTGCAAGAAGTTGATTAAAGCCTCACTTCACTGTGCTCCGAGTCTCCCCATTCCTCCTTTGGGTCCATGAGCTTATTTCCCAACATTCCTTTATTGAACAAGAAGTATCCATAACTTTCATACAAAATGGGACCTGTTTTGAAACAGAACTGAGCGGATTTAAAAATTCTCATCAATTTTTTTTAAGCGAAGCTCAGTTTTATTTTCTGCAGTAACATTTAAGTTCCAAACAAAACAAGTGGACCCTGAGTGCCCAAGGGCCAGTACAGGCTGAAGATCGGGCCCCATAATAAAGCGGCAGCCACTACAGGAATCATTGCCCTCAGAAGGATGCACTGCCTAGGAAGGGACACAAGGTTAGACCTTAGCTCCCTTTCTGGAGCCCAGGGTTAGCAGAAATGGCTGGCCTAAGCTCTATATTGTCCATATCACTAGGGAAATCTGGTGGAGAAAGTGGACAATGGAAAATCAGAGGAGGCAAGAACCAGCTCTCCACTGGACTTTCGGGATCCTGCCGCTCCCTGTGCGCCGTTTCTGAACAGCTTCTCTGTGGGGTTGCGCATCTGGGACCAGGGACCCACACGCGATCTGTGCCCCCAAGAGGGATGTGGAGAGCAGGCAGAGGACAAATATGTATTTAGCTTTCTGGTCTTCGGGCCGTGGGGAGGCGTCTCCGCCCCGCCAGGGGGCGCTCTGTGCTCCCGGGACACGAGGACAGCCGGCTGCAGCATGTGTTGGCACAGCCCTGGCTGTCCTAGCCGTCGTTGGCCTCAAATCAATTTTTATTTATTTTTTTAACTGATGTTTGCTGTTGGAAGCCCAATTTAAAGTATGTTAAGTAAAAAGTGAAATTTATTGGGAGATATTGGGGTGGCTACTCATGAAAAAAGCAATCCATGTGGATAAGAGAGATGCCACTGAGCCTTAGGATGTGATAGCTGGAAACTGGGGCTAGAACATAATCAAGCCTTCATTTCTGCTCCATCTCTGAGTCCCTTTGCTCGCTTCCTTTTGTCTTGCCATGGATTAGGCTTTCTCCACGTGGCATAAAACACGAGCTGGTGGCTCCTGAAGTTCTATCTTACTGTTTCATCCAGCAGAGAAAGAATAACACTACTCTGATCACCTCCATGACCAAAAACCCTAGGAAAGGCGGTGACTGGCCCAACTCAGGTCAGACGCCTACTTCTGGACCAATCATATGTGGACAGGGAGTGGGGTCTGGTCAAAACATGGCAGACCCAGGGAAACCATGTAAGTAGGGTGGGGAGCAGGTGGGTGGTAGAAAAGAACAATGAGTGCCTTCATGATTGGGCTCTGCTGTCTTTCCAGAGCCACCTCCCCTGTCCTTCCTGCACTTTTACCTCTGTGAATGGCACTAACGTCTTTCATCCATGGGCTTTTGCTCATATTGATTTTTCTGCCTGAAATACTATTTTCTTTCTTTTCTGCTTTTTATTCCTTCTTCCCCTTTTATTTGCAACTTATACTGTCCACAGGAAAATCATCCCTGGCCCTCAAGTCCAGGTTTCAACCTTACCTGTGCCAGGGGATACAAGTATAGCCTAAATTTCTCACACTAAGGCAAATATTGTATCGTATTAACCCCAACCCTAAGTAGGCTGTAAAACCATAAGGGCAGAGAACTCACGTATCTTGTTGGTTGCTATGTCAATAGCACTTGGCCCAACATCTGGCCATGAGTATTTGTTCAATAAACACTTGTTGAATAAGTGAAGGCATAAACAAAGGAGCAGGGATGAGAATATTTTAAGAGCTGTGGTAGCCAGGAGAAGGCAGTAGTAATGGTAAACTATATATCTTGAGAGTTTCTTGAAAAATCACTAGAGCCAATTTAGAACACTTGCTCTATGTATGCCATACATTATTTCACTTAATCTCTATGGGTTGGGTTTTAGAATTCCCACTTTACCTCTGAGAGTTTAAGTAACCTGACAATGTTTCCATTCTAAGTACACACAGTACCTGGGCTTAAAACTCAGTATCTGACTCCAATTCCCGTGCTCTTAACTATTGCCCTGCATCAGTTCCTTTGTTAGCAGCTTCCATATGAGAGAATGGCATACTTAGATCTTCCAGACTTCAAAGGCTATATGACACTCATTTTTTAGGAAGGAAGGAAATGTTCCCAATGACATTAATCCATTGGCCCGTATTCTATAGCAATTGAACAAGTTGACAAATTCTTACTCTTCCTGGTAGTGCATGAAAATGTGAAAAATAAAATTGGCAATCATAGTTTAATCACGAGGGAGAAAAAGAAAAGTTATTAACTGATTAGTCATTTGCTGAAGCTTGTTGAGATTCAGTAAGTGTAAATTATGTAGAATAAAAAAATCTGCTGGATCTGATGATTATTTTCATTCTCTGGTTTTATAATGGCACAAGTGAAATTTTGTAGGAATGTAATGAGTTATCAGTATCAAATGGTTCTTAATTTAGAAACAATACCATAATTACCTAGGGTTTTTTTTTATTTTTTTCTATTCTGAGTTTATGTTTACAAGTGACTAGCTCCAGATGATACCTAATTATCAAAAATTCTTCCAATTCTACCTTTGATTTATTTTGATGGCAAATTTGTCTTTAGTAACTTCCCTAGAAGACAAGTTTCTCATATTTTTCTCTGTTCTGTCTATATTACAGAATCCAAAACAGATGTGTGACAAGTGACAACTTAGCCCATCATTCAGATGGTCTTTTCTTTTTGGTGCTCAGTCAATCCAGCTGTAGAATAAAATAGACTCATGATCCTGTCATTCACAGTGACATGCCATTATATAAATATGAAGGCTAAAGATGGGCATGTGGAACTGACTTCCATTTATGTATTAATATTTTTAACTGTGATCATTTCCTGAGCTCGTAATTATAAACCACAGTTGGATTTTTTAGTGTAATTTACTAGAGCCATAATTCTTGATGAAATTACCATAAGCACACCAGCCTCTTTGGTTAGTCAGAATGTGTGCTCATGCCAATGCTAAAGCATGTGAAAAAGTCACATTTATATATATCTTTGTTCTTGTTATGTCTCACCTATAAATTCATAAACTTTAAGAGAAAAAGATTCATCCATTCTATTTCTTTTACACTGTGTTTCACTGTGCCTCCCAGCAGGGCTTTAGCACCTGGACATGTGATAACAGTGAGTAACTGACATTTCTCTCTTTGGGATGTAGCTGCCTTTGGAAGAATAATGTGGGAGCTTCAATGTCATGCTCTAATCCATACATTACTCCATATGCCTCCAGAGGCTGTTGGTTGCTTAGGACAGATTCCATATGACATGGCAGTAATTTTTTTCATTTCAGTTTTTTCTTTACCTCCTGCAACCAGTCTGATTAGCTTTGCCTTTAACATATATCCCAAAACACTCCACTTCTCTCCATCCCTACTGTTATTAGCCCAGACCAAGTCATCTTTTTAGGTTTTTAGCCTTTTGAGCTGCATTCCATGCTTCTAGTGTTGCCTCTCATCCCTTCCCACTTCCACCCCTACCTTTTTTTTCCACATAGCAGAACAAGGATGTAAATCAGATCCTGTAAGCTCACTGAGCATCAGACACCTCAAGATTATTCCACCTTGGAGCCTTGTACTTGTTACTCCTTCTGTCCAAAAAAATTTTGAAAATTCTTCACCCTTTGATGGCTGACTCATATTGCCATTGGGGTCTAGCTCAAAAGTCATTTCTTGGAGAATCCTGAAATCTTTTTTTTTCTTGCAATTCTTCTTCCATCTTTGCTTTTAATAAATATATGTGGCATTCACTAAATGGTCATATTTCATACATAGAATAATGACTCTCCAGAGAACTTTATCTTTCAGTACTTTAGAAAACAAAAGCAACTTTAGAAATGTTTTTTTTTCCTAGTTGTAAAATTAGTTCATGCTTAATTAAGGAAATTTGAAAAACATAGACAGTAAAGGAAGATAACTAAAACCACCCATAACTCCACCTACCAGAGGTAAGTATTATTAATACTCTGCTGGTTTCTCTCTCCTTCTATGATCATGCATATCATACACTATCCTTTCTGTTTCAGATGTGTATCTTGTGATAATCTTCCCTGATAATCTAGATGGTGTTCACCTCAATATATCTCATTAGAGCTTTATTTTAAACCCAACTAGGTCCAACTGTGTATTAATGTAAACTTTCTACCACGTTGTAGACATGTTCTTTCTCACCTGTTCCCCATATCACTCACAGTCCTATCCTGTGACTTTTAAGTTGGAACTTAAGTTGGAACTCTCCCTTCAAATTTTTATCCTCTTTTCCACCAACCTAAATCATACATTCACTCTTTATTAATTTATTTTTACAAATGTTTATTGATGACCTACAATGTGGCAGGTACTGTTCTTGGGGCTGAAGACACAGCAGTGAATATAACAAAGTCCCTCCTCTCATGGATTTATTTTGGGCAAATACATGGACAAATACATAGAATGTGAGATGGTGAAAGCCTGGTAAGTAGGTAAGAGTCATGGCAGTGAGTGAGTTGTTATTTTTAAATAGTATGGTCAGGGAGATTTAAGGAAAGACCCGAAGGAGGTCAAGAGTGAACAATGGGATATCTGGAGGAATTTCTATGGCAGAAGGAACAGCAAGAAAAAGGCACTGACAATGGAGTGTGCTTGGAGGTTCCCAGGAATAAGAAAGAGGTCAGCATGACTTGAACCTATCCAGTGAGTAAGGAATAGAAGGAGACAGTTCAGCAAGATCAGGTGGCATCACGGTAAGGACTTTGGGCATACCTCTGCTCTGAGTGAGATGAGACATCAGTGGGGGCTTTTGAACAGAGGAATTCCATGATCCTGTGGATATTTAGTGAGTTACTCTGGTTGCTGTGTGGAGAATGGGTTGGAGGGAGCCAGGAGTGGGAACAGATGGCTGCTCAGGAGGTCACAGAAGAAATACCGGCAGAGGATGATTTTGTTTGTGAGAAATGGTCAGAATATGGATGTGTTATGAATATAGAGCCAACAAGACCTGGCTTTGGAAGTGGGAATTGAGAGAGGAGAGGAGTCCAGGGTGACTGCAGGGTTTTGGGCCTATGCAACTTGAAGAATGTATTTACCAAGATGAGTGAGATTGGAGGCACCTGGGTGACTCAGTCAGTTAAGCTTCCGATTTTGGCTCACAGTTTGTGCTCTGTGTTGGGCTCTGTGCTGATAGCTCAGAGCCTGCAGCCTATTTCTGATTCTGTGTCTCCCTCTCTCTGCCCCTCTGTCTCTGTTTCTCTCTCTCTCTTTCAAAAATAAATAAAAACATTTAAAAGAAAAGATGAGGGAGATTGGGCAGGAGCAGGGGTTGGTAGGGTGGTGGGTACTGGACTGTATTAACAGTTCAGTGTTGGGGCACCTGGGTGGCTTTGTCTGTTAAGCATCTGACTCTTGATTTTGGCTCAGATTATGATCTCATGTTCATGAGATTGAGACCTGCATTGGGCTATGTGCTAGGTATGGAGCCTGCTTAAGATTCTCTTTCCCTCTCTATCTGCCACTTCCCTGCTTGTGCATGTTCTCTCTCTCTCTCTGTCTCTCAAAAAAAAAAAAAAAAAAAAAAAGGAAAGAAATAAAAAGAGTTCAGTGTTGAATGAACTCAAATGGAAAGAAATGTCATGGATGTAGGTGGATGTTTGAGTCTGGATTTCTCTAGGGAATTGAGGTATGGTAATATGAACGTGGAATTGCTATACTATATCATATTTGAAGTCACAGGACTGGATGAGATTACCAAGGAGTGGTTTAGATAGAGGAGAGAAGAGAAAAAGGATGAACTAGATGGGGAGGAGAAGGAAGAGAAGCTGTCCATGGGCTTAAAATTTTTAAAAACTCAGGTTAAGTCTTAAGTTCTTTTCAAAACTTCTCTCATTATCTAGGCTAAATTTATCTTTATATTTCCTGTTTCTACATCACTTGAAACTATATGATGGAATTTAGCATTCAGTTACACCCTACAGTATTCCATAGTATTCTAAGAATATTTGTTGGGTGGCTACTATTTATGGTGTCAGGTGCAATACTAGGCACTGGCAGCACAATGGTGAAGCAGATAGACATGGAGCTTCTCTAGGGGAGTTTTTGTCCCTGGGGGATAACTATGTAGTGAAATAGTATATAGTCTATCCATAGAGTATATAGTGATGTGCTATGTACATGTAGCATATAGTGACATAGTATTATTGACTACTAAATATTACGTCTATATTCTCTCCTTCCTCTTTTTTGGTATTTCTTCAGTGGTGTTAACTCTGGAGAATGGAAATTAAGCAGTGATAAATATATCATTCCTTTGATTACTCAAGGAAATATTTAAAAAAAATATATAAATGTTTTGAAATTTGATCTAAACATTGTTTATTTAATCAGTTCATAGCATGTGTTTTGTTGTAGTATCAAGTAGCATCTGTTAAAAAATGATTCTCTATTTTTCTCCAATTGGTATTCTCCAGCGCCATTTCAGCTTGGCTAATTCTGAATAATTTCCAGTATATTTCTCTATACAAATAGCACTGTACCTTCTCTATGGAAAGAGCCAACCTGGTTAAATCACCATAAAAGCTGTCCTTGATTTCTTGTCCCTTCAGTCTCCCCCTCCTCTCTCTTAACTGTGATCTCAGGCTGACCTTCCCTTTCCCCATTCCCAGCCCAATTCCTGGCTCTCCACTTCACACAAATAGCCAGGCAGAGGGATAAATGCCAGCTGCAGAGGAGAGGGTAATAAAGACTATCCCAGGCAACATGAATCTTAATTTCCTAGGGTGGGTCCTTAGGAATCTGAATTTAACAAAGACCTCTAAGGTGTTTCTGGCACAAATTAATGTATGAGAACTCCTGATGAGTTTAGTTTGGCAAGATGGATGTACTGGGTGGCCCAGGCATTACTCTGTGAAGAATACGTTAGGCTGACTTCACTACAGGTTGGATAGGCTTCTTTGGGCTGACCTACTGAGTTTTGGGCCGCTCCAGGTGGTACCTCACTTGCCTCACCCTAGTCCTGGTCTGCTTAGAATGTTCTTCCAGAGAAGGTAGGATCAAACACTGGTTAAGAGTATGGAATCATTGGCACCACCACTTCTTAGCTATATAATCTTGGGCAAGTTATTTACACACTCTGAACCCTGGTTTCTCCCTCTGGAAAATGAGTAATAATCACACCAACTTTGTAGACCTTGCTGTGAGGAAGAAATGGAATAAATCGTGTCAGGGGCTTGGAACAGTGCCCACTGCAGAGCAGGGGCACAGGAACCACTGGCCATCACATTGCTCATCCTGTGGACCATTTCTTTTTCCTCTATGGAAAAGCTTGGCCTGACTCTCAAATGACAAATTCACAAGTTTTCAGAACATGACATATTCAAAACTTGGGGATGTCCAAGCTGAATGGTTTTGGCTTTGCCATTGTTTGGAGGAGTTTATCAGCCCCCAGAGGCCACAGTTATTCTAATGCTAATTTAAAGAAGAAAGCCCTAAGCAACACACCAACCCTAGTTGCCTGTGATTCTGTGATTGCTTTTACATTACTTGGCATCTTTCTTTAGAGCATTAAGCATTTTGTTGATATTGTCAACAACTTAATAAACAGCCTTCACAAAGTTGCTTTGAGAAAGATGTCCTATTAAAATGAAATTGTTTAAAACAAAACCTCTTTTCAAATAGGGTGAAACATAAAAACTTAAAAAAAATAAACCAGAGAAAGAGAGCAAAGTCAAAGGAAATTTATTTGTGGGTATAGGATCAGTGAGAGAAAAATGGAGAGTTTCAACCTAGTTTCTTTGTCATTCGATTGTCACGGGTAGAAAGATCAGAAGGAAATTGCCCATCATTTTAGAAAGCCCATAGAAGGGAAATGTGGGTTTCTTGTTTCTTTTTGTTACAGTCTACAGTGATCCTTTATTTTATATTCCCACAGGCCACCCCTAGGGTCTGCATATGCCTTATTTCACTGGAGACCATCTCCCCAGACTCTCCCTGTCTCACACTGTCCAAGCCCACTGGAGATCTTACTGATGTACTCTGTGTATGTCACTCTCCCACTCCAGAATCTTACCTGAAGGGCATTCTGTCTGAATTCTGATCTCTGTATCTCTGCCCACACTGCCTCCTCTTTCTGCTCCAGGCTATTTCTTATCTTGAATGAATTCTAATATGTGTTGTTATTTTTCTTTCTATTGAAGCACCTTCAGAGAAGAAAGATGGGCTCAGGCTTCTTTGTATTCCTAGCATCTAGTGTCCTAGATACTCAATAAACATTTGTTGATGGTAATGATAATGATGTTGACTAAAAATTGGATTGATTCTCAAGGCTCCCCTTGTGATTAGATTCTGAATTAATTTCAGGTCTATTACAGCAATGAATAAAGCCTAAATTGCTCCCTACTTTGGGGAGCAGGGCTGTTATCAGGGAGAGTAACTCCCAAAGAAGTTCTAAGTAAGGCTCTCCCTTTCCCTGATGCTAGCTGGTACCATTGCCAAGATTTTGAGAAAAAGCTTGGGCAGTACCAGGAACCTGCTAACAAGTTACTACTCACTACCATATGCTTCTAGCAGATGATTAAACATTAGATATATTTTTAAAGATCTTCCAAGAATTCCAAATTTCTTTCTTTCCCTCAGCTACAGAAGGACACTGGGTTTAACTTGCCGCTTTCCTTCACTGCTCCCTGATTCATAAGGCTAAATTTAAGAAGGGAGCTGGCAGGGACTGATTTCTACAAGTCATCAAGAACATGTTATTAAAAGTTAATGTATTTCCCTACCCAGGTTTGGGACTAATGTAGCAATAAATTGAATGAAGATAGATCAGACTGTTTACATAATGAGAAACCAGCTAATGTGGAACTAGAGAACCTTCTGGTTTTCTAGGGAAAAGGGCAAGGGTTCAATGTTTGTTTCCAAAGCATCATAGTAGCACAAGAATCCAAGAGAAAATCTTGCCTTTTCAGTCAAGCTATCCCAAGTCATGTCTCTCTTGCTTATAGTCTTACTGCTCTTTCTGGGTCTTGGGCCCAGTGTGGTCATGTTCAAGCTGACATTCCTGGGTACCTATGGAAGTTTGTGTTCACCACCTCTCCCTTCATGGGAGAGGAAGTTCCTGATCTTGCATTAGGTGAAGAGTGTATTCTTTCACCCACTAAGTCTCACTTTCTTCTTTTTGGAAATTTGTAAGAATTAAATAAAGTTCTAGCTGGAGAATTCTTTCAAGTGCCTGGTGCACATTCACAGTAAATAGTAGCTATTTTTGCTAATACTACTGAAGAATTTTAGTTAATTCCTCTCCTTCTGAATTGGTGAGAACAAATTCAAGATTCTTTCTGTATTTTCTCCTTCCTTCTTTTCATCTTTCTATTTCTTCTTCTACTTCTTCTCCTCTTTAAGCCTTTATAATTCTATTGGGCTTCCTACACATGTAGGACATGTTGCAGGATTTTTATTGTAGTTGTTGAATGTAAAAAAATAATAAATGATGATGCTGCAAGATATAATAGGCTGGGCTAAAATTTCATTTCAAGGGACTTAGGGCAACCGTTACATAGATACTCCTACTGCAAGAAGAAAGAAAATGGACTTCCTCTTTCTGGACCTCAAACTGCCCTGCTGTAAAACAAAAGACTGAGCAAGATGGCATGTACCAAAGCTTCCATGTGTCAGTATTTGCCTCTCACTAGAAACGGGGCAGATGTAGTGATAAATTGTCCTCAGCTAGCTCTATCTGACTGAGAAACTACTTCATGGAGTTTTCAAGTAAGGCTGGGTCTTGAGGAATAGGTGTGACCAGTACTCAGTGCTAAACTGGTGGTGGGCACATTGCAGAGAGCATGTGGCGGGCCAGCTCATCAGTAGGCTACTGATCTGGGGTCTGAAGAGCCTGGAGCCTCACAGGGGTGGACACATAGGATGCACTGAAGCCAGTGAGATGCTGAGCAGGAACAAGGAATTCTTGGGAGTCAACTGAAAGGAGGTCATGGAATACTGATTGTTAATTTGTCCATGGAGAAGCCAGTTGGGTTAAACCAGTTGTTGACGAAGCGCTAAATAATCCCAGAGATCGTTTAAGAGGGAACATGGAAGAACATGCATGCTTTTAGTCATGCAGGGAAGGTCTGCATCCTGGCCAAATGCATATTAACTTTGTAAATGGGGAGGCTCTTTAGCATCTCTGGCCTTAGTTTTCTGATCTGTAAAATAGGAACCTGGATATGGGCTTTTCAGGGCTGTTGTGATGGTTAGGGGCAGTATGTGTTTGCCAATGTCTTCAGAAAGTGGAGTGATTATTAGTGACTCCTTCAATTTTTCAGGTAAAAAAAACAATAGTAAGGATGGCAAATGACTGAACTATTCGTTTCTGAGCTACATCAGTGCTTCTCCAGCTGTAAAGCGCACAAAAATCTCCTTGGGAGCTTGTTATAAAAGGGATAATCTGGCTTAGTAGAGTGGGGCCCAAGATTCTGCATCTTTAACAAGCTCCCAAGTGAGGCCTATGCTGCTAGTCTTGGACCAAATTTTGGGGAACAACAACCTACACAACATAACCTCCTACGGTTGTCGAGAGATGTAAAAGAAGTGGTAATAAAGTGTCTAGCAAAGAGTCTGACACAAGGTCGGCCTCCAAAAATTGTAGCTGGTATTATCATATATTTGTTTTCCAAATTTCATGGTCTCTCCCAGATGCCCCTGAAGTGACCCTAAACGAGGTCAGACTGACAGCGTTTTGGTAGAGGCAAGAGCCTTTTGACAAAGTGTTTGTAGAGCTGTGCCCCTTTCAGTCTGAGCAGGGCAGGGAGGGGGGCTTCTGCAAAATAGGAGTTGGCAGAGACTCTCATAGGCAGGGGCCCCAGGCCTTTTCTAGCTTGTAGTTATTCAAAGAAGGGTTATTTAATGGGTCTGTCTTTAGCAGCTCAGGCTGCTAGGGGATAAGCCAGGTGTAGGCATCCAGTGCTGTTGGAGAATCCTTCCTCAAGGTGGCCTCAGAGAGACCAAGGAAGAGGAGAGCCAGCCTAAGGAAAGATGAGTTCTTCTTACTGACACTCTGCCTTGCAAGTTTATAGCCCAGAAAAGTGCAGACTATTTATATCTCTGTGAGCCCAGCAAGCACAGATTTTCAAGTTTTATGAAGACATTCCAGCACTTACAATGATATTAAAATTTAATGCTTGTGCTTTGCTTAGCTAACAGTATCTTTTAGAGGTGGAACTAGATGACAGCCCAAGCTTCTCTGATGTCTGCTTGTCTGGCATTCCATTTCAGCCCTTCTTGCACTGAGCTGTCACTGGCTGCTTGGGGCAGAGACTCATTTGATATCTGTCTCATCAGACTGAATATGGTCTTTCCTCTCTGCAGGTATGTCACAGTGCTTGGAAGTACCTTTCAAGGGCCAGCTTATGGAATGATTTCCCATCATCAATCTTCGATCCCAATGTCTTAATGGAATTCTTACTCTGCTGTTATAGCTTCCTGTTAGATTCACAGCAGGATTAAGGAAAGATTTTGTGTGTACTTCACATTAATAAGATCAGCCCCCAAGGAAATCTATGACATAAATAGGAGAGACTCACTGCTTTTCAAGGCAATTGATAAGGATTTAGGCAAAGGCACTGATTATACAAAAACAGGTTAATCCCTGACCCAAATACAAGCAAAATTATGAAATCAGTGAAACTTAAGTTCTGTGTTTTGTGCCAATAAAGCCAACTTTAAGAATTAAATTCCTGAAAATAAGACAAAAACAGAGAGGGAGGCAAACCATAAGAAACTCTTAAATATAGAGAACAAACTGAGGGTTGCTGGAGAGGAGGTGGGTGGGGGGCATGGGCTAAATGGGTGATGGGCATTAAGAAGGGCACTTGTTGGGATGAGCACTTGGGTGTTATATGTAAGTGATGAATCACTAAATTCTACTCCTGAAACCATTACTCCACTATATGTTAACTACCTTGGATTTAAATTAAAAATAAATAAATAAATAAATAAATACCCCCTCTGTGGAAAAGATAAATTAAAAAATAATAAAAAAATAATTAAATTCTTTTTCATTTATTGGAATATCCTATGTCTATAGTTCTCAAAGAGTGACATGAAGACCCCTAAATCAGAATCACAGATTCTGGGCAGATTGACAACAATATATATCGCTTATCACCACCCCAGGCTGGTTCAATGTTGAACAAGCATTTTAAACAAACCCACATGATTTGAAAACAGTTGACTTATTCAAGGGCCATAGTTAGGATGGTTAAGAGGAGAGTGTGTGAGTAGGCTGTTAGCTGTAATTTATCTTTTGGAGTCTACATAAAATTTTATTTGAAAAAAATGTTTCTGTGATTCAAAGAATTAGAAGATCTCCAGTGTAGTGGCTACAGAATATCTTTTCTCAGGTTCCAATCCTGACTGCCAGTTGTTTGCCATGTGACCTTAGGTTAGGGAGTGGCAAATGACAAGGGTCAGCCATCTTGTTTCAGTAAATAAAGTTTTATTGAAACATAGGTCCACGTGTTCATTTACTATTGTCTATGGCTATTTTCAGCTATAATGGTGGAGTATTTCTGACAAAGACTATATGGCCTGCCAAGCCTTAAACTGTACTTAACTAGCCCTTTAGGAAAAAGTTTACTGAATCTTGAATTAGGTAAGTTAAAGTCTCTCAGTTTCAGGTTTTCTCATTGATAATATGAGATTAATAGCACCTATCCTATACAGTTGTTGAAATAATTCAATGACATAGTTAATGGAAATTTCCTAGTATGACTTCTAATAATACTTTCAATAATATTGATTGCTTGCTTGCTGTGTGCTAGGCACCGATTTAAACACTTTACATGGATTTTCTTATTTGTTCTTTATTACAACTCTGTGAAGTATTATTATTCCCATTTTACAGATGAGAAAACAGAGGCAGACAGACTGAGTAATCTGTCCAAGCTTATACAAGCCACAATGGCTGAGGCAGGATTTGACCTCAGAGCCTATGTTGTTAATCAGTATGCTGAATTTCTTTTCTTTTCTTTTCTTTTCTTTTCTTTTCTTTTCTTTTCTTTTCTTTTTTTTTCCTAAGTGAGAAAGAGAAAACACAATATGGGGAGGGGCAAAGGGAAATGAAAAGAGAGAGAATCTTCAGCAGGCTCCACATCCAGAGTGGAGCCCTACACGGGTCTCCATCTCACCACCATAAGATCGTGACCTGAGCCAAAATCAAGAGTCTGGTGCTTAACCAACTGAGCCACCCAGGTGCCCTGGAATTTCTTCCAGTAAGGTTTCCTCCCCCTTTTGAAGTTGGCACTGCCTGTACCTCTGCTCACGAAACTTAAAATAAGCTCTCTGAACATGAGAAAATTGTGAAGTGGGAAAGGGATTGTGGATTTCACCCAACAGAAACTTACCATTTTAAGGTCAAGGACACTAAGACCCTGTGTTCAAAGCCCTGTTGGCAGATATGTGCAAACCCAGGACTTATGCAGGGGAGCCCTTGCTCACCAATCAGCTAACAGCATTGAACTCTGTATAGGAGGGCACAAATGGTTCTTTGGGGAGATGAGTAAGAACTAAACACGTAGTCCTTACTGCCCTCAAAGTTTGTGACTCTTTCAGAAATGTACATAGGCAGTGCACAGGCTGAGTCTTCAATGCTTGTTAAAACCCTGACTATCTTCTAAGGGGGCCATATTGTGTGTATCACATCTCTGCCCTACCCCACCCCCAAGGATTCAGAGTTTTCAGGAGTATATATCAGTATGGCGATACTAGTTATTAAAATATCGAAATATTTCTGTATCCATTGGAAATCATGGTTTCCCTGAGCCTGCTAGTGCCCTGACTGAACCCCCTTGCCCCCTCAACTTCTCACAATCCAACAGTTAAAGACTTAGCCCCTGGCAGTCTCTGACTGTTCAGTGCAAGTGCAGAGCTCATTGCTAAATTCAGTAATTCATATGTCACCGCAGCCTGGCATTATTCACCCCTTTGGTACAATAGGATAAGCTTAACCCATCATATTCTCTTTCTCAAGAATTTGCACCTAGAAGACAGGACAGTGGGACCTTTCACCTGAGGTCTGAACTTTAAGAAGATTGTGGAGAGGGTTGTGTCCACGGTGGGTTCTGAGCAAGACTGAGATGTGAAGAAACTGAGACTTCCTGACCTGCAAATGCTGGAGGGGAAACAGTGGAGGTGGGGCTCATATAGACACAAACAGTGACGCCACGAAGGAGGGCAGATGGCCCAGTACAGGGACGGGGGAGCACTTGGTCCTGAGATCCACTTCAATCACTGAATATTTTTGGTTGCATTAGACTCTTCATGGGTGCCTAAACAAAACTCCTTTTTTCTGAAGGAAACTGTTCTTGCAATAAAAGAATCAGATAAATCAGTATGGTTTCAAGGCAAAAGTCATTCATTCCACTTAATCTTTTTTGATTCTTTTAAAGTTTATTTATTTATTTTTAAGTAATCTCTACACCCAACATGGGGCTTTAACTCATAACCCTGGGATCAAGAGTCATGTGCTCTTTCTACTGAGTCAGCCAGCCCCTCCCCATTTATACTAAACTACAACAAGAGACCTACTTAAATTGTAAAATCTTTTGTATCTAGCACTGCACTGTAGATATCTTTGATGGCATCTGTGTGACGGGCTTGAATACTATGACAAGATAGACCCTTGCTGTGGTGAGGTTAGACAAGGTTAGCAGCTGATGCTTAGAAGCCTGCAGAATGCTCTCCTCTCTCATTATTGGCCTTGATTCAGGGCTGCTGCCCATTGGTATGAATTATCACTTCTAATAACCAAATGGCCACTGAAATGGTAATGAGAATATTATGGTTTTCCAAATGAAAAGCCTCAATCTAATACATTTTCCTTTGAGAACACTAATTTGAAAATAAAATCATAGTCAATTTAAGCTGAGTTAAATACAAGGAACAATGGAAAATAACCAGCAAATGCCACTTATACCACTGCTTTAATATGGGGGCACATATACATCTATAACGTCCATCTATAGTTTCTTCCTGGGGAACTAAGGACAGTTGGTGAAAGATCTGTCACAGCTGAATCTTTACAAATGATTATAAAATGCACTAGGAGAACCAAAGACTGAAAGAGATGAGAAAATTTAAGTAGGAATGTTGATAATAGGCAAAACTATCCCAGGGGCTAGGCCACAAGTGGAATATCAAGCTGATGTGACAATACTTAGGAGAGAAAAACCCCTTACCTGAGATTCAAAGCCCAATATACATCTTTACTCTCTGCCCTCTTTCCTCCACACTCTGTGCCTTCACCTCATGGACAGCCCTAGAGTCACCTGTCTCTGTCTCTGCTTTCCTTCTATTCAGGAAGCCTAAATCTTATGGAAATTTGTCCAGTCTTACAATTCCCATACCCCCACCCTTTCCAAATTCCTATTCAGACTCTGAATTGTCATTGCATTTTGCATGACCTCTTGCACCATGACATTTAAAACATTTAAAACCTTGGCTTCCAATATTTGAGGAATATGTTCTTTTATTATTAGACTATAAGCTACCTAGAACTTTTGCACATATTCCTTCCTGTATACTTGAAATAAACTTGTCCTACCCTCCCCTGCCCTCACCATAGCTAATTAACTTTTATTTATTTTTAGATGGCTGTATTAACGACACTTTTCTGGGGAGGCTTCCTGGACTTCTCAGACTAAGGTGCCACATGGCTCCTCCTTCTCTTTTTGGCATCCTCTCATGGCTAGATATTTATATAGTTATCCAGTAAATGTCCATCTCCCACACCAGACCAGCAGGGCGATGTGAAACATACAGACCCCCAGCCCCTGGAGATTCTGATTCAGTGGGTCTGGGGTAGGCCCTGGTGGGGGCTGGGTCTAACAAGGACCCAGGTGATTCTTATCATCAAGAACACTTGGCAGATGCTGCTTTAGGTCCCTGGAGACTCCAATTCACTTGGTCTGGAGCAAGGCCTCGGCAGACTTTGAGAACAGATAATATTTCCATGTCCAGTTTCTGTTTTAGTTTCATGTCTCTTGAATGAAGCCTTACCCTTTTTTCATAATATGTGGCTTTTAAAATCCAGACTGATGAGAATATCTGACTTCTGGGTGAGAAAGAGCACTCATAGCAACAACCTTTTCTCACTGCGGACCTTGATTACACCTGTTCTACCCAATATTCCCTTCCTGTTTCTACAAATGATACTGTTAGGTGTCCCCTTCATTGGCAGAGTCTGTTATAGCTAAGATATTATCAACCTCCATATTATGCACTCAGGGAACCCTGGGGTAACAAACCAGACAGCGTTTTTGGCAAAAGAATTTGGCCATAGAGTATTTCCCAACAAACAGGCACCAACCATTAGGCTGGGCTAAATCGGATGCAGAGAGACAGCCTTTCAGAGGGATTTCAAAGGCTCCTACGGTCACTTTCCAAGTCTCCCACCATTTCCACCCCCCTCAGGTAACTGGACACACGTGGGTGACAAGAGATGGAGAAGCACACTGAGGCAGGCTTGCAGACCTCAAGGTTTGTCTTGGGGGCACCTGATCCCATCTTTCCGTTTACAGTATTCATGTTTTCTGCTCTTCAGTGTCTCCTCATAAACACTGAACCCAGAAATGTATTTCAAAATTTTGAGAAACCAAATTACAAAAGTCTCTTTAAAATATTTTGGTAAAACTTACTTTATTTCCACTTAGATCATATTATTGAGTTTCCTAAGAATTTGCTTTTGTTTTTCAGAAGAAATTTAGACTAAAACCTAAAGATTATTAACTTTACCCATATATAGTGATGGAAATTTATGTGTATGATCACCTTGTGGGACATTTACCTGAATGTAAATATTCCCTCATGAATCACCACTATCTTTGATATAAGAACTTATTACAGATAAGGAACTCCACACGTTTGTTTCTTCCAAGCCTCTTTAAAGCTGAGCAGCTTTGTCCTCAGTGTGGCATTTCTTTGCATCGAATCTTGTGGCTCTCACCTTTGCTGCTCCATTAAAGTGCCATTTAGGTTTCATTCCACTTGGGGGCAGTATTGTGCTCCTGATCGCAGCTGTCTTCTTGTTTTTGTAACTTGAAAATGTTAATTTGGGAATCTCAGTGGAAATATCCATTTAGTAACAAAATTGGAAGATGCAGGGTCATTTAGCCCTGCCTATTGCCAGCTGCGAGCTCCCTCTGTAGCAGACTTGGTGGCCGACTCATTCTAACTCCTTTGTCTTGGCATCTTCTTTTAATATCACTACCTTCTGAACCTTTTTATCTTTCTGAATGCTTTAGAGATATGACTTGCAGTGACAGCTTAGCATCAACAATCATGACAGAGGCTTAGCCAAAAGAGGGCCTAGAAAATGATATTTTACTTCCAGCTGTTTCTTGTTGCTATTAGCAAAATCCATTGGATTTTTCTTTTAGGAGAAAGATTACAATTGATTGAGGTAAAAGAAGACATAAAAACAGTGATTTTCATCCTTGGCTGCACATTAGGATAACCTAGGGAGGTTATATAAATTCCTGAGGCCCAGGCTGTAACCTAGAACAGAGATGAAAATGTCTAGGGGAGGAAAGGAGTTTAGAAATAAGCATTTTTTAAAAGCTCTCCAGGGGCGCCTGGGAGGCTCAGTCGGTTAAGCGGCCGACTTCAGCTCAGGTCATGATCTCGCGGTCCGTGAGTTCGAGCCCCGCGTCAGGCTTTGTGCTGACAGCTCAGAGCCTGGAGCCTGTTTCAGATTCTATGTCTCCCTCTCTCTGACCCTCCCCTGTTCATGCTCTGTCTCTCCCTGTCTCAAAAATAAATAAAACGTTAAAAAAAAAATTAAAAAAAAAAAAAAAAAAAAAGCTCTCCAGGCAGGTTCAATGGGTAGCCAGATTGAGAACCACTTACCTAAGGAAAATTTGGAGGGCTAGAGCTAACTGTAAATATAGAAGAGTTCTAGAATTAAAACACGCTAAAAATGAGCCAGAAATCAGAAAAGCTGGTTTCTAGTTCCTCTTATTTTGTTGATTATTCATATGTCTTTGGACAAGTCACATCATTACCTTGGGCTGTTCTGTAAATGGTGTAAGGACTGAAGGTCATGGGATGTGACAATCATTTTAAAACAGACTGTGTTTCACAGATTTTTGTTATTGTAATAATTTTTGGAACAATATCACTCTGTTTTATTGTATTTATGGGGCTTAAACAGTGCTCTATTCCCTCTTTCTGGATTTGACCTCTTCAGTGTGTTCTGAGCTTCATGCTGATGTCATGGAAGCAGAATTTTCTAGATGGGTGCTGGGCAGGAATTTGTATTTTAAAAAACAAACTGTGGGACTTCCAATTCTGGACAAATGGAGTACATGAATCTGTCTCTGACCTTCTAAGTAGAGCTAAAAACTGTAGACATTACATGTAAAGCAAACATAGGATGTCCCTGAATGGTGAAGAGAAGCTGGACTTAGGAATCCTAGGATTCCAGAAATGTCATGACACTGAATTTTTTGTTTCTTTTTTCTTCCTGTATACCCCAGACTGGCTACTGGAGAAGCCTACAACCCAGAATTTCAATGGGCACAAACAAATGAAGTCCCAAGGAAAGCCTTCTCTCTCTTACCAAAAGACTGGGAAAGGTACAGCCAGGCAAGACCAAAACTTTTTCACAATAAAGGCCCTATTCCAGCAAAACATCAGGGTAGAAACCATGCCACACCTTTACCTTGTAGAAAAGGTTGAGATATTTAGTCTACCCTGGACTGGAGGTAATGAGTGCTCTCTCCTCTCCATGCTGAGGCAGTGTTCAAGGAAGCCACGTTGGAAGCCTGGATCTCTACCCCCATCCTGTGGTGGTAAGGCACCCCTCCCTGCACCCTCTATCCCAATGTTCAGTGGAGGCCACTCAAGAAGCTTGAACTTCCATTTCCATCTGATGGTAATGAGTATCTCCCTACCTCCCGGCCATGGTGGGATCAGTGGAGGCTGAGTTAGGGAGTCTGGACTTCCATCTCCTTTCAGTGGTAAAGAGGAAGAGGGTGTGTTTCTTCCACCACTGGCCCAGTTTCAGCATAGGCCAGCTAAAACAAAGAAAAATTAAGTTTAAGATCTAGAGTCTTAAAGCATCATTATCCTAAGAGCCAGAAATATCTCAACTTGAAAGAGAGAAGAAAATCAACAGATGCCAATATGGAGATGACACAGATTTTGGAATTATCTGATAAGTATTTTATTTTATTTTTTAAATAAAGTTTATTTATTTATTTTGAGAGAGAGAGAGAGAGTCAGCACATGTGAGAGCATGAGCAGGGAAGAGGCAGAGAGAGAGAATTCCAAGCAAGCTCTGCAAGTGCTGGCACAGAGCCCAAGACAGTACTCCATCTCACAAACTGAGATCATGACCTGGGCCAAAATCAAGAGTTGGTCGCTTAACTGACTGAGCCACCCAATGCCCCTCTGATAAATATTTTAAAGCAAATATCTTAAAAACGTTTTAATAAGCACTTATGAGCAAACCTGAAAGAAATGAAAACAACTGTTCAGGTGATTTTTATGCACTCCAGTGTTTGAAGATCACCAGTGCAGGGAGTTTAGGCTTCTTTGAAGAGGTGAGGCAGCTGGCCAACGAAGTCTTTGTTTCTTAAACTGTAAACATTTCTGTGAGGTCCTAAGCCTCCTTAGTCTTAAATATTTCTTGAATGCTTCCAACTTGTTTCTTGGCAGTATCATGTAAACCTAGACTGCATAGTGGCAAATATAATATTCAACCTCATTGGTCTTTATAGCTGAAGGTTTCAGTATCCAAGAAGCAACATCCCTTGGTGGGCTCAGGATCCAATTGTACAGGATCCCTGACTAGCTCACATATGACCTAAGCTACATCTTTTCCTAGAGATCTCTATTTCTCTTTTGTATTGACTGCAGCTCCCACACCCCTCTACTTTCAGCTTATTGCTTTATTCCAGTGTCAACTTAGGGGAGTTTGGTGGGTGATTCAGTGACAGTCATTTCCATGGCAGCTGGTAAAAAAAGGGGCAAGAATGAGGGGGAGATTCGGTAGTCCTCTTTCTCCTTCCACTGCTACCACCTTTCTGGGAACTCCAACACAATATTCTTTCCTTAGCAGCTGCTCCAGTGTCACTTCCATCAAAATCCTTCACCCACTCCTACTCCAGGCCCCATCCAGCTACTTTTCTCAAAGATTCCAAACTCCTACAATAAAATGCCCAAGAACACGTGAAACTGGGTTTTCTTTTGAAATATAAGTCAGTATTATTAACCCACTTATGCACAGGTCCCATTAATAAAACTCACTTATCATCTGTTCTCCTTCATCTTTAGGATCCCATAAGAAAAGAAAGAAGGGAGTGAGTTCTACTTTAGTTTTCCACCATCGATGGTATTAAAACTGATGCCATTAAAATTGAGGTTTAGAAAAACCTGAAGAGGATCTATACTTGGCGAGTGTCATAATGCCTCAAAATCTTCTTTCCAATGGGACCACTATCATTGTTCTGTTGTCTTCTCAGACACCCACAGTACCTTTTTAAAAAAAAGTTTATTTATTTATTTTGAGAGATAGAGAACCAGTGAGGGAGAGGCAGAGAGAGAGGGGGACAGAGGATCTGAAGTGGGTTCCATGCTGACAGCAGAGAGACTGATGCAGGACTCCAACTCACAAACCGTGAGATCATGACCTGAACCAACAGAGCCACCCAGGCACCCCACCCATAGTACATTTGAATGAAAAGTTTCCTTTCCGCCCTTCTAAGGGAGAAGTGGGGAGTCACCAAGGAGCACTAATATTTGCTGATATCCCTAGGCCGAGTTGCTACTTAGGCACCTCATATTCTCAACAGTCAAAATTCTACTCCTGAAACCATTATTACACTATATGTTAACTAACTTTGGAGTTGAATAAAATTTAAAAACTAAAAATAAATAAAAAAATAAAAATTTCTATTAAAATTTTCATAAATGATGTTGAGAGAAAAAATAACAGCCTTCAAAATGATGACCAATTTTCCATGATTTTAACAGAAAAAGCATATATTGAACAAATAGAAAGTGGAAATAGTGTAATTTAATACTTTGGCATAAAATATATGTCAGTAAAATACATTGTAAATATTGATTTCTTAAAATTATACTCTAAAATACTTTTGAAATTGTCATTAAAGGAACATGGAAATTTTATTCTTATCCCTTAGGTGAGCTATATAAAAGCAATGGTTAATATATATTCAGTACTATGTCTTCAAATATTTTTCTGTACTAAGTTGTAAACAGAAATGTACATCTCAGATTTTTATGCATCTCTACTGATTTGAGAGGATAAATTTTTTGTTCAACATTTTCAATTATATCATTATTCCTAACATCAAAAAATTTTTTTTCCTGCCCGCTCAGATTCATGTGGCTCTGTGGGGATGGTGTGAGACCACTGCTTCCTATGAAGTGTTCAGCTTCAAACTAACTTGCTCAAATAAAAGCAAATTGTTCGAAGTCTTGTCAAGCCCCATGGTGATTCTTAAGGCTACTGTTCTGTGGTTCGTAATTCTCTGAACAATCAGTTGTTCTCTAAAAGTCTGGGTGATCTTCCAGAGAGGAAGTTGGAGGTCAGGTCAGTCCCATACTGATAATGTTCCTCCACCAAGCTCTACTCAGTAAGTACTGACCTTGTTTATTCATATAGATGGCATTTTTTGGAAAAGCCTATTTCATCTGCTAACAGGAGCAAGAAGGGTTTAGGAAGTAAAAGAGTAAGAAATGGAGTTGAAGCTTTTTGGTCTATTTTTCCCTGGTTTCTCTATATTTCCTTGTGCAAAGATGAATGACTACAGTGATTCTTCCTTTGTAACAAAAGGCTTCATGTCTTGCTGAGCCAGTGGCATCAGTAACTGTGGGTTTCCAGTTCAAGGTCTTCTCAAATGTCATCAGGCGGATCTTCAAAAATTCAGTAGACTGGAGGAGGTGTTTGGTGGGAGTTTAAAATATCCGCTGTAGCTTCAAAAATGGAATAGTAATGAATTAGGGGATGTAATAACACTGGACTTAATGGAAGGCAAGAGAACCACCAAGATAGTGAGCATATTGCTGGCCAATGTGCTTACACAGGAGATGAGGGCATGGATGATGAGCCACTTGAATAAAACAACTCTCCTGTGGCCCACACATCTCCCATCCCACCCCCTCTAGCTGGTGGGAAAGTGATGCCATGACCAGGTAGCTCACTACACCTGTCCATGCCACCTGCAGCCCAAGAAATTATTTTTGGATAGGAAATGGATGGGATCAACCAAACGATGGTTTAGGATTTCTCCTGAAAGATTTTCCAGGTGAACAGAAGGAAACATGTAAGTTAGATGGCCTGTTCCTCTGCTCTCTATCAAGACCCTGAATATATTGCTGTCATGGGCACCCAGCCAGGAACACAAACCAATGCATTTTTTTCTTCTTCACACTCCACCTTTGTGAAAATCGGTCTCTTTTTCTTGAGAGGATAGAGAACAACCAGTCCCCTCTAATAATGACCATCCACAATATCCTTAGCAAAACAATGCTGAGATTCTGCTTCTCCAGTCTAAATAGTCCTTTCCTCTTCTTTGTCCTTGTTTTAATGGTTTCTGTTGCTGTTATCTGATTTCCTTTAAGATCGAAAAACCAGACTGAACATAGAGATGATATAAGAAGAGAAATGTGCAGAAAAGAATAACCTTGTTTTTACTTTCTGTATTTCCACATTTGAGGAATATCCCGACTCAATTTAGCAGTACCATATGGAACTTTGCTAATTTGTACACAGAGTCAATCTGAGTTAGTATATTCTGAACTGATCTTTTTCAAAAAATAGCTTTATTGTGGTATAATTGACATACAGTGAACTGCACATATTCCGAGTATAAAATTTGCTGTTAACTAACAAATGTTACACATGTGAAACCACCACAACCTGAAGATAATGAATATGAGCATTATCCCAAAGTTTCCTTTTTTTCCTTGGCTATTCTTCTCTCCCCACTCCTACCTGCTCACTCCCTTCCCCTGCCACTGACCTGTTTTCTATCACAACTTACTGATCCACTGTTGTTGGTGTTGTTGTTTTCAGTCTTTTTTAATATGTTTCACTTTGGATAGTTTATATTGCCATGTTTTTAAGTTTTATAACAATTTTTTCTGCAATGTCCAATTTGTCTTTTATCTTATCCAGTATATTTTTCATAGCAGACATAGATTTCATGTTTAGAGGTTCAATTTGGACCTTTTGTTATATCTTCCATGGCCCTACTTGCTCAGTGTTTCATTTGGCTTCTTGAATATGTGGAATACAGTTCTGATAACAGTTTTAATGTCCCTATCTAATTTCATCATCTGTGTCATTTATGGGTCCATTTCGATAGATTGATTTTTCTCCTTATTGTCGGTCGTATTTTTCTTCTTCTTTGCATGCCTGGTAATTTTTTATTGGATGCAGATATTTGCTAGGATATACTAAAGTTGAAAATGGTTTGATGCTCTTAGGTATTGCTTTTTAAGACATTTAGGTGGAACCTAAATGGAACCAACGTTTATTCCAGGATTTTTTTTCTTAGCTGAAGCAACATACGCTTTGGAGTACAAAGCCCAATGCTCCATGGGTTAAGAAGTGTTCTACCCTAGCTGTTAGGAACGGCCTCTATTCCTGACCCTATGTGAGTGCCAGAGATTATTCCCACTCATCTATTTGCGTGTTTTTTTCCCTCTAGCTTCAGATAATTTTACACACTTATGCATTGATTGGTACTCAATGAATACCTGAGGCAAAATTTTTCAAGTATTCAGAATCCTCTCCTTGTGTATCTCCTTTGCCTTGTATTGTGACTTAGAAACTGGAGCCTCTATATTCTTTCCAGACCTGCTTCAATCTTCCCAACTCATAGACATTGCTGGGCTGTACCTGAGACTCTCCTCTATACTCTGTGGCTTAAAAACTTTCCCCAGGTAGTACACTGGGAAAATTGGGATCACTGTCTTTTGTTGCCTAATACTGAGGGTATTAAGAACCATTGTTTCTTATCTTTTATACATTTTTTTAAGTTACATATGAATCTTATCATTGTTGTACTAGAAGTCCACAAAATGCTGATCTCTGTCAAAAGTTACAAGCATACGTGTCTTAGTCTGTTAGGGCTGTTATAATGAAATACCATAGAATGGGTGGCTTATAAACAATACAAATTTATTTCTCACAGTTCTGGTGACTGGGAAGTCCAAGATCAAGGCATGACAGATTTATTTATTTATTTATTATTTATTTATTTATTTATTTATTTTTAATATATGAAATTTATTGTCAAATTGGTTTCCATACAACACCCAGTGCTCATCCCAAAAGATGCCCTCTTCAATGCCCATCACCTACCCTTCCCTCCCTCCCACACCCCCCCCATCAACCCTCAGTTTGTTCTTAGTTTTTAAGAGTCTCTTATGCTTTGGCTCTTTCCCACTCTAACCTCATTTTTTTTTTCCTTCCCCTCCCCCATGGGTTTCTGTTAAGTTTCTCAGGATCCACATAAGAGTGAAAACATATGGTATCTGTCTTTCTCTGTATGGCTTATTTCACTTAGCATCACACTCTCCAGTTCCATCCACGTTGCTACAAAGGGCCATATTTCATTCTTTCTCATTACCACGTAGTACTCCATTGTGTATATAAACCACAATTTCTTTATCCATTCATCAGTTGATGGACATTTAGGGTTTTTCCACAATTTGGCTATTGTTGAAAGTTCTGCTATAAACATTGGGGTACAAGTGCCCCTATGCATCAGTACTCCTGTATCCCTTGGGTAAATTCCTAGCAGAAGGCACGACAGATTTAGTGTCTAGTGAGAACTCCTTCCTGTTTCATAGAGAGTGCCTTCTAGCCATAACTTCACATGGCTGAAGGGAAGAGGGGTCTTTTTATAAGGACATTAATCTCATTCATAAAACCTCTCCTCTCTGATCTAATCATTTCCCAAAAACACCATCTTCAAATACTGTCACACTGGGGGCTAGGATTTCAATATATGAATTTTGGAGGAACACAAGCATTTAGACCATAGCAATATGCAATTAAAGTAAAATTTTAATATACTTCAAAACCTTTATTTATTGAAGGAAATGGATTCATTATTAATGTGTTGATTGTTTACAGGCAGGGAGTAGGGGCCCCTGTACTATGACCTGAAACAAAACAAAACAAAACAAAACAAAACAAAACAAAACGAGTTATGATATCATGTTGTTCAATGAGGTGAAGCCAAGCCCCATGTTATCTAGGACTGATTCTTAGCTACAGACCCTCACACAAGCTGGAACAGGATTACCTGCTGATCTGGTGGGTGTGCTGTATGAGTATTTTAAGCAGTCCAAACACATACCAGTGGCCCTAAGGGGAGGAAATTGAGAAGTGATAAAGGGTTTTAGCTCTAATACAGCATTTTCTAGTGTGTGTTCCATGAAATCCCAGAGTTTCACAAGATGTTAATAAATATTTGGGGAAAATACCATCCACAAAATGATTTCATGTTCAGATAAGATCAGGAAATTTATAATAATATTGACCTTGCTAAGGAGCACAATGTACTTGAACTCTGAGAATTTCTGCAGTTAGTTTTAATTATGTTGGATAACCCAGGACTTTGAGAAATTTTTTCCTTTTTACCTAAAATACAGTTTTTTTTCCCATTTGCAAACAAGATACCTGACAACTCTAATCAGAACCAAATCCATATAGGCACTAAAGTTATGGATTATTTCCAGTGTGTTCTTTTATGTTTGTTATTAATTGTTTTTTTTTTTAACGTTTATTTATTTTTGAGAAGAGAGAGACAGAGCATGAGCGGGGGAGGAGAGAGAAAGAGGGAGACACAGAATCTGAAACAGGCTCCAGGCTCTGAGCTGTCAGCACAGAGCCTGATGTGGGGCTCGAACTCACGGACCGTGAGATCATGACCTGAGCCAAAGTCGGACGCTCAACCGACTGAGCCACCCAGACGCCCCTGTTATTAATTGTTTTATAAATTTGGGTGCTCCCAGGTCTCTTGGATGTGTAAATATTTACAATTGTTAGATCTTCTTGTTGGATAGACCCCTTAATTATGATATAGTGAGTACTAAAATTATGGAAATCAAAGTTGTATATATCCACAAAGTCATCAAACTGGTACTGCTTTTGGTTCAAGTTCAGTCCTCAATGAGACAATTGTAACCTGAAACAAGAAAGAAATATTGTTTACAAACTGACTGAATTCTCAAAAATATATATACATAAAAAGTGCAAGATTTCAAAATTTCCAGGGATTATCCATCATTATGTCTAGTGAATAATCCATCATTATTATTTTCCATCATTTTGCGTATGCCTAGTGCAGCCTAGTACATGCTAAGTATTTAATTAATGTGTGTTTCTTAGCTCATTCATTCCATAAAGATTCATTGAGCACCTGTCATGTGTTAGGGCATATACTAAACACTGAATACACAGATTCAAATCGGGAAATCATTTTTGAATCACAAGGATCTTGTAATAGAAAAGGATCATAAATAAATAATCACCACTCAATAATCCAGAAGGACTCTTATATTCATTCATGCGCAGGTATTATTTCAGGACCTACCACATACTAAATACTGCTCCAGGATCTGGGGGATATAGGAACAAACACAAAAGATGGAGGCTCTATTCTAAAGAGTTTGTGATTTGATGGTGAAGACAATTTAGAAAGTGATTGCATACTTTAGTAAGCAGAATAGGTAACCAAAACCTGAACAATAAGTAGAGGTTAAGAAAAAAAAGCCAGGTACCAAGGGTGGATGTGTGCCTATGCAGAAAGACTTGTCCAGACAAATTTTGAAAGTGGGAAGGAATAAGGCTGTTCATGCACCAAATGAGAGCCAGTGTAGCTAAAGAGCAAAATCCGGAGAGAGAGGTGGGCTAGGTAGTGTCCATCTTGCAGGCCAGGTTAAGGATTTATGTTTTTATCTGAAGAGCAGAAAGGAGGAAGGAGAGTGACAAGAGATTTGCCTTTAAGACGATCACTCTACAGTTGCACTGTGCACAGAATATCTCTGTTTTAGGAAACATACTGAAGAGTTTAGAGGTAATGGGGCATGATATATGCAATTTACTCTTAAATGATTTTTTAAAAAAAATGTACACATGTATATCCATGAGAAAGAAAGAGTGAGCAAGCCCAGGCATGAGCAAAAGGGACAAAATGTAAACAATTGGTGTGTCTGATAAAGGATATATGTAACCTCTTTGTGCTATTGCAACTTTTGAGTTTGCAAAATAAAATGACAAAAAAAAAAAATCTGTTGTGGTTGTGGTGTGGAGAATAGACCACCAGGGCCTAAGGAAAGAAGCCAGTGGTCTGTGCTGGCAGCAGCACTGGAGACATTAGTGCAATGGTTAGTGCTGGTGGGAGGGTCTGTGACGTTGAACAAGTTAGTCTGGCTTCAAGGAGTGGAACCAGGAGGCGAGGACCCGAGTAGGTCAACAGCAGTTAAGAGGAGGCTGTTGGTGGGTTGGCCCTTGAATTTGCTATAGATGCGAAATCCCTAGAGGGGTATGACCAGAGTCAGGCCCAGGTCACCAAAGAAAGAGCAGTACCATGGTTTACTGCACACATTTGGAACATGTTAGTGTGACTTCTTTTTCTTTAAGTGGGAAGAAGGCATGGTTGGTAGCTTTTTATACATGGTCTTGGTTCTTCATACCAATCTCTCAGCACCCGAAACTCCCGTCTCCACTGCCCATCTCAGCTGCTGCAGGACACAATGTGTTTCTCCTGAGAGTCCTGAGAACTTGTCTGACCAGGCAGTGAGAGCTGGTTCCTTGCAGTGGTCACTCATCACTGGCCTGGGTATTTCTGGGAGATGTATATGTGACACACTGTGAGGAATAGTGACCATCTGTGGTGAGTCTTAGGGGGTCACACGAGACTCCAGTCTATACACTTCCAGCCATGCGGACTGATAATTTTTCATAGCTCTTTCTGTAAGCCATCTCCTTTCACTATACTTTCTACTGAAGTTAGGAAATTGAGGTTAAAGCACCATGTTAGTGCCACAAGTATTATGTTTACCTTTCTTGTCAGTTTTCTTATTTTGAATTGACCTGTTGTAGTCAAAAACCTTTTGTGACAGAAAAAACCTTTTGCTAGTGACAGAAACCCAGTTCAAACTAATTAAAAAAAAAAAAGAAAATATTTTGGTTCACATAACTGGGAAGTCAAGGGTGCATCTTGCTTAAGGCAAAGCAAGATCCTGGGGTTTAATTGATGACATCAAAATTCTCTTTCTCTCTCCCTCTCCCCCTCCCTTCATTTCTTCCTAGGACTTTCAGATTTTGAGGCAGACTCTATTCTTGTGATAGAAAAATGGGCCATACACTCTCTAGATTTTTTAAAAAGTCCACATCACTTATTTTTTTTCATCTTTGAAACTCGAATCACTTTCCAGCTTCACAATAAGAGATCTCAGAGAAACAAAAACGTATGTTCACATAAAGATTTGTACTTGAATGTTATAGCAATGTATTCATAATAGGCCCCAAATAGAAAAACAACCCGCAAGTATCCATCAACTAATAAAAGGATAAACATAGGGTAATCTATCCATACAATGGGATATTAGTCAGCAGTAAAAAGGAACAGAGCACTGATAACATGTTACTGAAACATGTTATCAGGATGAACCCAAAAAACACTGTAAGTGAAAAAAACTGCAAGTATTTAAGACTATATATTACATGATTCCATTTATTTGAAATTTCTAGATCAGGCAAAACCATAGTGATATAAAGATCAGTGGTTGCTGAGGGATGGATGTGGGAGGGGAGACTGATTGCAAAGGAGCACAGGGGAACTTTTGGGGGTGATGGAGATGTTCTAAAACTGGAACTGTGGCCATGGTTGCACAATTGTGTAATTTTCCTAAAATTCTCAAGATGGTACAGTTAGGATGGCTAAATTTTATGGTATATAAGTTGTATCTTCATGAAGCTGTTAAAAAATAAGATGATTACTGGATAAATGTGTGAGTAAAACAAGTGTAGCAAAAAAAAAAAAAGACCGTTGTAGAATTTAAGTGGTAGGTATATTGATGTCCATAATAAAAGTTTAAACTTTTCTGTACATTTTATGATTTTCATAATAAAATATTAGAAAAGAAAATATCCACCAAATCCAATTCAGTGACAGTGACTTGCATAAATACATGTCACAATATACAAAAGGTTGACCCTTATACTACTCCATCAAAGAGGTCACTTTGTCCTTTTGCCTTTTAGACAAAGCCTTTTAGACAAAGCCATTTGACAAAGGCTAACTGATTATGTGATGTGGATTTCAGTGTTAATTCATACAAAGTCACCATGTCCCCTTTCTATATGGATCTCTGTGGCATCTAATGCTGATGACTGACCATTTGCTTCCTCTGAACCTCCCTGGCCAGGCCTTTGCAGTGGTCCCTTGGATACCTTGCTCCTAGTCTGCCAATTTCTTAAATGCTGCTGGTCCACAGGACACGGCTTTCAGGCATTACTCTTCTCAGGCCCCAGCTAGTCTCTGAACAGCCACGTGCATTTATTCCTGAGCTTTCACAAAGTCCAAGCACAAGAGCTTTCTCCTTATTTCTTTAGGGAGCTGGGAAAGTGAGCCTGCCTGACTGATCAAGGTAGGTAATGGAGGGTGAGTGGTGGGATTAAATTCACCGAAGACTGGAGTTGCCCTCAAGTGTCTGGATGGTTCAGGGAGAGCTTTATGAAGCTGAAGTTAGGGTCAGAAGCAAGAGTAGTCCATCTTCCCAGCCTTTCTTCCCTCTTTCTCTGTGCTGTCTAATCTTTGTGCCATATCAGAGAGAAGCTGCTGGGATCCCTTATTCCAGGTCACAGGACCTGCGGGGTCACTTCTCACTGTTTCCCCTCACCTCAGACCCAGCCTCTCATGATCCACAGGCCTCAATCCAATCTGGCTTTGTTTTGCCACCTCAGATGGTTTCCAGATCTTTATTTCAGGAGGCACTTTGCTAAATGCATGTCTGAAAGGATGTTGCTGCTGTTCATCAGTGATTCCCAGGAAAGACACACCAGAGGTCTGGGCTCTCCTCCATAGTCTGTGTTCACCACAGAAACTCACGGGCATCTGCCCAACAAAGGCCCTCAAAACCCATACAGCAGTTACTACTTGTGGTTATATCACCTTCCCAAAGGTTCTGGAAAGTCAAGGTCTCCATTTTTCACACAGGAACATAGTAAATGCGTGACAAAATTCTATCCAGATTCACAGGTTGGGGTGGAAGGTAGTGGTCAGGAAGAAATCCAGGTTGCAGGGCAGTGATGCTAAAATTTTCTCACAGAGATGTAATGACGTCCAAGTGCAGATTAATGCTTTAGCTGCTGTTGCTGGCAAGCAGTTCCTGACATGGTAAATGCACACAAACTCATAACCATAAGATCACAAAATATTCTAGTGGCACTTTCTGTAATGATCTACTAGCTCCAGAGACTAGAGAATGGAGGTAGTGTTAGCATTAATCTGTTGGCTTGGAAACAAGGTCGCTTTGGACCTACTTTCTACAAGGATATAGTTCCAGGGTTTGCTAGTAGCTTAGATAAAGCAACTCTGGCAGTGATTTGTTTGTGGGTTTATCCTTCAGTAGTTTGGTGATATGCTGTCCAGCTCTATGCATCAATTTAATTCAGTGTGCATTTCCACTTCCTTTTATTAGACTCATTCCTGCAATCAGCTGTCCAGTGCCATGGGGAAGACACAGTTGATGGCAGTGAGCATCAACAGACTTTAGCGCAAAGACTAAACTGGTCATGTACTCTCATGCTCACTGAGGGCACCCTCGGACTCCTTGTAGGATTCAGGATCAAAGACACTGGCTCCCTGATGCTGTAAACCACTGGTTACTCCTGCAAAAACAGTCCTTTGTGTCCCCAGGGTTGATTCCTTCTCCCTCCTTCTCCTCCTTCTCTTCCTTTCAGTTTGTGTCATCCTCTTCATTGCTGTCAGATCCCTGGCTATTCATGTTTGTAGACAATTTAGGTACTAGCTGAGTTGCAGATCAGAAAAGTAGTTTCTTTTCCTTGTCCCTACCCCAATTTCTATCAATTTCTCAAATGCATTGATCATTGTCTTCTGCAATCCTTGAACCTCTGTTAGGAAGATGTCAGTCTGTGTCACTCTATGCCACATGATTTCTAGACAGAGCTTCAACTCCTTAATGACTGAGACCACATGGACCAGACCAGGAGGTCAGGTTGGGAGGGGTACAGTGACAGAGGCATCAGGCTGACACTAATACGAGTTAGTGCTGCTTCCCATGATCCTTTTTGAGTGAGGACCCAAACTTTTATGGCTGATGATTCCTACACAATCCTCCTCTCCCTTAGATTAAGGAAAACTGGAGGGCAGAGATTATGCCCTTCCCTATCCTTTGTTCTCTCATACTTTCTTTTTTCATATTTTGCTCTAGGCCTTCCTCAATAAATATTTATTGAATTGAATAATGATTCTTATGCACTATGTGACCCTAAAGTCCTTTCTGAATCTCATAATGGTAGGATTATAGAGCTGAAAGGAACTTCAGACTTAAAATTCCTCTTGATTTAGAAAATGACAAAATTGAGACCCACAGCAGTTAAATATCTTGCCCAGTTTACACAGCTAGTTGGTTGCTGAAGCTGGCACTGGGAGCCTAGTCTCCAGGCTCCTGGTTTGGCGCCCTTCACAAAGACAGAACATATTGTTAACTGAGACTTTGCATTTTATCAACTACCAACCTTCACAGGAATAGACTGTGGTGAAGCATCACCAACACAAACTTACCAAATGCAATGCAGTTAACGAAAATGCCTTCCAATATTTATATGCTTTCTAGATAGTTACTGCATAACTGCAAAGTCAACTAAAGTTTTTCAGGAGAGTTGAAAGCTATTTAAAGATATTGAGGACTCATTGAAAGGATTTGCCTTGGAAATTTTGCAGTTTATCATCATGATTGTCATCATTATGTTGTTATAACTCAGAGTTTGGAGGATTATTCTTAAACCTCTTTTTGTAGAGAAGCTTGGAACAATGCAAAATGTTAAATAGTTAACAGTATGAATCACACAGAGTCATCTGGAAAGTATCCTGAAATACTCAGAAAAGTTTTTTAGGGACCCAATTGCAAAAAAACCCTGTGATTGCAGAGGAAAGTGAGTGTCTCTTTGCATGTTGTGGGAGTGAGAAAGAGAAGGCAAGAAAATGGAAGTAACTGTGGGAGAGAGTCACTATCCTGTGAGTAATGAAAGGAGATAGGAAGAAAGCAGAGAAAAAAGCCAAAAAACCAAGCACTATCAATGTATCAGCAGAGACTGAGTGGGAGATTCAAATCTGAAAATCAGCAACTTCACAGTCATTATCTCCTTTTCTCTCAAACTAAAAATAAGGTGAAAAGCAACTCTGCTCAGAGCTAGAAAAGCAGAAACTCTGGGAAATAAATTACTGAATTTGTTCACTATCATTTATCTAAATGTAAACATAAGTCAACTCCTGCAAATAACCCTGGATGGAGTCCCTGCTTGAGAAAGGTCAGGCTGAGTAACATGGCCTTACACAAAGTCTATTAGTCTTGATAAGCCTCTCAAGCAACATGCTTCTACTTTTGAAATGCCAATGTTCTCATATAGATGAGACACAGTCGTTTCAGCAAACGTTTTTCGTAAATTGTTGGCTGTTGTGATCTTCATAAAATTTGTCAGTGGTCAAACAGACGGCAGAATGGAGCTGGGTTTTAACAGGGTTGTGTGGTGCATTGGAGAGGGTCTCAGCCAGAGGAGTGGGTGGACCTGAGCTCTGCTCATGAGGCATCTTCTTACAATGCTGTGCCATGAACAAGTCAGGTGACCTGCCTTTCATGCCCATTTTCTGATCGTGGCATGGGATGGAATAGACGACCTCAGAGATCTCTTCTGTTTTTGACATTCTGTGATGCTTTCATCTGTGCCTTTTTATGTGGCCTGTGGGAAAATCTGATGCACAAATAAAACCAGGCTCCTGCTGTCTTGGGACCTTTGGTTGTTTGGCATTTCAGCTGGTCTCAAAACTCCCTTTAACTTCACTGAGCCACTCCTTCATCCCTCAATTGCTAATCTGTGTACTCTTTGTTTTAACAGACAGGAAATTTCTGTCCATATAAGCAAATCCCTTCTAAAGGATTAGCCAATTAGTGTGTTACCTTCCTAAATGGGAAAAGAGGCCTTGTCCAGCTAAGACACATTAATGCTGCAAACTCCAGCATTTTGTAGGCGTGTGTGTGTGTGTTGCTTGTAAGGGAGAACAAACTTACAGCAAATCCAGGCAGTTAAATGAAGGGTTACTGCAATATTTGAGTAAAGTCCTTCTAAGCCAATGATGAAGGTTAACCAGCAAGCACTGTACAACTCTGATTGCAGAGACCCACTCAAATTAGCTCATTTAAGTAGGTTTAAGAATTTATGTTGATGAGCACTTCTAAACACTTCTGGTTTGGCGCCTCTTAATTTGAATTGATTTTTGCTTAAATAAACTCTTATTTCTGACTCTAATGTCAGAAAGGGAACCAAAGGACACCCCCAACAGTCCCAGGAGCAATGAGGGACCAGCCATTGGTATCTGTTGAGCCCTCTAGAGTTCACTGCTCTCTCACTGCCTCTGGAGGTCATAGTTAATTCCCTCTTGAATCCTGGACTTCAGTTCCCAACTCTGCAGCTTTCATGTTCTAAGCTTTCAGACTATTTGAGCATTTATTTTCCTGGACTGGGTCCAGAAAGTGGCAGGAGTTGGAGTGGTTCCAACTTAGAAACCGAACTTGGTCTGGAGTTGGGCTGGGTTCCAGGATGGACTGGGTTCAGCCTAGAAGCTGGACTGGGTCTGGGGACAGACTGGGTCCTAATTAAACTGGACTGGCTCCAGTGTGAGGCCTCAGATGAACAGAGTTTTTCTTTAAGCCTGAATAAGTAGGTTAACCTTACCAAAGATAATCTTGAATTACAGTGGCCACAATGGAGAACTTTTAACCTAGATAAGCTGATCCATTTATGAGGTACCCTAGAGAAAAAAGGGTCTCAGTCAGGCACTTACTATAAAGAGTAGAGGAAAAAATTATTTTTTCTCCTCTGTGGTTTCTGGTGTGGCTTCTGGTGGTGAAGATGAGACCTGCTGGGACAGCCCGCTCACTGGAGCCTGTATACAGCATCCAGGGAAAATTAGCAGAAGCCAGTTGAGGGTAAAAATTCTTACCAGAATCAGCATTCCCAGATCTCTATCTTGCTCTATCTTGTTCTACCTTGCTGAGAGAAGAAGGTAAAATTTTACACTGTCCCCTCCTTTCCAAGCTCAGATTGGCAGGAAAAATACTGATTATCAATCCTTTCTCTCCCAGGGACAGCTATTGCCTTCCTGTTTGTCTCATTTTGTGTCCTGAGAACTAGTTTGGTAATAACCAGTTGGGGGCCCTCCAAAGTATGGCTGGACAGAAATGTTGGTAGCATCCCATTTGCAGCTAGGGTCCTACAACCTCTTGCCCACTCTCAGGGGGAATTGTCTAAGTCCTTCTCTCTTGGTTATCTTTGGGAGTGGCTCTTGTGAAGGTAGTATCTTTAACACTGTATTTGCAGACCCCCTCTTGTGCCCCCAGAAATATTTATTCTTTGTTCCAGCTGAAACCTGACAAGATATTCAAAACAACATTTTTTTTTAAGTAGCTCTGTGGTCAGAAGTTAACCAAATGGAAGCTGATACTCAAAGCCTGACAGCAACTTTTTAAAGGTCTTCTCCCCTAAGCTACAATGAAATTATGTACCTAGAGGGAAAGGAAAACGTTTTGAAATTCCATTGTGGAAATACTTACTAAAATATTCCAAAGAAACATGGCTCCCAATCCAGAACATAGGAATCTCTTGTTTGCCATCTTAGCTGAAGTTCTTAGTTCTTTCTTAGTTTCTTCCCTGGGTCTTCCTGATATAAAGAAGCAAATTGAGGATAATGTAGTTGGATGGCTGGGTCAGTGTCTTAATATCATTCAGGTTTGCACCCAATTCTTTGAGAGACTTAAAACAACTGTACTTTTCTTACAAGTGGAGTGTTTACAAGAACAGAAATGAAGTTCTAGAAACAATGAAAAGCCCACCTATTTTTTATATAGGCCCACCAATCCCTAAGCCTTCCCTATTCATCTCAAAGACTTACAGACAGTGTGAAAAACCTGGATTTAGAGAGCAAAAGTCTGTCTTGGAGAAACTTACACCCTTTATCTATGCCTTTGAGATATAAATGTTCTACCTGGTCTTCTCTTAATTTGGATATTAGGTGGAAGAAAAAATCTTTAAAAATGTTGCCACAAATATTAGTAAAATTTTTAGCCATCTGAGCAGTTAATGTTAACTTATTCTGTCAGTCAGAAACACAACTTGACTCCTGCTGTTCTTTTTTTAGAACTAGTGAGTTTTACATTACCATATCTGTGTCTTGGCTAAAATTTTATTTATTTTTAAAAGCTTATTTATTTTGAGAGATAGAGGGGGAAAGGGGAGGGGGCAGAGAGAGAGAGGGAGAAAGAGAATGCCAAGCAGTCTCCACACTGTCAGCACAGATCCCTATATGGGGCTCAATCTCACAAACTGTGAGATCATGACCGGAGCCAAAACCAAAAGGTGGATGCTTAACTGACTGAGCCACCCAGGAGTCCCCATGGCTAAAATTTTAAAACAGAAGCTGTAAGATCTCTGTGTATATCTGTATATTTATATACATCTATATATGTATGTTACAGATATATGATATTTTTCTACCTCAGGATGGTTCTGCCAAAATTAATCTGTAAATGGCTCTATTTAATTGGCTTAAAGATGAACAGACATTTGTATAAATCAAGTATGCTATCAGAAATATAGAAACTGAATCAAGTATTTTTCAAGTTCATGTAATTTAGGACAATCTTTTGGGAAGAAAATCTAGTTTAAGTTTGTTGGTTTAATTAAAATAAGCATGTCCTTAGAGTTATCAGCATTAAATATGGTACTTTTTTAATGATACTTTCATTTTACCTAAGTTTACTAAAAGTCAAATAAGCTCCTGTTATCTCTGTTACAAAATTTGTCACCAAGAAACATAACTTAAGATGATGATTAGCTGTTTAATGTCTCATGAAGTTTTCATGAGTAATCTAAACAGTTGCTAAGTAGATGTAAGTAAGATGGAAATTTATAAATAAACTTCTCAACAATAATTATGCTTTATGGTACATTTACTTAAAAATAGTCTCCAAAATATTCCTGGTAACTTGAAACCTTAAGGTTACACTGAGATAAGTTAAATGATAGATATTCATTGACTATCTAGATGATTTCTAAATAAGACAAAATACTGAAACATTGCTATGGAACATAGTCTTATCCACTTTTGACTTCCTTTTACAGAGGAACTAAAAATATTTGGGTCTAGTAGTAAACTTGCTTTGTGCCACACTGAAAATTTACCATGAGGAAGAATATACCTCTAGAAATTATGAAATGTTATTTATACATTTGCCAATCCACAGAATGCTAATGTAACAGACAGTCCATAATTGCACTAGGAATTAAGGATTCTAAGGGTTAAAAATTGAAATTGATATATATACTTAAAACTACTTAGAAATAATAAGGGTGAAAGTAAACAACTGTGAATGAAAAGCAGACAAAGAAAGTAGAATGACTAGTTGTTTCAGAATGAGAAAGACGGAAACAGCACAGGGCAAAACCTAAATGTATATACAAAAATTGTAGAAGGTTTGTGGAAAAGAACTCTTGGAAAAGGATTTTCTGTGTGGTCAAACTGACTAAAATCGGAATGAATTTATTTAATTAAAAAAATGAATTTTAGTGTCAAAAGTACATGAATGCAAAATTAGAATTTGTTTTTTTATCTCTGTTGAAAGGACAAAGTGTTTTTGGACTATGGGCCTGCTCTTGATAAAGAGATTGTGAAAGATGTTTTTGTTTGTTTGTTTCACTCTTGGGGGGATCTATTTGGAAAGCAAACATTTTGTATCTAACCAAAATAACTCACTGTGCTTCATATTGTCTTTACCAGGTCTTTGATTATGTAAGAAAACCCAGTCTTCTCAGTATTAAAAGAGCTGTTTTGTTCACAACTATGTAACCTTCTGTAGTTGCCTTTAAAGCCTTCTGTTGTCACTTTAGTTAATTAGATAATTAAGTATTATTTCATAATGATCTGAGATCCTATTTAGTCAAATGCTCAAACCTTTGACATTTTGACAATTTGCCAAAATCAAATTCTACATGGGGTCTTTTTAAAATCAAAGTAAATTGGAGATACCTCAGAGGGTCCCTGAAAAATCTCAAAATATTTGTCTCTCATCTTGTAGAAGAGAGATGTTAAAGGGATTATTTGATGTATTAAATTATGTGGGAAACATTGCCAAATAAGAAGTGATGAAAAACCTTTTTAGGTTATATGTGAACAGACATATGTTACTAATATAGGCGTTACAGAAAATGTTTAAAGTTTCTAGAGATTTGTCAATACTCTCATTGTCCAATTATTACCCTATGCCACAGAAATGACATTTTCTTCTCAAATTACTTGTCATTAAATCTTTAACCATGTGCATATTAAAGTCTTTTTGTCATTTACAGAGAGTTATTGTTTTATTCTGATGCTTTTGCAAAGTTTCTTCATCTTTAGAGAAATGCATAGAAAGGGATCTGAAATGTACTCTAGAATATAGGTTTCTCTAACTTTTAGATCATAAAACTGATCTGGGTAAGAATTTCCAGGACTAATAGGAAAACTATTCAAGCAAAATAAGAATTAATAATATGGGATTGTATGAATTGATGAGGATGATTATAAGTTTTTAAAACTTTTTCTTTGAAACATTTCTTGATCCTTAATGTTTTATTTTTCCAGGGGTTAAGGAAACCCTTTTCTCTTAAGCTATCTATGTCTCAGAGTAATTTTATAAAGTATATTTCTGTGAAAAGAATTGAAAAATTTGCTTTTTGTCCCTATCCAATCCCTCCAGAATTCAGAAACTTATTAAGTACTCTTATTTTCATGACAATATAATTGCTTGCATTAGTTCAATAAAAATCTATTCCCTTGTTAGTATTTTGATAAAGATTGCATCGAATCTGAAGATTGCTTTGGGTGGTATTGACATTTTAACAATACTGATTTTTACAATCCAAGAGTATGGTATATCTTTCCCTTTACTTGTGTTATTTTCAAAGATTTTTCATCAATGTCTTACAGTTTTCAGTGTATGGGTCTTTCTTAGTCAAATCTATTCTTAGGTATTTTATTCTTTTTAGTGCAATTATAGATGGGATTGTTTTCTTAATTTCTCTTTCTGCCACTTCATTATTAGTGTATGGAAATGTAACAGATTTCTGTATATTAATTTTGTATCCTATAACTTTACTAAATTCATTCATTATTTCTAATAGCTTTTTTTTTTTTGATAGAGTCTTTAGGGTTTTCTATATACAGTATCACATCATCTACAAACAGTGACAGTTTTACTTTCTTCTTCCCAAATTAGATGTCTTTTATTTATTTAATAATTAATTAATTAATTGTTGTTTGATTGCTGTGTATGGGACCCTTATTACTGGAAGAATAATATGTTCTAGTACTGGAAACATATGTTGAATAAAATTGGCAAGAGTGGATATCCTTATCTTGTTCCTGATGTTAGGGAAACTACATCAAACTAAAAAAGCTTTGCACAGTGAATGAAACCATCTGCAAAAGGGCAGCCTATTGAATGGGAGAAGATATTTGCAAAAGATATATCCAGTAAGAGGATAATATTAAAATTATATAAAGAAGTCATACAATTTAACACCAAAAAGCCCCCAAAATAATCTGGTTAAAATGCGTGGAGGACTTGAATAAACATTTTTCCAAAGAAGATATACAGATGGTCAAGAGACATATGAAAAGATGCTCAACATTACTAATCATCAGGAAATACAAATCAAAACCACAATGAAATATCACCTCACACCTGTTATAATGGCTAGTATAAAAAAATGAGAAATAGCAAGTGTTAATAAGAATGTGGAGAAGTGGGAAACCTTGTGCACTGTTGGTGGGAATATAAATTGGGACAGCTACTATGGAAAATAGTATGGAAGTTCTTCAAAAAAGTAAAACAGAAATACCATATGACCCCTTATTTCCACTTCAGGGTATTTACTCAAAGAAAACCAAAACAATAATTCAAAAAGATATTTAATCCTTATGTAATAAGATTCCTGTAATCATTGCAGCATTGTTTATAATAGCCAAGATATGAAAGCAAGCTAAGCGTTCATAGATAGATGAATAGATAAAGAAGATGTGGTATGTATGTATGTATGATGTGTACACACACACATACACACACACACCCTAAAAAAAGAAGGAAATCTTGCCAAATGCAGCAACATGGATAGACTTAGAGGGTATCATGCTAAGTGACAAAAGTCAGACAGAGAAAGACAAATACCATATGATTTCACTTATATGTGGAATCTAAAAAACAAAACAAATGAACAAGCAAACAATAAAACAGATATACACTCATAAATACAGAGAACAAACTGGTGGTTGCCAGTGGGGAAGGAAGTGAGGGAATGGGTAAAATAAGTGAAGGGGTTAAGATGTACAAACTTCCAGCTATAAAACCAAAAAGTCACAGGGATAAAAAGTACAGCATAGGGAATGTAATTCAATAATATTGTAATAATTTTGTATGTTGACACACAATAACTACACTTACAGAAGTGAGAATTTCATAATATATATAATTATTAATCACTATGTTGCACACTTGAAACTAATACAATATTGTATGCTAACTATACTTTCATAAAGAACCTATTCTCTTTATAACAAAACACAATTAGAAACATTGGATAATCAAACCAAGTCTTTGATTTGAATTTCATGTTGAAGGATATGCATCAAATCTGATATGACCAGATAGTTTTAAGGAACTAAGATGGACTTAAAAGAGACAATAAAAGTACCCTGGAAAAACTGGCCTAGTACCTTGCTTTCAGGGTTCCCAGCAGTCTTACCAGGTGAGTAAGAAATGTCACTTCCTGAAAGGCTGACGAACTTCAGGATATCTTGGAAACCTCAAGAAAAGAGAAATTCACCCAAATCTATAGACATCCCAGGTAAAGTCGGATGGTGAATTCTTGGTGTTAATTCTTAGCCTGGAAAGGTTCTTAAAAGATGGATCTATGATTTCTTATAAAAGTTGCAGCAAAGCAGATTTTAAAAGATCCTGTATGGTCAATCACTATTCTTGCTGCACTTATGTAAATAGTCAGTGCAAGTTTAATGAGATTAGACTTAGTTTTCAAACAAATTAGCCTTGCTGTAATTATTTTTGATAGAAATGAGGGTGGGAGGAGGGGCCAAGATGGCGGGGCAGCATGGAAGTTCACTGCTTCTTTTGTCTCTGATATGCAGCTAGATCGGAAGCAAGCCATTTTGCACACCTAGAGAATTGATCTGAGGACTCACACAGCAGATTGCATAACTTGAGCCACAGAACTCAGCAGGTGTGTGGTGTGGAGGGGTGAACTGGGGAAGAGAGAAGCCTCAGAGGGTAGGGAGCTGTTTTTGTTTGTGGAGAGAGGATGGAGAAAGGGGGAGATTACAGGAAAAACACTGTCACCAAAAGCGGCTGGAGAAAAAGAGAAAAAGGGAAAATACCCTCAAGAAACTGGACAAGAAAGGGATAAAGTAGAAAGGAGAAAGTTTTAATACCATTAAGACTCTATAAACAGGGTAGCACAGAGTCTGAAACTCCGCAGCTTGATACCTCATGGTGCTTTGGTGGAAAAGGCAGATCCCCAGGATCAGACAGCAGGGTTTGAGGGGCCCTTGGGTCACACAGGGATAGGTAGTTCCCCTGCTGAGAGGACATTGGTAGAGGCCCTGTGTCCTCCCCACAGGCAAAGGTCCCAATGGACCCTAGAGAAGAGCAATGTTTGCTGGTGTTGGAATAGTCACTAGGGTACAGTGAAGCCTGGCACAAATCATACTGGAAAACTTTCTAACCTGGGGAAAGACACAGACATCAAAATACAGGACTCACAGAGAACTCCCATTAGATTCAACAAAAACTGACCATCAACAAGGCATATCATAGTCATATCAAAATACACAAACAAGGGAAGAATTATGAAAGCAGCAAGGGAAAAAACGTCCTTAACCTATAAGGGAAGGCAGATCAGGTTCGCAGCAGACCTATCCATAGAAACCTGGCAGGCCAGAAAGGAGTGGCAGGGTATATTAAACATGCTGAATTGGAAAAATATGCAGCCAAGAATTTGTTATCCAGAATGGTTGTCATTCAAAATAGAAGTAGAGATAGTTTTCCAGACAAACAAAAAGTAAAGGAGTTCATGACCACTAAACCAGCCCTGTAAGAAATTTTAAGGGAGACTCACAGGGTAGAAAAGACCAAACAAAACAAAAAAAGACCAAAAGCAACAAATACTAGAAAGGACCAGAGAACACCACCAGAAACCCCAAGTCTACAGACAATAAAATGGCAATAAAGTAATATCTTTCAATACTCACTCTAAATGTCAATGGACTTAACACTCCAATCAAAAGACATAGGGTAAGAGAATGGATAAAAAAACAAGATCCATCTCTATGCTGTTTACAAGAGACCCACTTTAGACCTAAAGACACCTTCAGAGAGAGGGGATGGAGAAGCATCTATCATGCTAATGGTTGCCAAAAAAAAGCTGGAGTAGCCATACTAATATTAGAAATCTAGATTTTAAAATAAAGACTGTAACAAGAGATGAAGAAGGACATTATATCATAATTAAGGCATTTATCCACCAAGAAGTACTAATAATTGTAAACATTTATGTCCCCAAAGTAAAAGCACCCAAATATATGAACTAATCACAAACATAAAGAAACTCATCGACAATAATACTATAGTAGTAGAAAATCTCAACATCCCACTTACAACAATGGACAGATCATCAAGCAGAAAAGCAACAAGGAAACAATGGCTTTGAACAACACACTGGACCAGGTGGACTTAACAGATATATTCAGAACATTTCATCCTAAAGAAGCAGAATACACATTCTTCTTGAGTGCACATGAAACATTCTCCAGAATAGATCACATACTGGGACAAATCTCGGCCCTCAACAAGTTAAAAAATATCGAGATCATACCGTGCATGTTTTCAGACTACAATGCTATGAAACTTGAAATCAACCACAGGAGAAAATGTGGAAAGAGAACAAACACTTGGAGACTAAAGAAAATTCTACTAAAGAATGAATGGGTTAACCAAGAAGTTAAAGAGGATATTAAAAAGCAAATGGAAGCCAAAGGGAAATGATAACACCACAGCCCAAAACATCTGGGATGCAGAAAAGGCGGTCATAAGAGGGATGTATATAGCAATCTAGGCCTTCCTAAAGAAGGAAGAAAGGTCTCAGATACACAATCTAACCTTACACCTTAAAGAGCTGGGGAAAAGAACAGCAAATAAAGCTCAAAACTAGCAGAAGACAGGAATAATAAAGATTAGAGTGGAAATCAATGCTATCGAAATAAAAAAAAATGACAGATCAATGAAACAAGGAGCTAGTTCTTTGAAAGAAGGAACAAAATTGATAAACCACTAACCAGTTTGATCAAAAAGAGAAACGAAAGGACCCAAATAAATAAAATCAAGAATGAAAGAGAGATCACAAATGACACTGCAAAAATACAAACAATAATAAGAGATTATGAGCAATTATATGCCAATAAATTGGGTAATCTGGAAGAAATGGACAAATTCCTAGAAACATATAAACTACCAAAACTAAAACAGGGAGAAATAGAAAATTTGAACAGACCCAGTAAAGAAATTGAATCACTAATCAAAAATATCCCCTCAAAACAAGAGTCCAGCCCCAGATGGTTTTCTAGGGGAATTCTACTAAACATTTAAAGAAGAGTTAACATCTATTCTTCTCAAAGTGTTTCAAAATATAGAAATGGGAGGAAAACTTCCAAACTTATTCTATGAGGCTAGCATTACCTTGATTCCAAAACCAGTCAAAGACCCCACTAAAAAGGAAAACTACAGATCAATTTCCCTGATGAACATGGATGCAAAAACTCTCAACAAGATACTAGCCAACTGGATCCAATAATACATTAAAAGAATTATTCACCATGATCAAGTGGATTTATTCCTGGGAAGTAGGGTTGGTCCAATATCCACAAATCAATGTGACACATCACATTACTAAAAGAAAGTACAAAACCCACATGATCCTCTCAATAGATTCAGAGAAAGCACTTGACAAAACACAACATCCTTTCTTTGTAAAAACCTTCAAGAAGGTAGGGATAGAAGGATCATACCTCAAGATCATAAAAGCCATAAATGAGAGACCACCACTAATATCATTCTCAATAGGGAAAAACCGAGAGCTTTCCCCCTAAGGTCAGGAACAAGACAGAGATGTTCACTTTTGCCACTGTTATTTAACATAACACTGGAAGTCCTAGCCTCAGCAATCAGACAACAGAAAGGAATAACATGCATGCAAATCATCAAGGAGGAAATCAAACTTTCACTCTTTGCAGACGACATGATACTCTATACGGAAAACACAAAAGATTCCACCAAAAAACTCCTAGAATTGATCCATGAATTCACCCAAACTGCAAAATATAAACTCAATGCACAGCAATTGGTTGCATTTCTATACACCAATAATGAAGTAACAGAAAGAGAAATCAAAGAATCGATCCCATTTACAATTGCACCAAAAATCATACAATACCTAAGAATAAACCTAGCCAAAGAAGTGAAAAATCTACACACTGAATACTATAAAAAGCTTATGAAAAAAATTGAAGAATACACCAAAAAATGGAAAAATATTCCATGCTCATGGATTGGAAGAAGAGATATTGTTAAAATGTCAATACTACCCAAAGCAATCTACACGTTCAATGCAATCCTTATCAAAATAACATCAGTATTCTTCACAGAGCTAGAACAAACAATCTTAAAATTTGTATGGAACCAGAAAAGACCCCAAATAGCCAAAGCAATCCTGAAAAAGAAAACCAAAGCTGGAGCCATCAGACTTCAAGCTTTTAGAAAGCTGTAATCATCAAGATAGTATGGTACTGGTACAAAAACCGACACTTAGATCAACGGAAAAGAATAGAGAACCCAGAAATAGAACCACAAGTGTAAGGCCAAGTAATCTTTGACAAAGCAGGAAAGAATATCCAATGGAATAAAGACAGTCTCTTCAGCAAATGGTGGGAAAACTGGATAGCAACATGCAGAAGAATGAACATGGACCCCTTTCTTACACCATACACAAAAATAAACTCAAAACGGATGAGATACCTAAACATAAGACAGGAAGCCATCAAAATTCTAGAGGAGAAAGCAGGCACAAACCTCTTTGACCCTGGCCATGGCAACTTCTTACTCAACACGTCTCCAGAGGCAAGGGAAACAAAAGCAAAAATGAACTGTTGGGACCTCATCAAGATGAAAAGCTTCTACACAGTGAAAGAAAGAATCAGCAAAACTAAAAGGCAACTGATGGAATGTGAGAAGATATTTGCAAATGACATATCAGGTAAGGGGTTAGTATCCAAATCTACAAAGAACTTGTCAAACTCAATAGCCAAAAAAACAATCCAGTGAAGAAATGGGCAAAAGACATGAATAGACACTTTTCCAAAGAAGACATGAGATGGCTAACAGACACATTAAAAAATGCTCAACATCACTCCTCATCAGGGAAATACAAACAAATCCACAATGAGATGCCACCTTACACCAATCAGAATGGCTAAAATTAACAATTCAGGGAACAGATGTGGGTGAGGATGCAGAGAAAGAGGAACCTTTTGCACTGCTGGTGGGAACGCAAACTCGTGCTGCCACTCTGGAAAATGGTATGGAGATTCCTCAAAAAATTAAAAGTAGAACTATCCTATGACTCAGGAGTTATGCTAGTAGATATTTATCCAAAGGATACAGGTGTGCTGTTTCGAAGGGACACACGCACCCCAATGTTTATAGCAGCACTATCGATAATGCCCAAAGTATGGAAAGAGCCCAAATGTCCATCGAAAGATGAATGAATAAAGAGAATGTAGCATGTATACGCAATGGAATACTACTTAGAAATCAAAAATAATGAAATCTTGCCATTTGAAACACTATGGATGGAACTAGAGGGTATTATGTTAAGTGAAATTAGTCAGAGAAAGATAAATATCATATAACTTCACTCATATATTGAATTTAAGATAGAAAACAGAAGAACATAGGGAAAGGGAAGAAAAATAATATAAAAACAGGGAGGAGGATGAAACATAAGAGATTCTTAAATGTAGAGAACAAACTAAGTGTTGCTGGAGAGGTGGTGGGTGGATGGCTAAATGGGCTAGGGCATTGAGGAAGACACTAGTTGGGATGAGCACTGAGTGTTATATATAGGAGATGAATCATTGGATTCTACTCCTGAAATCGTCATTGCACTATATGCTAACTTGGATGTAAATAAAACAAAAAAAAAGAAATGACGGTGATTGTAGAGGAGAAAATATTTCAGTAGAAAATTATAACACAACTTTGTAGATATCAGATTGTAGTTCTATTAATTATCTTCGAGGTTTCATTAATATCTGTAAACCAAACTGGATCCTGAATTCTTTTAGCTTTCTTGAATATTTAGCTAAACTCTTCAAACTAACATTTCTAATTTTCTTCCACCCTTCTGATTTGGAATCAGTAAAAAAAAAAGACGTCCCTTGAACCTCCTTGGAAGGGACCATATCAAGTCTTCCCCACTACCCAGATGACAGCCAAACTTCAGGGTCTTGAACCCTGGGTCCACATGCTCCAACTAAAGAGGTCTCCTACAGACTCTTGGAACTGTACATCAGCTGGAAATCTAAAAATTGACTAGGGAGGCTCCTCTCCAGAAGCAGATGACATCTTATGGTGGAAAGCTCCTCCAAGATAATGGATCAAGCATATAGTGCAACGACGATATGGATTTCCAATATGAAAACTTTATTCCTTTTGCCTTTTTCCTACTTGCTTTTTCTCTATGTTAATTCATGAGAAGACAATTCTCTATAACTCTCTTAATTATTCCTGAATCTGATGCTAAAGCAATAGCTTCCCAACAAAAGTAGCTAGATTTTCATGCCAGGGTGGTTTTAGATAAGAGTATTGCTTTAGATTGTGTGTGCCATCGCAATACTCCTACTGTAACTGGATCAACACCTCTGGTATTGTAGCAAATACAAGAAATCAACAAACAAGCCACTTGGCTAAATCAAACTGACTCCCCTGCAGGTACATTGATTTATTTGATACCAACTGGTTTGGTTCATGGTGGCCCTGGATTATACTCCAGTCTCTTGTTGTTATCCCCCTAATAGTTATCACTGTAGATTCCCTGGTGTGCTTTTTCTCTCAGAGAGGTCTTAAATACATATGCACATCCATCAGCAGTACATCAGATGGTCTCCTCTGGTTGGAGAAACAGAAACAAGATGAACAACAACATGAGCAGCCAAAATAATTCTTACGCAGATCTGACATCATAACCTATGAATTTCACACTGAGACAAGAGCAGCTTAACTCTGGTGGTGACTGAGAGTGTTGTCAATACCAAATTTTGGTCAATCTCTCCCATATGAGAGAATGACTAAAAGCTGGGGGCGGGGAGGAGTTATTCAATGAAGTAAGCAAGGAGGCCATTAGACTGATGGGGCTCTAATACTGTGGCAGCCTATGGAAGCAAACCAAAATCTAAGCTGGTAAATGCCTCAAGTTTATAAAATCAAAACACTAGGGACAGCCAGTCACAAATAGCCAACTAGGCTTTAAGCTACAGTCATCATTAATTGCTTTTCTTTGCTTTTGCTTTTGCCTTTTCTCTTTATTTATTTATTTATTTATTTATTTTTTGCCTTTTCTCTTTAAATGTCTGTCTTTGGGTTCCTGATGATAGAGCAGTCCTAACCACTTCTGGTGTTGCCTGATCTGAATTTATTTTTGCTCAGATAAACTCTTAAAATGATATATAATAGGAAGGATAATAACAAATTAAATAATTAATTTCATAATAATGGATGAAGGTGACATTGGAGGAGATACAGAGAACTATTTAGGATGTAAGATTAACAAAATTTGGTGAATCTTGTTTCTAGCAAGTTTTCAGGAGCTCTGATGGTGGCAGTCCCACCTCCACTTCAGTGTTTTGTTCTCAGTGGGACTCAGCTGCCCTCTCCAGGTCTTTTTTCTGTCCTACTATCAACTGATTCCTCCTTCCTCATACTTTTGCTTCTTATAATTTGATCTTGCTCAACCCGTTTGAGCCTTTTAGCTGTTTCCCACTGTTTACATGCTATTTCCACCCCCACCCCCCCATGTCTATTAACTCAAATTTCTGGGGAAGTTAGTTTGATTGATCCAGCTGATCATTTTGAGCAAGGCCATGTGTGTCTTTGGCCAGGCATTGGAGTGGTGGTCCGCTCAGCTACAGCTGACTGTGCGTGTGAAAATTGATGTGGTCACATGAGAAAATGAAGCTGTCACATTAGTAGAGGCTGTGGGTGGGGAAGTATCCCTTAGAAGGATGCAGAGGAAAAACAAGCACAGTGGTTGCTACACCCAGGGTAAGTTTCATAATAAATCAAAACCCGATTGCCATCTCATTGTATCTGCATAATAATAACATTGTGAGGTAGGCTGGCTGGGATTATCTCCATTTTATGAATGAGAGACAATGTGGTTGGTAGAGATAAGTACAACATTTGATTTGTACTTCTGATATCTTTTCTCAGTCTATGAATACTAGAGATGGAGAATTAGATTCCACTCCAGCCACCTGTCCCCTGTCTTACACCATGCCCTCTTTTTGCATGTATACAGAGACACAGAGAGGTCACCATGAGTTGTCTGCCATGGAGTCTCTCTATTTTATTTATTAGAAACAAAGTTAGAAACTGCAGGTTTTATTTAATGCAAATCTTGAGAGAGTAGCAGGAGTTCAGTGTTTTAACAGTGCTGGCTGAATTATAATGCCATTTAATGTTTTTAATCCCATTTTCTCTTTCCTTTACAAAGAAATAACTTGAGGGCACAAAATGAAAACTTGAGGCTATGAAATATGGTCTTCCTGAGTTTCTCAAGAGCCGTTAGCTGTTCTGTGTTCTTGACTCTCTATTTAACTGGGAAAGGCTTGGTTCAACCCAACCAAGTTTTCATAGCAGTCTCAAACATTCCATGATGTTGGCACTAACAAAAGCCCCTATTTCTGCAGAGAGCACAAGATTTTCAAAATAACCCAGCTAATCAACCATTACAGAGCTAATCAACCACTACACAGAGGGGAGAGATTCCTGAGATGGGGTCCACCCAAATGAGCCTGGAATTTTCACTCTGACCACCGTCATCACAGATGGATTTTTCTTTCTTCAGCTCACTCTCCCTTATCAAAGTATTGAGGTTCTCACAACACCATAACAAATGCAGCACAAACAGTTTTAAAATCATGGGGAAAACTTTCACTTGAAAGATTTCCCCTTAGAGACTTGGATTTGGGACAACAATGATGTCAATTTTTTATTAACATCTGGTGACTCCTATGTGAATTTCTCTGGCCTCTTCTGTCTTTCAGTCTCTTCTTACATAGATTTTATGAGACATATACAGGTTCAAGTTGCTGCCAATGAACTTGGAGCAGCTGGACTGTCAGCATAAAACAGATGAGTGATTGCAGAACTTCCATAAAGCAGGGTTCAAGGCAAATCTGAAGTTGCTTGTTACATGTGAAGCAAATTAAGAACTTAGAGCGTATAAAAAATAAGATTCAACCGGTTTTACAAAACAAATCAGACCATCAGCAGCAATCTAGATATCAGGGAATTCAACAGTTGGAAGCTACTTGGGAAGGAAATGTTTTAAAAATGTTCCTAAATTTTGGAACCTAAATTTTTTTCGTAAACGTGAAGAAGAAAGTGGTGTATAGAAAGCAGAGTGGGCTATAGTTGGGGGTCTCAGATTCCAGCCAAGGCTGTGCTGGTATCTAGCCCCCTCAACCAAACTAGGGAGCTAAATTAATTTCTTAAGGTAAGTTTTTTTGGTGATAATATGAAGGGTTTTGATCAGGTGATCACTCTAGTCCCCTTCATTTCAATGATGTGAAATTTGTAACAGGAAAGCCAATTCTGCTTGTGACCATATTTTCTCCCTTTGGCCTGATTGCAAGTTCTGAGATCATAAGTAAAACCTGATTAGCTGGTATTGAGAAGCTTAGTCATAGTGTATTCTGGTCATCCTGGACATCTTGTTTTGTTCTTTTAATCTCCTCTTCTATTCCCCTCCACCACCATCAAGGGAATCTGAGACTCATACCTGACATACTTCGTAAACTGGATATGCAAAGAAGTGATACATATTTAAAAACTGGAATCACCTTTAAACGTTTTGCAAAAGTATATTTAATTCTAGGAAATGAAAAACCCAATCTGATTTATTTTTTTTTTCTTTGTATAGTAATTTAAATGCAGCAGACTGCTTGTTGGAGCTCAGAAGAAAAGGTAGACAAGAGCTATATTTATGTGCTTATCTTGCCTTTGAATTAACTCCCCTCCCCCCCCCCCTTTTTCCTGAGCCCTTTGGTTGCCATAGAAACTGGCATGGCCTCCAACTGAGAATCCTGTGAGACTTAATTGCATTCTGAATTTCATAAACTCTCTATTAACCTTTGCCTGACAGATATGTGTATGATGCAAAACGAATTAGATTAATAGTTTAGACTGATGCATATATTCAGGTTTTGTGTGCTTAATGTTCTCTTTCAGTCAATTAAACATATTTATAATAATTATGATAGTGTTACTGTTGGTGTTTCTTCTTTTTTAGAAAATACAAGATTTAAGATATACATATCAAAGAGATAAGAAAATTTCTAAAGGAAGGTTCAGAATGGAAGCTCAATATATCTGTACATTTGAATATATTCAGATAGGCTATATCTATATCTATATATCTCTCTTTATAATATATATGTTTGCCTGTGTTGGGCACTGTACTTACTATTTAACATGGGTTATCTTGCTTAATCATAAAACTCAGGTGCAGCTGTGCCCACCATTTTACAGTCAAGAGAACTGAGATGAGGGAGTTACAATCCTACAGCTATAGTGAGTGGCAGGGTGGGGATTGGCATCCAATCTGTTTGACCTGAGAGCTCTGAAGCCTTCCATACATGTCCATTTGTATGCCATCAGAGCCCTTCCAAGACTGTGTATAGAGTTCCAGAGAAAGCCTCCTTTTCTAGGTGAATCATTCACTAATAGGGGCAGGGGAAATAGATAAGGCACAGTCCTTGCTCTCCAGGAGAATATGGGAGTGGTGGTGGGGGAGTGAGTGGGTAGGGAAAACAGACGTGAAAATATGATTACAAGTTACTAAGACTTACAAGACAGATGTCACTTAGTGTAAAGCCCTAGCCTCACGACATGGCCATGTTCACACAGTAGCTGGAATGCAGAAAGCCTGGAAAACATTTTAAAGTTTGTGGAAGGCTCTTTAAGAATGTCAAAGGCAATCCATCTATACACATAACAGAACACCTGTTTTTTCCCTTCTTCATAGGTCTCACATTGCAATAGCTGCAGTGGCACAGAGGTGCTCTTTCTGCACTATGCCAGCGCCATTCGTCCTCGTTCACAGCAAGCTCTCATGAACTTGTGCATGCAGTCTTGCTTGCTGCTCTCCATGCTCTCTCAGACCCATCTCTTTATTTATATATTGGCTTAGTCTTCCTGATTGCTTTCATTTTTCTTGTTCTTCCATGACCTAAGTTTTGTGTGAAGACTTAGTTGGAAACTGGCCAGAAGCTGGGTTTTCTTCTTAAAAGAGAAGTGGATTAGACAGGAGAGAGCTGACACAACTCAATATCCATGACCCCCCTCCCCTCCACCTGCTTTTTAAAAATCTTTATCATGGAGGAATAAACAGAGCAGTGAGATTCAGAGAAGGGCAGGTTGCCATTCTCACCCAGGCAGTGAGAGCAGGGGATTCAAGAAGCTGATCTTGAAGGATGAGGGGATATTTTCCAGGTGGTAAGTGTGGAAGAGGCTTTCCAGATTGAGGGAGCAACATATGTGAATGTTCACAGGCATGCACAAGCAGGCATATTTGAGGAATACATAGGTAATTTTTTTTGAGATCAATCTAAAATTTTTAGAAGCAATAGGAAAATATGAATTCGTCATTGTGAAAAAGCAAAGAAAGTAGAGCTAAAAGTATCAGAGAGGATTTAATGCAATCTTTTTCACTTTACTGTCAAGGGAATGGAGGCCCAATGAACACATTTTAAAAAGATCTTCTCATTCTGTATGACCACGTGCTTTGAGAGCTTGCAGGGGTTTCCTCCCATCCAGTTCAAAGGGTCGTAGGTCATGGGATCCCCTAGAACACTGTTGATATGTTCTAGCACCAAATTTAACTGGTTTTATCCAGGTAAATTCAGTATTTATAGTCAATCAACTAATTTAACAGAGAGACATCTTTAAATGAGATATATCTAGTTTATTGACCTATCTCAGTTTTCTGTTGTTACATCCCCATTGACTTATGTTAAATTTCCTTTTCTTCCTAGATAGCAGATCCCTTAACAACATTTTAGGGGGAAAATCGTAATTTCCTGGTAACCAGTTGTAAGAAATCTAATTTGTTTGAAGCTCCAATCTCATATCTGATTCCTTATCACAGTTCCTTATCATAGGGACTGTATTATATATATATATATATATATATATATATATATATATATATGCATATTACCTGATCTTTTATTCTGCATCCCCCACCCTCACACTGGGGGACAAAATGAGCTCATTTCACCTTCTCCACTCCTAGACTCTAACCCTTCATTGTATTAGAAAAGAGAAGAGGGAGAAAAAGGACAAGAGTGTCTTATTTAACTGATGGGTTGTGTTCTTCTCTCTGTTGGTTGTTGATGTTTGTCTGATCAACACTGCCTGGTCACTGGTGCGGTCTTGTAGAATAAGAGGCTTCCAAAGGGAAACCTCCCTCCCTAATGCTGAGTACTTTGTGTGAGAGGTCTGGCCCTGATTCAGCTTCTAATCTCCCTGCTCCCAGCTCCTGCATTGGGCCATTCACCTTTACCTCATATTCTGCTGCTACTCTGATGCCTTTCTGTAGTTGAGACTCCTAAGTGGCTCCTTAAAAGATAATTCAAACCTAGCTACCTTATGTGATACCTACTTGATCCACAATACTGTGTACATTTTTGTTAATTCAAACACAGCAAATCTGTTTGGAAAGTAAAGAAATTAAAAGCAAACATATTGGAAAGAAAGAAGTAAAACTGTTTTATACTTTCAGATGACATAATAGTCTACGTAGAAAGTCTTATGGAATCTACCAAAGAGTTGCTGTGATAAATGAGTTTATCAAAGTTGTAGGACATGAGGTCAATATACAAAAGTTGGTCATATTTCTATATACTAGCAATGCACAAATTAAAATTACAATATAATTTATAATAATATAAAAAATAAGAATACTTAGGAATAAACTTGACATAAGATGCACAAGACCTATACAATGCAAACTATAAAACATCGCTGAGAAAAATTAAAGAAGACCTAGTTAGTTGGGGAAAATATATTATGTTTATGCATGAAATTTTTGTAGACACAGACAGACTGATTTTAAAACTTGTATGGAGATACAAAAGACATTGAAAAGTCCAAACAAATTTGAAAAAAAAGAGCAACATCGAATGGCTAACACTACCTTATTTCAAGACTTATTATATAGCTACCATAACCAAGACAGTGTGGTATGGGTGTTAAAATACATGAATAGATCAATAAGACAAGAGAAAGAGTATGGCAATAATCAATACATAGAAACCAATTTTTTGATAATGGTGCCATAACAATCCAACAGGGAAGGGAAAATTTGGAAAATTTAAGATATGGTGCTTAAATAATTAGATATTCATTTCCCAAAAAAAGGAATTTTGATCCATATATAAAAAAAAAACTCAAAGTGGACTGGAAGCATCACAATTCCATACTTCATGCTGTATTACAAACCTGTAATCATCAAGACAATATGGTACTGGCACAAAAACAGACACAGAGATCAATGAAACAGAATAGAGAGCCCAGAAATGGCCTCATAAATGTGTGGCCAACAAATTTTCAACAAAGCAAGAAAGAACATCCAATGGATTAAAAAAAAATCAGTCTCTTCAACAAAAGGTGTTGGGAAGGATAGACAGCGACATGAAGAACAATGAAACTGTACCATTTCTTACATCATCCACAAAAATAAATTCAAAATGGATGAAAGAAATATAAGATAGGAAATCATCAAAATCCTAGAGGAGAACACAGGCAGAAGCCTCTTTTCCCTTGGCTGCAGCAACTTCTTACTAGACACATTGTCAGAGGCAAGGGAAACAAAAGCAAAAATGAACTACTGGGACCTCATCCAGATAAGAATTATCTTTATTTAGAGAATATATCCTTAAATCTTGAATCACATGTTAGGAACTAACTGGCTTTTTCAAGTTACAAATTTTCAAGTTACAAAGAAGAAAATTACAAATGGAAAGAAATTCAAATAGCAAAACCTAAGTGTTTCCTGAAGTTTCTTTGAAAACTGAAGGTTTTAGGTTGAACCCTATTAAAGTTATAAGCAATATTAGCAATGTCAGTCATATGGTACAAACCCATAGAATTGGAGAAGCCTCTGAGTAACTGGTCAATGTCTCCTACCTCTAGGCTTTCACCATCCAGGAGGGAACACTTGGTTAGGAGATATGACCTTCCCTTGTGGATACCAAGATGAACCAACTCAACCAATGTGGGTAAGAGAGCTTGATGGAAAGATCAAAATTATTTCCAGAATGAGAAGCACAGAAGGAGAACATGGACTAGCATAGTGGTTTCACCACTGTGTATTCATAGCATAGTTTCAATACTGCCATCCATGATAGAAGATTATTGAGATTAAGTATTAAAATGATTTTATTTATAATATTATAATATTTATTACATATAATTCAACATATACAATTTATTATATATAATATATACCATTCTACTAAAGGGCTGCACATGTGAATTCTAACACTTAACAATTTACTTTAGGGGCACCTGGGTGGCTCAGTTGGTTGAGCGTCCAACTTCAGCTCAGGTCATGATCTCATGGTTCGTGAGTTCGAGCCCCACGTGGGACTCTATGCTGACAGCTCACAGCCTGGAACCTGCTTCAGATTTTGTGTCTCCCTCTCTCTATGCTCCTCCCCTGCTCACACCCTGTCTCTCTCTCAAGAATAAATAGAGATAAAAAAAATTAAAAAAAATAACACTTAAAAATACACTTTAAAATATTTATATAACTGGGAAAGAACCTTAATGATATTTAATAACCAAGAGCACATATTTGTTACCTGGCTGTCCTTTCATAACCATAAATATGTACGGCATCATGTAGGTTTTTACACAGGCACTGCAGCTTTAGAGCATAGGTGAAGAGAAAAATTTCTATACTCAATATCATTAGTCATTAGGGAAGTGTAAATGAAAACCACAATGAGATATCACTTCACACTATGAGAATGGCTACAATAAACACACAAAAAAATGCAGAAAGTAACAAGTTTTGGTGAAGACGTGGTAAAATTGGAATATTTATACATTGCTGAAGGGAGTGTAAAATGGTTCAGCTCCTGTGAAAAACAGTTTGGTAGTTCCTCAATAGTTAAACACAGAATTAGCATATGACCCAGTAATTCCACTCACGAGTATATATTCCAAAGAATTGAAAACAGGTGCTCAGTGAGATAAAGTTCTTCCCAAACAAACAAAAAACTGAAGGAATTCATCACCACTAAACCAGCCCTATAAGGGGTATGCTGTGAGTGAAATGTTGCAAGGCCCACAAAGTACCAAAGACATCACTACAAGCATGAAACCTACAGACATCACAATGACTCTAAACCCATATCTTTCAATAATAACACTGAATGTAGATGGACTAAATGCTCCAACCAAAAGACATAGGGTATCAAAATGGATGAAAAAAACAAGACCCATCTATTTGCTGTCTACAAGAGACTCATTTTAGACCCGAGGACACCTTCAGATTGAAAGTGAGGGGATGGAGAACTATCTATCATGCTACTGGAAATCAAAAGAGCTGGAGTAGCCATACTTATATCAGAAAAACTAGACTTTAAATTAAAGGCTGTAACAAGAGATAAAAAAGGGCATTATATAATAATTAGGGTCTATCCATCAAGAAGAACTAACAATTATAAATGTCCATGCGCCAAATACGGGAGCCCCCAAATATATAAAACAATTAATCAGAAACATAAGCAACCTTATTGATAAGAATGTGGTAATTGCAGGGGACTTTAATACTCCACTTACAACAATGGATAGATCATCTAGACACAGGATCAATAAAGAAACAAGGGCCCTGAATGATACATTGGATCAGATGGACTTGACAGATATATTTAGAACTCTGCATCCCAAAGCAACGGAATATACTTTCTTCTCGAGTGCACATGGAACATTCTCCAAGATAGATCACACACTGGGTCACAAAACAGCCCTTCATAAGTATACAAGAATTGAGATCATACCATGCACACTTTCAGACCACAATGCTATGAAACTTGAAATCAACCACAGGAAAAAGTCTGGAAAACCTCCCAAAGCATGGAGGTTAAAGAACACCCTACTAAAGAATGAATGGGTCAACCAGGCAATTAACTAAGAAATTAACAAATATATGGAAACAAACGAACATGAAAATACAACAATCCAAACGCTTTGGGATGCAGCGAAGGCAGTCCTGAGAGGAAAATACATTGCAGTCCAGGCCTATCTCAAGAAACAAGAAAAATCCCAAATACAAAATCTAACAGCACACCTAAAGGAAAAGAAGTAGAACAGCAAAGACACCGCAAACCCAGCAGAAGAAGAGAAATAGTAAAGATCAGAGCAGAAATAAACAATATAGAATCTAAAACAAAACAAAACAAAAAAAAAACTGTAGAGCAGATCAATGAAACCTAGAGTTGGTTTTTTGAAAAAATAAACAAAATTGATAAATCTCTAGCCAGGCTTCTCAAAAAGAAAAGGGAGATGACCCAAATAGATAAAATCATGAATGAAAATGGAATGATTACAACCAATCCCTCAGAAATACAAGCAATTATCAGGGAATACTATGAAAAATTCTATGCCAACAAACTGGACAACCTGGAAGAAATGGACAAATTCCTAAGCACCCACACACTTCCAAAACTCAAACAGGAAGAAATAGAAAACTTGAACATACCCATAACCAGTGAAGAAATTGAATCATTTATCAAAAATCTCCCAACAAATAAGAGTCCAGGACCAGATGGCTTCCCTGGGGAATTTTACCAGACATTTAAAGCAGAGATAATACCTATCCTTCTCAAGCTGTTCCAAAAAATAGAAAGGGAAGGAAAACTTCCAGACTCATTCTATGAAGCCAGCATAAGTTTAATTCCTAAACCAGACAGAGACCCAGAAAAAAAGAGAAATACAGGCCAATATCCTTGATGAATATGGATGCAAAAATTCTCAATAAGATACTAGCAAATCAAATTCAACAACATATAAAAAGAATTATTCACCATGATCAAGTGGGATTCATTCCTGGGCTGCAGAGCTGGTTCAACATTTGCAAATCAATCAATGTGATACATCACATTAATAAAAGAAAAGAGAAGAACCATATGATCCTGTCAGTTGATGCAGAAAAAGCATTTGACAAAATTCAGCATCCTTTCTTAGTAAAAACCTTCGAGAAAGTCGGGATAGAAGGATATACTTAAACATCATAAAAGGCGTTTATTAAAAGCCCACAGCTAATATCATCCTCAATGGGGAAAAACTGAAAGCTTTCTCCTTGAGATCAGGAACAAGACAAGGATTTCCACTCTCATCGCTGTTATTTAACATAGTGTTGGAGGTTCTAGCATCAGCAATCAGACAACAAAAGGAAATCAAAGGCATCCAAATTGGCAAAGATGAAGTCAAGCTTTCACTTTTTGCAGATGACATGATAGTATACATGGAAAACCCAATAGACTCCACCAAAAGTCTACTAGAACGGATACATGAATTCAGCAAAGTCGAAGGATACAAAATCAATGTACAGAAATCAGTTGCATTCTTATACACTAATAATGAAGCAACAGAAAGACAAATAAAGAAACTGATCCCATTCACAATTGCACCAAGAAGCATAAAATACCTAGGAATAAACCTAACCAAAGATGTAAAAGATCTGTATGCTGAAAACTATAGAAAGCTTATGAAGGAAATTGAAGAAGGTATGAAGAAATGGAAAAACATTCCGTTCTCATGGATTGGAAGATTAAATATTGTTCAAATGTCAATTCTCCCCAAAGCTATCTACACATTCAATGCAATCACAATCACAATTGCACCAGCATTCTTCTCGAAGCTAGAACAAGCAATCCTAAAATTTGTATGGAACCACAAAAAACCCCGAATAGCCAAAGTAATATTGAAGAAGAAGACTGAAGCAGGAGGCATCACAATCCTAGACTTTAGCCTCTACTACAAAGCTGTCATCATCAAGACAGCATGGTATTGGCACAAAAACAGACACATAGACCAATGGAATGGAATAGAGACACCAGAATTGGACCCACAAAAGTATGGCCAACTAATCTTTGAAAAGCAGGAAAGAGTATCCAATGGAAAAAAGACAGTATTTTTAACAAATGGTGCTGGGAGAACTGGACAGCAACATGCAGAAGAATGAAACTAGAACACTTTCTTACACCATTCACAAAAATAAACTCGAAATGGATAAAGGACCTGCACGTGAGACAGGAAACCATCAAAACTCTAGAGAAGAAAGCAGGAAAAAACCTCTCTGACTTCAACTGCAGGAATTTCTTACTTCACACATCCCCAAAGGCAAGGGAATTAAAAGCAAAAATGAATTACTGGGACCTCATGAAGATAAAAAGCTTCTGCACTGCAAAGGAAACAATCAACAAAACTAAAAGGCAACCAACAGAATGGGAAAAGATGTTTGCAAATGATATATCGGACAAAGGGCTAGTACCCAAAATCTATAAAGAACTCACCAAACTCCACACCCTAAAAACAATCCAGTGAAGAAATGGGCAGAAGACATGAATAGACACTTCTCTAAAGAAGACATCCAGATGGCCAACAGGCACATGAAAAGATTCTCAACATAGCTCCTTATCAGGGAAATACAAATCAAAACCGCACTGAGATACCACACCTCACACCAGTCAGAGTGGCTAAAATGTACAAATCAGGAGACTATAGATGCTGGCAAGGATGTGGAGAAATGGGAAGCCGCTTGCACTGTTGGTGGGAATGCAAACTGGTGCAGCCACTCTGGAAAACAGTGTGGAGGTTCCTCAAAAAATTAAAAATAGACCTACCCTATGACCCAGCAGTAGCACTGCTAGGAATTTACCCAAGGGATACAGGAGTACTGGTGCATAGGGGCACTTGTACCCCAATGTTTATAGCGGCACTCTCAATGATAGCCAAATTATGGAAAGAGCCTAAATCCATCAACTGATGAATGTCCATCAACTGATGAATGAATAAAGAAATTGTGGTTTATATACACAATGGAGTACTACGTGGCGATGAGAAAGAATGAAATATGGCCTTTTGTAGCAACATGGATGGAACTGGAGAGTGTTATGCTAAGTGAAATAAGTCATACAGAGAAAGACAGATACCATATGTTTTCACTCTTACGTGGATCCTGAGAAACTTAACAGAAGACCATGGGGGAGGGGAAGGAAAAAAATTTTGAGAGGGAGGGAGCCAAAATATAAGAGACTCTTTAAGACTGAGAACAATCTGAGGGTTGATGGGGGGGTGGGAGGGAGGGGAGGTTGGATGATGGGTATTGAGGAGGGCACCTTTTGGGATGAGCACTGGGTGTTGTATGGAAACCAATTTGACAATAAATTTCATATTAAAAAATAAAAAAAGTAAAAAATAAGAATAAAAAAAGAAAGAAAACAGGTGCGCAGACAAATACTTGTATAAGTATGCTTATAGCAGCACTATTCACAGTAGCAAAAAGGTGGAAACAGCCCAAATTGCCATCAACAGATGAATGGATGAACTAAACATGTGCTATTATTCAGTCATAAAAAGTACTGAAGTATGGATATGCTACAACATGGGTGAACCTCAGAAACATTATGCTAAGTAAGGGAAGGGAGCCAAACCCCAAAAGGCCACGTATTGCATGACTCTATGAAATATCTAGAAAAGGTAACTCAACAAAGATAGATCAGATTGGTGGTTTCCAGGGCTGGAGGGTGAGGAGATTGGGAAATACCTACTTAATGGGTAAGGGGTTTTATTTTGGAGTGATGTGAATGTTTTGGAGCTAATAGAGGTGAGAGCTGCACAACACTGTAAATGTATTAAATGAAACTAAATTGTATCCTTTAAAATGGCTAATTTAATGTTATGTGAATTTGACTTCAATTAAAAAAAATCCTCGGGGCGCCTGGGTGGCTCAGTCGGTTAAGCATCCGACTTCAGCTCAGGTCACGATCTCGCGGTCTGTGAGTTCGAGCCCCGCGTCAGGCTCTGGGCTGATGGCTCAGAGCCTGGAGCCTGCTTCCAATTCTGTGTCTCCCTCTCTCTCTGCCCCTCCCCCGTTCGTGCTCTGTCTCTCTCTGTCCCAAAAATAAATAAACGTTAAAAAAAAAATTAAAAAAAAAAATCCTCTATTGGGGGAGCCTGGGTGGCTCAGTAGGTTAAGCATCAGACTTCAGCTCAGTCATGATCTCACAGTTTGTGGGCTCAAGCCCTGCATTTGGCTCTGTGCTGACAGCTGAGAGCCTGGAGCCTACTTTGGATTCTGTGCCTCCCTCTCTTTCTGCCCCTCCCCTGCTTTATGCTCTCTCTCTCTCAAAAATAAATAAATCTTAAATGTTTTTTTTAATTTGTAAAAAAAATATATATTGTATTCCTATGAAGATATACAAAAGAGGAAAGACATGTTCTGTGACTCAAGGAGTGTTGCAAATATAGTTCTCATACTTGTGAAAATATACCTGGGCAGGGTCCTATTTCCTCAGGCCCCTACCCAGGCTTGATCTAACATTGTACATTTAACTAGGCAAGTGTGTTTTTTGAACCTTAAACCAAGCCTTTAGGAACTTAAATTGAACTAGATTATAGTAGAGAAAATTCAGGAAAGGTGGATCATATTTGGGGTAGATAAATACTTTTTGGATTTATATCTCAGTATGTAGGCAGCTGGCTTTTTGGTTATCTATATGGTTGTTCCGACTGTTGTCTTTTGTGGGATATGAGAGTTACTTTGGATACTTGGGCAAAATTTCAAGCAATAATTTTAGTGGGGTGAACTGCTTTAGAATTTTAGTGAGTTCAGAAAAAAATAAAAATGACTTTTAGTTTTATCTTGTTTACATTCAGAATGAAAGCTCCTTTATTGATTTGTCTGGAAAAAAAATGTATAATCCTACAAACAGTTTGCTTGTAGAAGTAAATAGAAAATTGTCAATGAGAAAATAGTTGTTATTTTTTGAGCCTAGTTAATATATCAGCATCTTTGAGGATAGCACCATTGGGGAACTTTTGTATTCTTTTCATATTAAAAAGTACTTGAAGATCATAAGAAGAAAGTAGACAGGCTTAATATTCCTACCCTTTGGACATCATAAATAATAACACTGAAACTGTATTATCTCACTTGTAGCTAATTGTGATTTCTGATACTCGACAAACTCAATTCCTACGGAATTTGAGGCCATGAAAGCAAGTTGCATAAACAACAGAGAAGGTATAAAGGAAATTACAATAGACATGGTCCCTATTAATAGCTATCCTGTGTAAGCAAGGAATTTAAACTTGACATTTTTTAAAACAAGCTCTGGTCAGTTTTATTAAAGAATAATTTTGCATGGTTTACTTTTCACCAGTCTATTCTGGCATGCTTCTAATGGATACCAGAATCACCTGGATCAATGAGAGCCAGTGTAAGTAGTCTGTAGTATTTTCCACATGCTGTGCCCAATTCAATGTTATTGCCACTGTCATGATGGATACAAGTTCTGGTCAACGAGGTGTGGTACTCTATTTCAGACTTCCTCAAGGCTGGACAGTTGTTGGTAAGGATGACCAGTTTTGCTTTGTCATGTCTGATCATTTTCAGAGTTTGCTTGTACTCCAGAAAGCAAACTGGTGTTCTTTCCACCTTTCATAATGAGTCAGAGCCTAGTGTTGATGATGTCAGCAGCTATTTTTTATCTTCTTTATGACCAGCACCCTCCTGCCTTAGGTACAGGATGGCCTCCAACCAAGAGCAGCCACCAAGATGGTTGGGGAGTAAGAAAGGAAGGGATGAATTTGATCTTTTTTTCTTTCTTAGCTAAAGAACTGAGAAGTTAATGATTCTGTGGGAAAGTGTTTGCATATTTCAGCAGTCTCTGACTCCTAGGAGGAATTTGCCAGGTCTAGTAGAATGTCATAGCACTGTTGTATCTGAGAACAAATATTAAAGAAATGTGTTACTATAGCTGAGATAAAATATGAAAATCATTTCCAATCTTTTTTCTTACTTTATTTTCAATCAGATCTAGATGAAACAACATGGATCTCTGATTAGCTATATAAAAATGCTAATTTCTTGTAGAAGTGTATTAGTTTCAGACTTCAAAGCTTCCAAAAGATACAGTAAGAGTGAAGCTAAAAGTCTGTGCTGTATCCTGCTGTATGATCTTTTTTTTGTTATGTATCCTCAGAGTACAGCTTAAATCCATCATCTTTATCAATTTCTGCTTCATCAAATATTTATTGACCACTGAGTGTGTTCAGAGTACATAGAGGAATATTGTATAGGACACAACCTTTTATTTTTTTTTAATTTTATTTTAGCATTTATTCATTTTTGAGAGAGAGAAAGAAACACATCACAAGTGGGGGAGGGGCAGAAAGAGAGGGAGACACAGAATCTGAAACAGGCTCCAGGCTCTGAGCTGTTAGCACAGAGCCCAATGCAGGGATTAAACCCAGTAACCATGAAATCATGACTTTAGCTGAAGTCAGATGTTCAACCGATGGAGCCACCCAGGCATCCCAGGACACAATCTTTTAAATACGTGATTTTACAACTTTGTTGGGGAGAAAGTTGTAGTGGGTTGGATAGTCCTCCCCTCTTCAAATTCACATCCCTCCTGGAGCCTCAGAATGTGACTTTATTTGGAAATAAGGTTGTTGCTGATATAATTAGTTAAGATGAGCTTATATAGGAGTTGGGTGAGCACTTAATCCAGTAGAATGGTGTCCTTATAAGAAAAGGAGAGGAGATACAGAGACATGAGACACAGGGAAGAATGCCATGTGAAGATGCAGGCAGAAATTGGATTGATGCATCCACAGGCCAAGGAGATTCAGGGTTTTCTGGCAATACCAGAGCTAAAAGCAAGGCATAGAACAGATTCTTCCCTGGAGCCTGAGAGGGTGACCCTCCTGGCATCTTGATTTCAGACCACCAGGCTTTGAACTGTGAGAAAATACATTTCTGTTGTTTTAAGCCACCAAATTTGTAGTACGTTGTGATAGTAGATTTAGGAAACTGATATAATAGTCATAAAAAATCGAGTTCTTGTTAAGCACGCGTTATGTTCCAGGTCCTGGTCTTAGAGCTATTTTCTGATCCAAGGTATTATCACTTTTATCCACGGAGGAGCAAGCTGAGAACCAGAGAGACTGAACCATTTACTCAGTGTCACTCAGCAAGTAGTTCTAACCTTCATCAGTGAACATTCTCTTAATTGTGGGAGGAAGGCCACAGGAGCAGGCAGAAGGCAATGACAATAGCCCAGGTGTCCATGAAGAGCAGAATGGAGAAACAAACTGGCACATCCATAGGATGGAATACCACTCAGCAATACAAGAAAGCAAACTCCTACAACATGCAATAATATGGACAAATCTCAAATGCATCATGCTGAATTAAAGAAGCTGCACACAATAGAGCACAGACTGTATGATTCCATTTATATGAAGTTCTAGAATAGGAAATTATAATCCATGGTGGGGGAAAAAAATCAAAACACCAGTTTCCAACTATGTGGTAGATGCTCTTTGGGGAACTGGACACCAAGGTCCCCAACCATCAGTGGCTCAGGGCAGAACTGGGTAACTATCTATGAATACACACCCATGAGTGGAGGAGCTTGAAAATGCCACAGGGACAGATCCTGCCAGTTCTGCTCACCGTCATCTCTGAGCAACTGCCACACTGCCTGGCTCATAAATATTTGTGGAGTAAGAGAATCCACTCAGAAATCAGAAATATCTACATGTTGATGTTCATTATCCCAGAACCCTTGCAATTTGTGCCATGTAATTTAGTACCTGATTATATACCATAAGATAACATTTTCTAATGTGTCATTTGATCACCCCAATCATCTATAGTGACACAGAGAGGGGCAAGAGGGAAAGAGTAAGAAACAGGAAGGATATGCAAATCAAGAGGTTCCAAGGTGATTACAGAGACTGTAGCAAGCTTACAAGATGGCCCTGCAGACTCTGTTCCATGCTTCCAGAACTGCTGGAAGTTTGTGATGACAGTTCAAGCTAAGTAAATAAGTGTATCTAGCATTGTGCTAGGCACTGGGGGAAAATTCAGGAGAAGAAGAAATTCCCCCACTGGGAAGGAAAGGTAAGTAAGAATGTAGGCAGCACACTGCTGGAAAACATTGTGGGAATATCACTGGGCTCATGGCTCAGGGCTCAGGGTTCAGGGCAGACATCATCACCCAGCCACTGCACATGATCTCCCACTCAGTCCCACACTAAGCAACTAGAGTCAGTAGGTGAGATGAACACCCTAAGTCTAAGGAGTTGAAGGAAGACAGTCCCAGTGAGATTGATGTGGGTTTTGGAGGCTGGGTGAACTTCATGGAGAAGGTGGGTGGATCGGAACGCACAAGACTTCACACCCTGGGATCCCTACAAATGATGGATCTTGCTGTCTCATGCTGAAAGCCTGCAGTGTTCACAGGGACTTCAGCCTCAGCAGCTCTGAGGAGGGACCATGCTGCCAGTTGGCTCTTTTCCTAGCAGTCTCTGGTACTAACTTCTCCAAATCAAAGCCACCCCTTCATGAGGCACCAGCTGGTCCCACAGGGGAGTGGGAGCTGGGCGACAATTGACCCTGTAGGGGACGTGGCTGGGTTACAATGGTTGGTTACAACAGAGCTAAGGCTTTCTGTCTGCGCTGAGGTTTTCTGTCTGTCTTCTTAATGTGCTTGAGCAATGATTCCCCCAACTGAAGCATCTCTGAAAGGGGGGAAAACCATGTGCTGTCGCTCCTCCTCACATTGCAGAGTCCCCAGGGCAAGCAGTGTTTCTCTGGGCCAAGAACAGGGCTTGCTGCTGAGTTGTGTGCACATGGGACCCTACAATGTCAGGACTGAGCCTCCTGTTACACTGCCTACAGTCTAGGTCTTCCCCAGGCGGAGTCTGGACAGATGGCACCTTCACCTGAAAAGCTGTTGTGTTGGCTTGGTTAGAGGCACATCTGCTGGGAAAGGTGGAGTAGAAATTCTCTTCTAAGTTTGGGCTTTAACAGACTTTTGTAGCTACAGAAACTCGTCCAATGAGGAAGGACGAAGGATTTTCCTTTCAAGGTCAAAAACAGAGCCGAAACCAAGAGCATACTGTATACACTGCATGTTAGCTAACTTGACAATAAATTATATTAAAAAAAAAAAAAAAGAGCCGAAGTCTTTCACCTACAGCCAACACCAACCCCTAGTCAATAATTTCATTTTATACTTTGCCTGCTTCCTGGACACATAGAAGATGGCTTGAAATTTTTTTAAAAAGCTAAGATTGTTGAGAAAGAAATGAAACCCAAAGTGTGGGGTGGTTTGTCTCAGGAGTTATTTTCTTTCTTGTTCATCGGTGTCTGTGGGAGATTTTTTTGGATGCCCAGCTCCACCCTGTCACCATTCCTGGCAATGCCCTGAGCCCCCTCCTGCTCTTATTTTCCTCTCTGACATCCTAATAGAAAATTTACATTTCAATTTTATTTATTTATTTATTTAGAAAATTTACATTTTAAAAATAGGATGCTTGCTGATATAAAGGAGATATGTCTTATTGTAGTTTGAGGTTAGGTGAGGGTCAGGGAGAGAGATTTTATTGGGAGAGCCTTCACTAGGCCAGTACTCACTATCACAGGACCATAACTTACTCCACTAATGATTTTAATGTTTATTTATTTTTGAGAGAGAGGGAGCACGATCAGGGGAGAGGCGAAAGGAGAGGGGGACAGAGGATTTGAAGCAGGCTCTGCGCTGACAACAGAGAGAGCCTGATGCAGGGCTCAAACTCAAGAAGTGAACTGTGAGATCATGACCTGAGCCAAAGTCGGAGGCTTAGCTGACTGAGCCACCCAGGAGCCCCTTATTCTGCTAATGGTTAAGATGACCTTGACTTTGATTTCTGAAACTGCTACATTTAAACTTACAGTAGGGTCAGTGTTTGTACTGAAAAATACTCATTCTCTGCAGTAAAACCTCCCACAACTTCTTTTTACTAACTTAATAGCTTTTTCTAGAACAGATAATAGATGAAGCCAGAGGACACAGTCTGGCCATAAAAGACATTTATTCAATCAGATTTGCCAGAACACAACTCAGGGTAAAATCTAAAAAGTGATTTGAGAAATCGAGATGCTGCTGAGGCAATTTCTTGGCCAGAAATCTTTTGGCTGCTTCTTGTTTTAAATTCTTTCATTTTGCGTTTCGGGAAATGACTCTCAAATTAAAGCCAAAATCTTAAATGCAAAAAGATAAATCAAATGTCATTTACTGGAATTCTGATTATTTCCCTTGAATGAGTAACCAAGAGCTAATTTCTCATATAATAATAATTTTGCCTATTAATGAGGAAGAATTAATTGTCTTCTATACAGGCCAATTTAGCTGAGTTAAAGGAAAAAAATACTTTAGAGTCAGAAAGGACCTTAGAGAATATAAAATTTAATCCTTTCTTTTTATGGGACCAGAGAGGGTGAAAGACTTGCCTGACAGTGCACAGTGGGTTAAGTACACAGGGAGGACTGCGATCTGTGGCTGTCTGTGTTCACTTGGGTGTGTTAATTCTCTGACTTTTATGACTGTTACCTGCAAGGCTCTCTGCCATTATTTACACAGGAATGTCCCAAGGCTGAGATTTTATTCCTTAGAACTAAGAGGAAAATAGAGAAATCACGCCACATGGATAGCATCAGCACCCAAAGGACCCCTTTGTTTACCTAAAACGTGAAAACCAGCTTGCTGTTTGAATGAATTCACCTGCTGGCCTAGGAAGCCTTGTTTTAGAAAAGGGATTTTTGTGATCTTTACATGGTGTGACAGTCTAAAGGGACAGACACAGACACTGAACCCATAGGAAGGCCCTGTCAGAATAGAACATGGGGGCTGTGTTGATTAGCCGGTATAGGGCTGCAACAGGATAGCATGTGTGGCGACAAAACACAGCTCTCCTCGCCTGGCATGGGTCTGGCATGCCCCAGGGCATGAAACAGAACACTCCCCAGAACTGGCTGGAATACTGCAGCCAGGTCAGGCACGGAACTGAGCCCCCTTGAGCCCACAGGCCACAGCTCCTTCTTCCTGGTCATTTGGGAATTATCAGGATACAAATTATGACCAGCCTTCCGGGCTCGTCTGACCTTCAGCATAATAATTCAGCTAATGGATGAATTTTAGAATATGCTGCAAATGATCTAGCTCATGTTTTCACTAACATTTTAAAAAATAGAGACTAATTTGCTTCAAATACTGTTCTGTAATATTCATCTTGCAATATTCCATCAGGAGTTTTTGGTTATTGTACTCTAAAGCTCATGTTGAAAGAGCCTGTTGCTCTTCTCATGTGTTACTCAATAAATGCATTGCAGCTGGACAGAAAGACAGATCTGTTTTCTGTCTGACTCATTGTTGCTAACAGTTGTCAGGGAAGCAGAAACCTTTTCAGCTGATTGATGTGTTCCAGCTGTGCAACTTTGGAAATCATATTCCCACTGAAAAAAGGGTTGCTGATTTTTTTCTAATGCTCCTTCCATTAAAAAAAAAAAGATAGTTTGTTGTCATGGGATGCCAATTTTCAACTCTTCAAAAAGATGTAAAATTGACGATGAATCATTCTTTTGCAAACAACTGAGTTGCATCGAAAGGAGCTTCAGACTCTCAAAATAATTGCCAGATCTTGTGCAGAACCTTTCATGGTGGCTCCAAATAGCCAACCTCCAAACTGAACACAGATACTTTACTCATTAAAAGCAGTAGCTTCTTCTTCTCCTTCCCCTGCTACAACTACTACTTCTACTACTACTTGGTTTTACTTTTACAAACAGCTTTATTGGGATATATAATTCATATACCATACAGTTTGCTCATTTAAAGGTACAGTTCAATGCATTTAAAGTATATTTAAAGGAGTTGTGCAGTTATAACTACAACCAATTAAAAAACATTTTTTTTTACATTTATTTATTTTTGAGAGAGAGAGACAGAGCGTGAGCAGGGGAGGGGCAGAAAGTGGGAGACACAGAATCAGAAGCAGGCTCCAGGCTCCTAGCTGTCAGCACAGAGCTGGACGCGGGCTTGAACCCATGAACCATGAGATCATGCCCTGAGCCGCAAAGGAACCTTAACCGACTGAGCCACCCAGGCGCCCACACAATCAATTTTAGAATCTTTTTATTACCACAAAAGGAAACATTGTTCCCCTTAGCTCCCAACCCTTTCAGTTTCCCACTCACCCCAGCCCTAGGCAATGACTAATATACCTTCTGTCTCTACAGATTTGCCTACTTGGGGCATTTCCTATAAAGGGAATCACACAGTATGCAGTCCCTTGTGACTGGCTTCCTTCATTTAACATAATGTTTTCAAGGTTCACCTGTGTCTTCACTTGTAACAGTACTTGAGTTCTCTCAACGATGTTTAACATTCCATTGTTTATATGTTTATCTACTGATGGACATTTGAATTGACTCCATTTTGGGCTATTATGACTAATGCTGTTATGAACATGTGTGTACAAGTCTTTGTGTGGACATGTTTTCATTTCTTTTTGGTATATACCTTGAAGTGGAGTTGTTGTATGGTAACTAGGTTTCACCTTTTAAGCAAGACTGCTTTTCAAAGTAGCTACACCATTTTACATTTCCACCACCACTGTATGAAGGTTCCATTTTTTTTCACACTCTCTCCAACGCTTCTTGTTATCTGTCTTTTTTGCTTGTGGTCATCTTCGTGGGTATGCAGTGGTAAAGTCTACTTTAAGCTATTTTTTAAAGCATTTTAGTGGTGTCTCTAAGCTCAGGTGGATTCTGTGTCAGTGGGAAAGGAAAGCAGGCAGCCCCAGCCTGACGTGTTTCCAAGCATGAGCAGCAAGGGGATGGTGACTTTGGTCACTGCTCTGTCCTCAGTGCTGGCAAAAGGGCTAGCACAGAGTAGACATTTACAGAATGAATGGATAAAGGAGTTCACGGAGAGCTTACTATGTGCTGTCATTGGTATGGATGCAGAGGTACACAAAATATGGCCCTGCTCTCAACAAGTTGACCTTTTTGAGGGAAAGAGAATGGCCTTCATTATTTCTGAAGGGAAGCTACTGATGGAGAAAGGTACATGTTAGGGGAAAGTGTACTCATTTCTAAGTCACTAAAGTGCAGATGGTCCAAACCTGAGCTCCTTTGGTCTTAGCCTGGTTTGTAAATGGTTTCCAGGAGACAGTAAAGAAAAAAAAATACCAGTCACTCAAACTGCAGCAAGGAAGTTAGCCTTTTATATAATAGCTGAAATCTCCCTAGTCAGTATAATATCATTCCCTCTCCCTCCCCACCCCTTTCTGTGTGTGTGTGTGTGTGTGTGTGTGTGAGTGTATGTATGTGTGTGCATGCCTGTGGGCTCAGAATCTAAAATGCTTCATCTCCTTAAGTTCAGGTTATTAGTTATTTGCTCATTTTGGCCATTTGCTTTCTACCTTTATTCCTCCCTCCATCCTTCCCTCCATCCCCTTTTATCTATCTATCATCTATCTATCTATCTATCTATCTATCTATCTATCATCTATCACCCTCCCACCTCTCCAATACAATCTCATTTTACCAGCTATAAGGTATATAACGTTCTGCAGATTTGATACATAATAACCAATCTAAGCAAATGCACTGTCATTTACTTCTCTTGGTATTAAGATTTATTTTCATTTTGTTGTAAATAATGCTTCAAAGGAAACTATTCATGACTTTTCTTTTCCAAGTTTGGATTTTTAAAAAAGATATTAGTGTGGGGCGCCTGCGTGGCTCAGTCGGTTGAGCGTCCGACTTCTGCTCAGGTCATGATCTTGCAGTTTGTGAGTTCGAGCCCCGCGTCGCGCTCTGTGCTGACAGCTCAGAGCCTGGAGCCTGCTTTGGATTCTGTGTTTCCCTCTTTCTTTGCCCACCCCCCACTCATGCTCTATCTCTCTCTCTCTGTCAAAAATAAACATTAAAACAGTTTTTAAATATATTAGTGCAAGTGAATTCCTAATCTTTAGGCTTTCCCCTCATGGTGATTCATGAACCCAGGCCTCTTCCATCTGTGGCTGCCCATCCCCTGGGGCCTCTGAGTCTGCTTCCAGCCAGCAGGAGGGGCAACAGCATGGAAGACACTTGCTTACTAACCACATAGCCCAAGGGTAGTACCCATCCTTTCTTTTTTCAGCCCACATGGCCCCACTTAGATGCAGAAGTTCTGGCAATGTAGTCCGTAGCTGGGCAGACGCTTCCCAGGAACAACTGTATATTTTCAAAGGAGGACCATGAGTTTTGGGTGGACAGTTAGGTTTCTCTGTCATTATAGATTTTTAGCAGTATGATCACTCTTCATTTTCATGACTTGGTATATTTTGCACAATAGCCCCACCCCATATCCATTAAGATATTTTCATTTTATTTATTTCTGATTATGGAAGAAGGCATACGTTTGGTCTTAGTCAATTCCAATAATTCATTCATGAGGTTTGTTTATTATATCCATAACCAATATGGCTACTACTACAGTTTTATTTTTCTTGAACTAATTTTACCTGTCACTTTTTGTTTTCATGCTTATACCACTCTGGTTAGTTATTTTGACACCTGTTACTATGGAGTGATTGGTTGAGACTTTATCAATAATGGCATGGGAAATAGCAGAGAGAGGCTCAATCTATTCTGAAAAGATTAAAAGAGAGCCAATAACCAAAGAAATTGGTTTTCCTCCATGGAGACTTGCAGAACTGCAAAAATATCTTAGCTTAACTGTAGAGTCTTATTCTGAATAAAAAATCACAGTATTATCTGGAAATATTTTCATTTCTCATTTTTCCTTTTTTCTGAGCTAGTTATTTTGTATATATTTTCTGTTACTATTAAAAGTGGTTATAATTAAGATGTCACTTTTTCTAGATAAATTCATTTTGGGCTTCATTTTCATTCTCTAAGACTTAAGCTTTGGTTTAAAATACTTGCTCCCACTTTTTCCACCTACCCGCCCTATGCCCCCACCCCGAATCTAAAAGTAACTACAAAAGAAAACAAATGTTTTAAATATAAATATTACTGCTATGATGCAGTTAGAGAAACAGCAAAAACTTTGCTCAATTCTCATTTTTCTTTTGTGAAATTAATGAGGTATAATAAAGACTAATGAGAAACATAAAATTTTGATGTTGGCTGTTTGATGATAATTGGGATATCTCTTAAGTGATGGACCAAGTAAACTTCACAATGTTATGAAGGGAAATTGAGGAGAAAGAGTAAGGAAACTGTGTAAAATTCATTTATTCATTAATAATGAATTCAACAAATATTGAATTACCTATCATGTGCCCAATGCTGTTCTACCTGGAGAGTCTAGCTAGATGTGTCCAAGGATCTAGATGCCTCTAGATGTATCAGAGAATAAAAAAGACAAAGATTCTGCCTTTGGGAGGCTTACATTGTAACAGGGTTTGACAGTAGAATAATAAGTAAGTAAATTACATAGTGAGTTAAATTGTGATATGTTCTACCCTGCTTCAGGAAGAGAATGTTGTTAATAATTTATGCTTACATCGTAAATGTATCATCTCAGGGTAAAAGTTAGCATGGAATAAGGAGCTGAAATTTTAAATGAGGTGGGCAGTATAGGCCTCATTAATAATTTTCATTTAAGATCTGAAGGACAAGAGGGAGTGAGCCAGGCACCTATCTAAGGGAGGAGGTTTCCATGCAAAAGGAACCACGGGTAAAGGCTCTGAGGCTGGGGTGCACCAATGATTTGAAGAACAGCAAGAAGTTCAATATGGTTGGATTGGAGTTGGATAGGAATGAAGGAAGATCAGAGGATGAAATCAGAAAAGAAATGGGAGATTTTGGACAGATTGTGTAAAGTATTATGGACCAATGCCTACTGTAAAGACTTTGACTTTATTTTGAGAGAAATGGAGGCCTATCAGGGAGATTTCAAGCAGAGGGGTAATGTGATCGAATTACATTTTTGCAGAATTCCCAGAGTGTTGTGCTAAGAATAAGCAGTAAAGAGACAAGGGCAGAAGCACAAAGACCTACTTCAATATCCAGGCATGTGATAGTGACGTGCTGGAGAAGGGACGTGGTTGGTGATAGTGCTGAGAAATGGTTGCATTCTAGATATATTTTAAACGTTGAAGCTACAGGATTTTCTGATGGATTGGCTATGAAATCTGAAAGAAACAGAGAAGTCAAAGATTCTTGTATTATTACCAGAATACTTGCTGACTCTTTCTATTGGGCCCGCCCCCCCTGGGAAAATTAACCTTGCACCCCACTGACATCAGGCTTGACATGTGACTTTCTCTGGCCGGTGAATTAGGAATGGAAGTGATGTGCGCTTTCTAGCAGGATCTTTTAAGTTTTACTTACTTATTTTAAGAGAGAGTGAGATAGGGCATGCATGAAGGGAGGAGGGACAGAGAGAGAGAGAGAGAGAATCCCAAGCAGGCTCCACACTGTCAGCCAGAGCCTGATGCAGGACTCAATCTCTCAAACTGTGAGATCATGACCTGAGCCAAAATCAAGAGTTGGGGATGCTTAACAGACTGAACCACCCAGGTAACCCTCTAGCAGAATCTTTAAACATCATCATGTGGGACCTCGTCTGTCCTTTGCCAGGAGAAAGTCAATGTTCTGGTTGGATCCTGAGAAGCAAAGAAGACATGAAACAGAACCATAGCCCACTCTCTGCTGATATGTAACTTGAGCAAGTAATAAGCATTGTTTTGTAAGCTGCTGAGCTTTTGGGGATTTTTGTTGTTGCTGTTATAGTAATATAACTTAGTGAAAGCTCATGGGTACAGATATCTTCAATGATTTTGTCTGGAGCAACCTAAAGGATGGAATTTCCATTGCTGGAGATGGGAAAACTATGAGAGGAATAGGCTTTAAAGGGGGAGATTAAGAGTTTAGTTTTGAACATGTTAAGTTTCAGGTGTCTGTCATAACATCCAGGTTAGGATTTTGAGTAAGCAATTAAATATAAGAAGCTAAAGTCCAGAGGAGAAGGCCAAACTATACATAAACATTTGGGGGTCATCAGCACAGAGCTGGCAGTTTCTAAGGCCACAGGATTTGTTGAGATCATCAGGGGAGTGACCATATAGAGAAGCAGAGGATGCCAGGAGAGGCCATTACTGACCTCATCGAGAGTGTTTTTTCTTAGTGGGGGAGCGTCATTACACTGAGGTTAAGAAGAAATGTAAGAAAGACATTGTCTACAACTAGGATACTTAATTCTTTTGGGCTTTTCCCTAAGGGGGAGTCAAGAAATGTGACAAAAACATCAGGGCAGATGCTCTTCTTAACAGTTGAGCACAATACTTTTATTTTTCAAGAGTGGAAAGAAAGCAGTGTTTATTTTACATTTAAAATATGTTGTACATGGTACTAAGCACATTCACATATTCATTTACTCCTCACAACCACATTGTGAAGTAACTGTGATTACTTTTCAGGGTCTCTGAGAGGTGAATTGACTTAATTAGTGTCCTATACTAGTATGTGGCAGAACTGAGATTCAGCCCTTCATCTCACTTTTGACAAAAGGCCCTTGCTCTTTTCTCTGTGGTAATTAATTGCCTTCCAAAAAAGTTAAAATGTTCTCTGAGGAGCAAAATTCGTGAGCATTTTCTATATTGCTTCTCAACTACCAAAGTGTGGTATGAGATAAAATTGCCAATAGCGAGTGACTTTCTGTTCCCCACATCATTGTTCAATGTTTGCCATTGAGCTATGTTTTGCTACATTGACTCTAAATTAAAAATTTTTACTCAACCTGAAATGTGATTTTAAACTTACCACTGGTGCCATCTAAAAAGCTCCAAACCTACCAAATGTCAGGTGAAAATGAAATGTCTTTCCTTTGTTCAGGGCCAGGCAACCAGTTATTAAACTAACAGATTGCTTTAAAGTTTGGTAGAAAATTAATAAATTCATAATGATTCATAAAGCTTAAAAGTGATGACTTAGTGCAAAAGCCACTTTTGCTTCTGCTGGTTTGTCTAATTCCCAACACCCATGATAAATGGATGGACCAAGAAGTGACAGGGGGCTCTCACAATATTACCTTTGTGATAACAATCTTTAAAAAAAATCAATGGATTATGTAGATGGAGGCCTAAACACTCATCGTGTGTTGTCTTATTTAAAAAGATATAACAATAGCCAGTTTTTGTTGAAATATAAAGGTATATACAAAGATATAAATGAATACATTTTTGAAAGTTACAGTCACTTCTGGTGTTTCAATATAAACAATGAGTTCTCATGACCCATGGCAATTAGTGCATGGAAAAGCTGTTCAGGGTTGTTAAAGTGGTGTGGCTTATTGCAGAGCCTGAATTTGAAATGCGGACATTTATATAAAAGTTGGCAAGTTATCAGAAAATGTGAGGCTTTACTTATAGTTCTCCACATCCTAAAATTAAGTGATATACTTAGCTACCAAAAGGGGGACAAATTGAACCTTGCATTTGTAGTGAACTGTGATGGCTAATTGGATCTGTGCATGCAGTCTCCCAATTCTCCTTCTGGGAAACATTCTGGCTACAGAGATGACCATGTGACTCAAGTAAGGCCAATCAGAGGCCTTTGGGAAGGCCTTTGGTATAACATTGATTTTTTTTTTTTTTTTAATTTGAGAGACAGAGAGACAGAGACAGCTCTCATGAGCAGGGGAGAGGGACAGAGCGAGAGAGAGAGAAAATCTTAAGCAGGCTTGGTCCAATGACCCTGGCATCATGATCTTAGCCAAAATCAAGAGTTGAAGGCTCAACCCACTGAGCCACCCAGGTGACCCCATATATCACATTGATTTTTGATGGCCAGAAAAAAACCCACATTCTTTCTGGTAGGGTTGCCAAACTGTAGGCTGTGTTTCTGCCATATAGGAAAATCTCTGCAGGAGGAGGCAATGAGATTGGTCAACATGTAAAAATAAACTGAGATGAGATGAGGTAAGAGAGAGGTATTGAGTTCAGTCCTCAGTTCTGATTTCTGAGGTCTAGGCTTCTGAAACTCATTTTGAATTTTGTAAGCATTAACTTCAAAAATTGTCGTGCTATATAAAGTCCACCCATACTTCAGCTATGACCCAATGCAAATATCAACTGCCCAAATTGCTACAATAAAGAAAGAAATCTGTTTTAGTTTGGTATCTTGATGGGCTCAGGGTGCTATTACAGGATACCACAGACTAGGTGGCTTAAACAAAGGAATTTATTTTTCACAGTCCTGGAGACTGGGAAGTCCAAGATCAAGGTGCCAGCAAGGTTGGTGTTTGGTGAGATCTCCCTCCTGGGGTTGCAACTAGCCACCCTCTTGCTGTGTCGTCATGTGACAGAGAGAGACAGAGATTTGTCTCTCTCATAAAGAGAAAAAACTCCTGATAGGCAGGATCCCAGTCTCATAATCTCATCTAAACCTAATTGGTTCCCAAAGACTTCACCTCCAAATAGCATCATGATGAAAGTTAAGGCTTCAACATATGAACTTTGCGGGGCACAAACACTCATCCTTAACATTTGGGAACAGATTTTATAGTAACATAGAGGAAGGCAGGAAGAGGGAGGAAGAAAGGAATGAATGAGCAAAGAGAAGAAGGAAAAAGAAAGAAAAATTTTTATTCCCCTCAGAAATTTTCCCTCCTAATTTATAGGTCAATAAATTCTCTCTCTTTTTCTCGTTTCACGTATTTTTTTAAAAAAAGTTTATTTTATTTATTTTTGAGAGAGAGACAGAGAGCGTGGGAGGGGGAGAGACAGAGAGAGAGAGAGAGAGAGATAGAGAGAGAGAGAGAGAGAGAATCCCAAGCAGGCTCTGCACTGTCAGCAGGGAGCCTGATGGAGGCTTGGACTCATGAACCGTGAGATCATGACCTGACCTGAAACCAAGAGTTGGATGTTTAACCAGCTGAGTGACCCAGGCACCCCTGTTTCACCTATTTTAAACTGGGTTTTTGCCACTTGAAACTGGTTAATTCACTCTACTTTTGAAGGTGTTACAAAGATTATACCATTGCATGGAATTATATAAAGAATTAGGGATACATTTTAAATGAGAACTTCTCCAATTCAATTATTTAAGTAGTGTCCACATCTAGTGATTCCCTCTGATCAGGAGCTGATGAAAATTAAAAGCGAAATAAAAAGAAATATTAAAACATATGCACTAAATTAAAAAAATATAGGTATATATAGGTATATGTTCTAGGAAATGCTGATTAAAGATAAAAGTTATGTAAGTGTGGAAAGATGTAAACTTCTAGGGACAACTCATTTTCTAACAAGTAAGGTTAATTTTCATTCCATTGCAGTAAAACCAAACTCTTTCTAATATGTTTCTTTCATTAATTATTTTTTCATGTTAATGTCCTACTCTGCCTCATGAAGAGGATGTTATTAATAATTTGTGGTTACATTATAAATGTATCATCTCCAAGTTTGGTGTTTGATTAATGTTCTCTCCCATGGTGAAGATCCTGACAGCTGGTTTCTTGCTTAGGCAAAAGGAAAGTGAACTAAAAAAGTGATGAATGAAGCAATGCAATTTTTAAAATGACTTATCTTTTTGGCTTTAGTTTGAGTTTAAAAAGAGAAAGAAATTTGGAAGTGTTAGAATGTTTAGAACAAAATAAGCAATAGATGAAATCAAATTCCAAACAAAATTAAAATGTATAATCTACATTGATGGATGCAATTATAGAAAAAATTTAAAGATTGTTCCTAGTTTGGAGAATAGTTAGTAGGGTATGTGCTGATTTTTCAAAGCATTGCATTTTCCTGATCCTGTGAAAATGACAGGATGTACTATTTGCTTACCATTTCTTTTCTTATAGAGATGAAGTTAGCTGTTCTGTTGAACTAAGTCCCAATGTGCCCTCCTCCACCCACCCCAGATGGAGAAAGGGGAGTGCAGGCCATCAGCAAATGCTGATCCACAGAAAACTCTTTTCCTTCCCATGGCTACCAAGTCTCAAATGTAGATTGTGTGCCTAGGCATCCTAAGGCTAGGATAGTATGGTGGGCAAAGAAAGGGTTTGTTTTTTTTACTCAGCCAGGCTCTGAATTCCAGCTTTTTCTCTCGCTGTTCAAATTCCTTAACATCTCTGAAATTCTATGACCAGTTTATAAAACAGGACTAACAATATTTCCAGCCCCTCTCCAGCAATGCAGGTATAAACATGTGCAAGCTGCTTCATGATGTTCAAGGTGCAAGACGACTTCTTTATGTTGCAAATTGAATCTATCTCTGAGCTCCACTTTCTAGCGTCTCTAAAAGCTCAGTGTTCAGACAATGAGGGTACAGGCCATGGGTTATCAATCCCTTATCATCACTACTGGAGTTTATGTAGGTGGGTGGCTCTAATCATAGTACAGACCATGCCTTTCTGCCGGGGTGGGCAGAGGGACCCTTCCTAATGATCCCCGGGATCCTTGCAGCTGCCACTCCAGAGGCTATGCCCCTCTCTACGACTTGCCACCCTCCCATTCCTGTCCTCCAAAGTCTTGAGGGAGCCACGTTAGAAGATTAGGCTCCTTTTCGTTCAGCCTCTGAATATTATAGCCTCTTTCCTATCTACCCAGACTAATCTTTATAAGGGCCTTTAAGAAAAGAAAAGGCCCAGTAATTCTCCACAGGAGTGAGAAAAACACATATTCCTAAGACTCCATCTGGTTCTTTTATTTGTGATTGCAGCAGAGGGAAAAAGGTAGCTAATTTACAAGCAGTTCATTCAGTCATTTTAACTTTAAGAAAAATTGTCTTGCTATGTAAGCTACCAAAATTTCCATGCCTTTCCAGCTACAATCTATTAAGAGTTGCTTAAATCATACTTTAGTTTAGGAAGAGATTTTGTAGTAAGATGGAAAGAGAGGGAGTGAGGGAGAGGAGGAAAAACAGAGATAAACAAGAAGAACAGAAGGGAAGGAAGAATGAAGAAAAGGACAAATTTCTATTCCCCTTGGAAAAGTTTCATAACCTAAGGAAAATTAGATCCTAAAAGTAAGTGAATCTTGTAAGCATGTGGAGCAATAAGAATCCTCACACATTAGTGGGAATATAAGCTGGTAAAACTGCTGTGAAACACAGTGTGGCACTTCCTCAAAATGTTAAACATAGTCACCACATAATCCGGCAATTCCTCTCCTAGGTATATTCCAGAGAGAAATGGAATCATATCTTTACACAAAACATACATGAATATTCTTGGCAACATTATTCATGATAGCTGAAAGGGGGAACAACTAAATGTCTGCCAGCTGAGGAATGGACAAACAAATGTGGTATGACCATGCAATGGAATATTACTCACCCATAAAAAGGAACCAAGTATAGATACATGCTACATCATGGATGAAACTTGAAAACATTATGCTAAGTGAGAGAAGCCATACATAAAAAGCCAAATGTTATATGATTCTTTTTATATGAAATGTCTACAATGGGCAAATCTGTAGAGTCAGGAAGTGGATTATTGGTTGCCTAGCGCTGAGGGGATGGAGGGAAGAAGTGACTGTTGATGGGTAAGAAGTTTCTTGTTAGATATATTAAAATGGTATAAAATGCACTGGAATTAAATAGTGGTGATGGTTTTACACTTCTTGCGAATATACTAAAAACCATTGAATTGTACTCTTTAAGATGCTGATTTTTATGATATGTGAATTATAGCTCAATAAAAACATAAACTACTAGAATAGAGTGAGCATCATTTCTGGAGCTCCCACTAAATTTGCAGATGCCACATTCAGCGGGGACCTAAGCGAATAACTATGATTGGTTACCAAACTTCTTGTTCTGTTCTGATTCTCATAATAAAAGAGCAGGGTTGTGTTTTATTATCTCCATCTTAGGCATGAGAAATGGAGGTGGCTCAGAGTGGATAAGTGACTTGCTTAAGGTTTCTTGGCTGGGGCCTAACTCTGGACCTGAGATGAAGGAACAGTCTTTGGGAACACAGGTCTTTGCATTCCACCCAGGGCTCCTACTGCTCCCTTTTGCCCTGGACCTGAGCTTAATAGAATCTCAGTCACCATTGAGATTGCTTTATTTGTGAATCCAAGTGCAATAATCAGGGTCACTCTGGGTTATAGGAGAGAAAATCGTGGGAAATGAGAATGACACCACCCATACTGAGCTACACCAAATCCACTCCTTGACTATTTTGTTGGATTAAGGAATGGTAAGTGGGTTTGGGGCAAGAAGTTAGAAGAGCATGAAAGAACACAGTTCTGGGGTGCTCTCTTTGAAATTGAGTGAAGGGTTGGAAAACAAACACTTCCAAAAAGAGAACTAGAAACCTGCTTATGGATCTTTTCCCCACCTTATGGATAGAGACTACCTGCCTTTCAGGGTCACCCCTCTGCACATCCCCAAGCCAAACTGCCCGACAGAATTTCTGCTTTCAAAAATTATCTGGAGGAGAATTCTCAAGTTATGTTGCTATTTGCTATTTGAAAGTGAAATGCTGAGCAGACTAATTATCATGATGGATTTGCTAGCCAGGGAGAAATTAGCATCAAGGTTTTGTTTAAGGGAATGTTGAGCCAACATAACGCCTGCCAAATCTGCCTTTCTCTAATGAAAAGCAATATATGCTTCTGGGTAGCTCTGAAGACTGCAAATTATTTCCTTTCCTTTGAGGTGCTTGACAAGTTAAAATATTCTTGGTTTGCTGCATGTTAATAAAGTGCATTAGTTGGGTGATGGGTCGCTAAGCAATGAAGGATAATTTGAACTATGGGAAAAGCCTCAGAGATGGAAACAAACTTGTACCAATGGGACACTAATGAGATGGAGATGAGTATATCAGAGGTCGGGAAAGCTAAAGGCAGGCTTATCCAATAATTTTTTTTTTGTACTTTCAGATACCTGCTTATGGTACCTAACTTTGTATTTCTATAATAACAATCAGCTTCTAATATTACCTGTTGTATGTCTACACAATGCTAAGATTCCTGAGACTTTCTAAGGGGAGAAAAGGGCTGACTAGGAAGTGTCCATCAGGCAAAACATCCATAGGGATGGCTTAGAAAAAAGGAAATATAAAATTTGATTTTTTATATTCTTTTTAAAAATATTTTTATGTTTATTTAGTTTTTGAGAGAGACAGAGACAGAGCACTAGTGGTGGAGTTGCAGAGAGAGACACAGAATCTGAAGCAGGCTCCAGGCTCTGAGCTGTCAGCACAGAGCCTGACACGGGGCTCAAACTCACAAACTGCGTGATCTTGACCTGAGCCAAAGTTGGACACCAGCCGACTGAGCCACCCAGGTGCCCCTGATCTTTTTAAATTCTTAAAGGTAAAACAGGATAGAGTAACACATGGGTCTTTCCTCATTCATTCATTCATTCATCAATCACTTACTGAACTATGCATCAGATGCTTTTCTAGGCATTAGAGATACAATTAACCAGAGAGAATAAGACTCTGCCCTTAAGATCTTATAGTTTCCAAGCTACATTAAAAAATTTTTTTTGTTGCAATATAATTAACATACAATGTTATATTAGCTTCAGGTGTACAGCATATTGATCTGACAATTCTATACTCACCACAAGTGTAGTCAACCATACAACATTAGTACAATATTATTGATTATTTTCCCTATGCTGTACTTTACATGTCTGTGACTTACTTGTTTTATAACTGGAAGTTTGTACCTCTAAGTCCCCTTTATTTCACCCATCCTCCTACCAACTTCCCTTCTGGAAATCCCATTTGTTTTCTGCATTTAAGTGTCTGTTTGGGTTTTTGTTTGTTTTGCTTATTTGTTTGTTCTTTAGATTCTATGTATAAGTGAAATAATATGGTATTTGTCTTTCTCTGTCTGACTTATTGCCCTTAGCATAATATCCTCTAAGTCCATCTACATTGTTACAAATGGTAAGACCTCATTCTTTTTTATGGCTGTATGCACACACACAGAGAAACACACGGACACATAGACACATAACACATCTTCTTTATCCATTCATCTATCACTGGACACTTAGGTTACTTCCACATCTTATCTATTGTAAGTAATGCTGCCATAAACATAAGGGTGCATATATCTTTTCTAATTGGTGTTTTTGTTTTGGGGGGGGAATTCCCAGTAGTGGGATTACTGGAACATATAATATTTCTATTTTTATTATTTGTTTGAGGAACCTCAATACTCTTCCACAGTGGCTGCACCTATTTACATTCTCACCAATAGTACAAAAGGGTTCCCTTTTCTGCATATCTTTGCCAAAAGTTTGTTACTTCTTATCTATTTGATACTAGCCATTCTGACTGGTGTAAGGTGGTTACACTATTATAATTTCTCATTGTGCTTTTGATTTGCATCTCCCTGATGATTAGTGATGTTGATATTTGTTTCATGTGTCTGTTTGGCATCTATAGGTCTGCTTAGGAAAAGTGTCTATTCAAGTCCTTTATCTATTTTTTAATTGGATTTTTTTGGTGTTGAGTTGTTTAAGTTGTTTACATATTTTGGATATTAAGTTCTTATTGGATATATCATTTGCAAATATCTTGTCTCATTCACTAGGTTGCCTATTTGTGTTTTTTTTTTTGTTTGTTTTGTTTTTTGTTTTTTGTGGTTTTTTTTTGATGATTTCATTTGCTGTGCAAACTTTTTTTTTTTTCTGGTGTAGTCCTAATAGTTTATTTTTAGTTTTGATTCCCTTGCCCAAGGAGACAGATCCATAAACATATTGCTATGGGCAATGTCCAGAGATTACTGCCTTTGTTTTCTTGTAGAAGTTTTATGGCTTCAGGTCTTACATTTAGGTCTTTAATCCATTTTGATTTTATTTTTGTGTATGGTGTAAGAAAGTGGTTCAGTATATATATTTTTTTGTATGTAGCTTTCCAGTTTTCACAGCACCATTTGTTGAAAAGACTGTCTCTCCCCATTGGATATTCTTGCCTCCTTTGTCATAAGCTTATTGACCATGTAGTTATGGGTTTTTTTCTAGGCTTTCTATCTTGTTCCATTGATAATCTATGTCTATTTTTGTGCCAGTACTATACTGTTTTGATTACTATACTTTCAAGTGGATCTTGAAACCTGAAATTGTGATACCTGTAGCTTTGTTTTTCTTTCTCAAGATTGCTTTCATTATTTGAGGTCTTTTGTGGTTCCATAAGAATTTTAGGATTATTTGTTCTACTTCTGTGAAAAATGCTATTGACATTTTGATAGGGATTGCATTGAATCTGTAGATTGCTTTGTGTAGTATGGACATTTTAATGATTCAAATTATCCTGATTCGTAAGTATGGTATATCATTCCATTTGTGTCATTTCAAATTTTTTTCAAAAATGTCTTGTAGTTTTCAGAGTGTAGGTCTTTCATCTCCTTGGTTAAATTTATTCCTAGGTATTTTATTCTTTTTTGTGCAATTGTAAATAAGATAGATTGTTTTCGTAATTTCTCTTTCTGTTACTTCATTATTAGCATACAGAAATGCAACAGATTTCTGTATGTTAATTTTGTATCCTGCAATTTTATTAAATTCATTTATTAGTTCTAATAGTTTTTTTGTAGAGTCTTTATGGTTTTCTATATAGTATCATGTCATCTGCAAATAGTAATGGCTTTACTTTTTCCTTTCCAATTTCTTATTTCCCATTTATTTCTTTTTTCTTGTCTTGCTGCTGCAGCCAAGACTCCCAATTTTATGTTGAACAAAAGTGGTAAGAGTGGATATCCTTCTCTTATTCTCATCTTAGAGGAAAAGCTTTCAGGTTTTCACCATTGAGTTTGATGGTAGTTGTGCATTTTTCAAATATGGCCTTTATTATGGTCAGGTATATTTCCTGTAAACCCACTTTGTTGAGAGTTTTATTATGAATGGATGTTGCATTTTTTCAAAAGCATATTTTGCATCTGTTGAAATGATCATATGGTTTTATCTTTCTTGTTTTTAAAAAAAATTTTTTTTAATGTTTATTTTTGAGACAGAGACAGAGCGCGAGTGGGGGAGGGGCAGAGAGAGAGGGCGACAGAATCTGAAGCAGGCTCCAGGCTCAGAGCTGTCAACACAGAACACGATGTGGGACTCGAACCCCCTAACTGTGAAATCATGACCTGGGTGGAAGTCTGACGCTTAACCCACTGAGCCACCCTGGCGCCCCAATCCTTCCTGTTTTTAATGTTATATATCACATTGATTGATTTGTGAATATTGAAGCACTCTTGCATCCCTGGAATACGTTCCAGTTGGTTATGATGAGTGGTTTTTAAATGTATTGTTAAAGTTAGTTTGCTAATATTTTGTTGAAGAATTTTGCATCTAAGTTCATCAGAGATATTGGCTTGTAATTTTCTCTTTTTTTTTGTAGTGCCTTTGTCTTACCAGACAAAGTAATCCTGGCCTCATAGAATAAATTTGGAAGTTTTTCTTTCTCTTCTATATTTTGGAATAGTTTGAGAAGAATAGGTATTAACTTTTTAAATGTTTGGTAGAATTCACCTATGAGTCCATCTGGTTTTGGACTTTTTTTTGTTGGAAGTTTTTTGATCACTGATTCAATTTTGTTACTAGTAATTGGTCTGGTCAAATTTTCTATTTCTTCCTGATTCTGTTTGGAGGATTCAGGAATTTATACATTTTTCCAGGTTGTCCAATTTGTTGGCATATAATTTTTCATAATATTCTCTTATAATTCTTTGTATTTCTGTGGTGTTGGTTGTTCTTTCTCCTCCTTCCTTTCTGATTTTATTATTTGAGTCCTTTCTCTTTTTTCTTGATTAGTCTGGCTAAAAGTTTATCAATTTGTTTATCTTTTCAAACAACCAGCTTTTAGTTTCATTGATCTTTTTTTTATAGTTTCTATTTCATTTATTTCTTTTCTAATATTTACTATTTCCTTCCTTCTACTAGCTTTGGGCTATGTTTGTTCTTCTTTTTTTCCAGCCCCATTAGGTTTAAGATTAGGTTTTTTATTTGAGATTTTTCTTGTTTCTTGAGATAGGCCTGGATTGCTATAAACTTCCCTGTTAAAACTGCTTTTGCTGTGTCCCAAAGATTTTAGACTGCTATGTTTTCACATTCATTTGTCTCCATGTATGTTCTGATATCCTTTGATTTCTTGATTGACCCATTTATTGTTTAGTAGTATGTTATTTAACCTGCATGTGTTTGTGATTTTTCCAGATTTTTTTCTTATAATTGGTTTCTAGTTTCATACTGTTGTCAGAAAAAATTCTTGACATGATTTCAATCTTCTTAACTTTACTGACACCAGTTTTGTGACCTAACAATATGATCTATACTGGAGAATGTTCCTTGTGCACTTGAAAATAATGTATTCTGTTTTTGAGTGGAATGTTTTGTATATTTCTGCTAGGTCCTTCTGGTCCAATGTGTCATTAAAATCCACTGTTTCCTTGTTTTGTTTTGTTTTTTTTTCTTTCTGGATGATTTATCCATTATTGTAAGTGAGGTATTAAAGTCCCCTACTATTATTGTATTACTGCCTATGTCTCCTTTTATGTTTGTTAATATTTGTCTTATGGATTTAGGTGCTCCTATGTTGGGCGTATAGATATTTATAACTGCTATATCATCTTGCTGGATTGATTCCTTTTCATTATGTAGTATGTGTCTTTGAATCTTGTTACAGTTTTTGTTTTAAAGTCTATTTTGTCTGATGTAAGTATTGCTATCCAGACTTTTTTGTTTGTTTGTTTGTTTGTTTGTTTGCATTTGCATGATATGTTTTTCCATTCCTTTACTTTTAGTCTATATGCATCTTTAGGTCTGAAGTGAATCTCTTTTAGGCAACATATAGATGGGTCCTGTTTTTTCCTTTTTTTTTTTTTTTAAATCAATTCAGTCAATGTCTTTTGATTGGAGCATTTAGTCCATTTGCATTTAAAGTAATTATTGATAGGTATGAACTTATTGACATTTTGTTAACTGTTTTATGGTTGTTTCTGTAGTTTTTCTTTGTTCCTTTTTCTCTTGATTTCTTCCTTGTGGCTTAATGTTAGCTTACGTTCCTTTTCCTTTATTTTTTTGCGTTATAAGTTTTTGATTTGTGTTTACCATTGGGTTCATATATAACATCTTACGTGTATAACAGTCTATATTAAGTTGATGGTCACTTAAGTTCAAACACACTCTGAAGGCACTAAATGTTTATATCCCTCCACATTGTATGTATATGATATTATATTTTATATCATTTTATTTTGTGTATCCCTTAACTAATTTTTGAAGAAATAATTGATATTTTATAGAAATATCAAAATAAATTTTGTAGAAATAATATTACTGCTTGTGATTTTTGGCCTCCATACTGGCTTTATAAGTGTTTCTATCTTTACTGTATGTTTCCTTTTACCTGTGAAATTTTTCCCTTTTATATTTTTCTTCTAGTTTTGACTTTTTCTTTCCACTTAATGAATTCCCTTTAACATTTCCTGTAAGACTGGTTTAGTGGTGATACACTCCATTAACTTTCCTTTCTTTGGAAGATTCTTTCTCTTTCTTATTCTGAATAATAACTTTGCTGAGTAGAGTATTTTTGGTTCCAGTTTTTTTTTTCCTTTCATCAAAGCTACATTTTAAGTAATAGTTTGTTTTTAGAATTGTTCTAGAATTAGGTCTATAGTTGAGTTTTCAATTAAGTAGGTTTTTTAAAAAAATAAGAATTTGGCTTTTATCGGAAAAAATCTGGACAGAAGCAGAGAGGTATCTATCAAGTGCTCTGGGAGAACCAAAAAAGGAGCGTTTGTGTAAACAGATGGAACAAATGGAGCATTCTGCACAAAGACACAGAGGACTAGTATGTCAGTGAGAACCGCTAAGGTGTCTTTCTGGCTGAAAAAAAAATAGGTAGTGGGGATTCATGGGTGATGTGGCTGGTAAGGTTAGAAATTCAGTTAAAGTAAATATAAACAAACAAACTTTCTTTTGGTGCAAAGGACAAAAGTGATAACTTTGCCTCTTGTGGGTGGGGAATTTTCTGTTAAAAACACATCTTAAAACATTACTGAAATTTACTTCCAAATTCACATTTATCCACCCACATTTGATTTTTGATGGGTACAAATTGACTAAGAAATAGGTTTGGCAGGAGTGAAAGAGCTATGATTATAGAAATCCATCACTATAATAAAGCAAAGGAGAGGTCAGAGGGAAGATGGCGGCGTAGGAGGAAGACGCTGGGCTCACCGCACGTCCTGCTGATCACTTAGATTCCACCTACACCTGCCTAAATAACCCAGAAAACCACCAGAGGATTAGCAGAACGGAGTCTCCGGAGCCAAGCGCAGACGAGAGGCCCACGGAAGAGGGTAGGAAGGGCGGCGAGGTGGTGCGCGCTCCACGGACTGGCGGGAGGGAGCCGGGGCGGAGGGGCGGCTCGCCGGCCAAGCAGAGCCCCCGAGTCTGGCTGGCAAAAGCGGAGGGGCCTGACGGACTGTGTTCCGACAGCAAGCGCGACTTAGCGTCTGGGAGGTCATAAGTTAACAGCTCTGCTCGGAAAGCGGGAAGGCTGGAGGACAAAGGGAGGGAGAGCTGCTGAGCCCCCGGACGACAGAGCTCAGCTTGGCGGGGAACAAAGGCACTCGCCAGCGCCATCTCCCCCGCCCATCCCCCAGCCAAAATCCCAAAGGGAACCAGTTCCTGCCAGGGAACTTGCTCGCTCAGCGCAAACACCCAACTCTGTGCTTCTGCGGAGCCAAACCTCCGGCAGCGGATCTGACTCCCTCCCGCTGCCACAGGGCCCCTCCTGAAGTGGATCATCTAAGGAGAAGCGAGCTAAGCCTGCCCCTCCTGCCCCCGTGCACCTTGCCTACCCACCCCAGCTAATACGCCAGATCCCCAGCACCACAAGCCTGGCAGTTTGCAAGTAGCCCAGAGGGCCACGCCACCCCACGGTGAATCCCGCCCCTAGGAGAGGGGAAGAGAAGGCACACACCAGTCTGACTGTGGCCCCAGCGGTGGGCTGGGGGCAGACATCAGGTCGGACTGCGGCCCCGCCCACCAATTCCAGTTATACACCACAGCACAGGGGAAGTGCCCCGCAGGTCCTCACCACTCCAGGGACTATCCAAAATGACCAAACGGAAGAATTCCCCTCAGAAGAATCTCCAGGAAAGAACAACAGCTAATGAACTGATCAAAAAGGATTTAAATAATATAACAGAAAGTGAATTTAGAATAATAGTCATAAAATTAATCACTGGGCTTGAAAACAGTATAGAGGACAGCAGAGAATCTCTTGCCACAGAGATCAAGGGACTAAAGAACAGTCACGAGGAGCTGAAAAGCACTTTAAACGAAATGCAAAACAAAGTGGAAACGACGACAGCTCGGATTGAAGAGGCAGAGGAGAGAATAGGTGAACTAAAAGATAAAGTTATGGAAAAAGAGGAAGCTGAGAGAAAGAGAGATAAAAAAAATCCAGGAGTATGAGGGGAAAATTAGAAAACTAAGTGATACACTAAAAAGAAATAATATACGCATAATTGGTATCCCAGAGGAGGAAGAGAGAGGGAAAGGTGCTGAAGGGGTACTTGAAGAAATAATAGCTGAGAAATTCCCTGAACTGGGGAAGGAAAAAGGCATTGAAATCCAAGAGGCACAGAGAACTCCCTTCAGACGTAACTTGAATCGATCTTCTGCACGACATATCATAGTGAAACTGGCAAAATACAAGGATAAAGAGAAAATTCTGAAAGCAGCAAGGGATAAACGTGCCCTCACATATAAAGGGAGACCTATAAGACTCGTGACTGATCTCTCTTTTGAAACTTGGCAGACCAGAAAGGATTGGCACGATATCTTCAGTGTGCTAAACAGAAAAAATATGCAGCCGAGAATCCTTTATCCAGCAAGTCTGTCATTTAGAATAGAAGGAGAGATAAAGGTCTTCCCAAACAAACAAAAACAGAAGGAATTTGTCACCACTAAACCAGCCCTACAAGAGATCCTAAGGGGGATCCTGTGAGACAAAGTACCAGAGACATCACTACAAGCATAAAACATACAGACATCGCAATGACTCTAAACCTGTATCTTTCTATAATAACACTGAATGTAAATGGATTAAATGCGCCAACCAAAAGACATAGGGTATCAGAATGGATAAAAAAACAAGACCCATCTATTTTCTGTCTACAAGAGACTCATTTTAGACCTGAGGACACCTTCAGATTGAGAGTGAGGGGATGGAGAACTATTTATCATGCTACTGGAAGCCAAAAGAAAGCTGGAGTAGCCATACTTATATCAGACAAACTAGCCTTTCAATTAAGGACTGTAACAAGAGATGAAGAAGGGCATTATATAATAATTACAGGGTCTATCCATCAGGAAGAGCTAACAATTATAAATGTCTATGCGCCGAATACCGGAGCCCCCAAATATATAAAACAATCACTCATAAACATAAGCAACCTTATTGATAAGAATGTGGTAATTGCAGGGGACTTTAACACCCCACTTACAGAAATGGATAGATCATCTAGACACACAGTCAATAAAGAAACAAGGGCCATGAATGATACATTGGATCAGATGGACTTGACAGATATATTTAGAACTCTGCATCCCAAAGCAACACAATATACTTTCTTCTCAAGTGTACATGGAACATTCTCCAAGATAGATCATATACTGGGTCACAAAACAGCCCTTCATAAGTTTACAAGAATTGAAATTATACCATGCATACTTTCAGACCACAATGCTATGAAGCTTGAAATCAACCACAGGAAAAAGTCTGGAAAACCTCCAAAAGCATGGAGGTTGAAGAACACCCTACTAAAGAATGAGTGGGTCAACCAGGCAATTCGAGAAGAAATTAACAAATATATGGAAACAAACGAAAATGAAAATACAACAATCCAAACGCTTTGGGACCAGCGAAGACAGTCCTGAGAGGAAAATACATTGCAATCCAGGCCTATCTCAAGAAACAAGAAAAATCCCAAATACAAAATCTAACAGCACACCTAAAGGAAATAGAAGCAGAACAGCAAAGGCAGCCTAAACCCAGCAGAAGAAGAGAAATCATAAAGATCAGAGCAGAAATAAACAATATAGAATCTAAAAAAACTGTAGAGCAGATCAACGAAACCAAGAGTTGGTTTTTTGAAAAAATAAACAAAATTGACAAACCTCTAGCCAGGCTTCTCAAAAAGAAAAGGGAGATGACCCAAACAGATAATATCATGAATGAAAATGGAATTATTACAACCAATCCCTCAGAGATACAAACAATTATCAGGGAATACTATGAAAAATTATATGCCAACAAATTGGACAACCTGGAAGAAATGGACAAATTCCTAAACACCCACACTCTTCCAAAACTCAATCAGGAGGAAATAGAAAGCTTGAACAGACCCATAACCAGCGAAGAAATTGAATCAGTTATCAAAAATCTCCCAACAAGTAAGAGTCCAGGACCAGATGGCTTCCCAGGGGAGTTCTACCAGACGTTTAAAGCAGAGATAATACCTATCCTTCTCAAGCTATTCCAAGAAATAGAAAGGGAAGGAAAACTTCCAGACTCATTCTATGAAGCCAGTATTTGATTCCTAAACCAGACAGAGACCTAGTAAAAAAAAGAGAACTACAGGCCAATATCCCTGATGAATATGGATGCAAAAATTCTCAATAAGATACTAGCAAATCAAATTCAACAGCATATAAAAAGAATTATTCACCATGATCAAGTGGGATTCATTCCTGGGATGCAGGGCTGGTTCAACATTCGCAAATCAATCAACGTGATACATCACATTAATAAAAGAGAAGAACTATATGATCCTGTCAATCGATGCAGAAAAGGCCTTTGACAAAATTCAGCACCCTTTCTTAATAAAAACCCTTGAGAAAGTCGGGATAGAAGGAACATACTTAAACATCATCAAAGCCATTTATGAAAAGCCCACAGCTAACATCATCCTCAACGGGGAAAAACTGAGAGCTTTTTCCCTGAGATCAGGAACACGACAGGGATGCCCACTCTCACCACTGTTGTTTAACATAGTGCTGGAAGTTCTAGCATCAGCAATCAGACAACAAAAGGAAATCAAAGGCATCCAAATTGGCAAAGATGAAGTCAAGCTTTCGCTTTTTGCAGATGACATGATATTATACATGGAAAATCCGATAGACTCCACCCAAAGTCTGCTAGAACTGATACATGAATTCAGCAATGTTGCAGGATACAAAATCAATGTACAGAAATCAGTTGCATTCTTATACACTAACAATGAAGCAACAGAAAGAGAAATAAAGAAACTGATCCCATTCACAATTGCTCCAAGAAGCATAAAATACCTAGGAATAAATCTAACCAAAGATGTAAAAGATCTGTATGCTGAAAACTATAGAAAGCTTATGAAGGTAATTGAAGAAGATATAAAGAAATGGAAAGGCATTCCCTGCTCATGGATTGGAAGAATAAATATTGTCAAAATGTTCATACTACCCAAAGCTATCTACACATTCAATGCAATCCCAATCAAAATTGCACCAGCATTCTTCTCGAAACTAGAACAAGCCATCCTAAAATTCATATGGAACCACAAAAGGCCCCGAATAGCCAAAGTAATTTTGAAGAAGAAGACCAAAGCAGGAGGCATCACAATCCCAGACTTTAACCTCTACTACAAAGCTGTCATCATCAAGACAGCATGGTATTGGCACAAAAACAGACACATAGACCAATGGAATAGAATAGAAACCCCAGAACTAGACCCACAAATGTATGGGCAAGTCATCTTTGACAAAGCAGGAAAGAACATCCAATGGAAAAAAGACAGTCTCTTTAACAAATGGTGCTGGGAGAACTGGACAGCAACATGCAGAAGGTTGAAACTAGACCACTTTCTCACACCATTCACAAAAATAAACTCAAAATGGATAAAGGACCTGAATGTGAGACAGGAAACCATCAAAACCCTAGAGGAGAAAGCAGGAAAAGACCTCTCTGACCTCAGCCGTAGCAATCTCTTACTTGACACATCCCCAAAGGCAAGGGAATTAAAAGCAAAAGTGAATTACTGGGACCTTATGAAGATAAAAAGCTTCTGCACAGCAAAGGAAACAACGAACAAAACTAAAAGGCAACCAACGGAATGGGAAAAGATATTTGCAAATGACATATCGGACAAAGGGCTAGTATCCAAAATCTATAAAGAGCTCACCAAACTCCACACCCGAAAAACAAATAACCCAGTGAAGAAATGGGCAGAAAACATGAATAGATACTTCTCTAAAGAAGACATCCGGATGGCCAACAGGCACATGAAAAGATGTTCAACGTCGCTCCTTATCAGGGAAATACAAATCAAAACCACACTCAGGTATCACCTCACGCCAGTCAGAGTGGCCAAAATGAACAAATCAGGAGACTATAGATGCTGGAGAGGATGTGGAGAAACGGGAACCCTCTTGCACTGTTGGTGGGAATGCAAATTGGTGCAGCCTCTCTGGAAAGCAGTGTGGAGGTTCCTCAGAAAATTAAAAATAGACCTACCCTATGACCCAGCAATAGCACTGCTAGGAATTTATCCAAGGGATACAGGAGTACTGATGCATAGGGGTATTTGTACCCCAATGTTTATAGCAGCACTCTCATCAATAGCCAAATTATGGAAAGAGCCTAAATGTCCATCAACTGATGAATGGATAAAGAAATTGTGGTTTATATACACAATAGAATACTACGTGGCAATGAGAAAGAATGAAATATGGCCTTTTGTAGCAACGTGGATGGAACTGGAGAGTGTGATGCTAAGTGAAATAAGCCATACAGAGAAAGACAGATACCATATGTTTTCACTCTTATGTGGATCCTGAGAAACTTAACAGAAACCCATGGGGGAGGGGAAGGGAAAAAAAAAAGTGGTTAGAGTGGGCGAGAGCCAAAGCATAAGAGACTGTTAAAAACTGAGAACAAACTGAGGGTTGATGGGGGGTGGGAGGGAGGGGAGGGTGGGTGATGGGTATTGAGGAGGGCACCTTTTGGGATGAGCACTGGGTGTTGTATGGAAACCAATTTGACAGTAAATTTCATATATTAAAAAAAAAAAAATAAATAAATAAAAAATAAAGCAAAGGAATATATATATATATATATATATATATTTTTTTTTTTCAGTACATGTAGCTTTTATATTACAGTCTTTTACTTAAACAAAGAAGCCTTCAGCCTTCAGTGGAACTCAGGATAAGTACATATTGCAAAGAAAATAAACATGAAGGACATGCTGAGGGTGTCTAGAGGTCTCATCTTTTAACATATGTTGGTTATGGAAGGCTCTACTGATATTCTCCCATATCTCATTCTGAGTGTCAGAGAGCAGCTAGCTATCCTTTTGGACTTGTATGATTTACTTACTGGTTTTTCTTCTGCTTTTGTTTACCTCTGCATCTTGAGAAGGCTTGAGACTGATCTTTTGCATCCTAATCAGAACTTTGTTAAATTGGTCTCCTGGATTCATTTCTGTCTCTTGTATTGTGAGTATGAATCTCAGTCCACAAACTCAGCTTTGAAGGAAATTTTAAACCAACATTGGTTAATTCTGAACCTATTGGCCTGCAGTCAGCGGGGAATTAAACTTCAGTCCCTGCTGGGGTGCTCCCCACAAGGAATTGTCCACTGACCCTGGGCCCTCTCCTGCGACTTGCTGCTTACATTTGGGGAAATGGTAACTATTCTCTGCTGAGAGGCCCAGGGCGCTGCTAAGAAAGAACTCCAATGCTTCCCCAAACGAGAGCTTCTTTCTCTACTTTGCCTTCCTCATCTGTAGAATCAAGAATTACCTTCCTCTTTCATAGACTTGAGGCTCTTGCTTACTTCTCTCCCTCTTAGTTACATAACATATGCTGATAAATGAGTTTAGGCTTTTGAAAACAATGAGTGGGAAAGGAAAGGATGTTAGAGAACATTTTTGCATTTCTCTATGCCGTAAACCTCTTCTGGGCAGACAGCACAGACATCTTACTAGTTTATGGTGGCTCCCCTTTCCCTAATCTGATCTCTCAAGGCAGCAGTGAAACAACTGGGGAGGGGACAACATGAAGCCACAAACTCTTGCTTCATTTTCTTTCTTTTTTTTTTTAATTTTTTAAATGTTTATTTTTATTTTTGAGATAGAGACAGAGTGTGAACAGGGAAGGGGCAGAGAGAGAGGGAGACACAGAGTCTGAAGCAGGCTCCAGGCTCCGAGCTGTCAGCACAGAGCCTGATGAGGGGCTTGAACTCACGGACTGTGAGATCATGACCTGAGCTGAAGTTGGATGCTTAACCAACTGAGCCACCCAGACGTGTCCCCTTTTGCTTCACTTTCAAAAGGTGGAAACAACTCAAATGCCCATCAACTAATGAATGGATGAAGACCATATTGTACATCAATATAATGTGAATAGTATAGTCATCCATGAAAAGAAATGAAGTACAGACACATGCCACAGCATGGATGACCCCTGAAAATCTTATGCTAAGTGCAAGGAGCCATTCACAAAAGATCTTCTGTTGTATGATTACATTTAAGTGAAATGTCCACATTAAGCTTATTATTTATTTATTTACTTGTTATTTATTTATTTTTAATATAATTTGTTGTCAAATTGGCTAACATAAAGTGTGTAAAGTGTGCTCTTGGCTTTTGGGGTAGATTCTTGTGGTTCGTCCCTTACATACAACACCCAGTGCTCATCCCAACAAGTGCCCTCCTCAATACCCATCATCCATTTTCCCCTCTCCCCCGCCCCCATCAACCCTCAGATTCTTCACTGTATTTGAGTTTCTTGTGGTTTAGGCTGATTTACTTAGATGGAAAGTAGGTTAATGGTTGCCTAGAACTGAGGGGATTGACCTGACTGATGGGAAAGTAAGGGGTTTCTTTTGGGGATGACAAAATATTCTAAAAAAGATTGTGGTAATTGTTTTATAACTCTTTAAATATGCTAAAAATTATTAAACTGTATACTTTAAATAGGTAAACTGTATGATGTGTGAATTATATCTCAATAAAACTGTTACAAAAAAAGAAATCAGACTGTAATTTGCTGACTCTTGCTTTGTGCAATATCTTCAAAGTAGTGAATATCTTTTGGTCACATGTTTCATTAATATTAATGTCTCTTTGTCAGGAATTCCTGATAACTGGCTATTCTTCCAAGTAAATGACTTTTCTAGGATGCAAAGCAATCTTCCTTCCAAATATTTCTCAGAACAAATTAAGCTGATAACTTTCTCCCTGGGCTCTTGAAAGAAAGGAGGGAGAAACCTTTCCAACCTACATCCATAGAGCTTACTTTGAGTGCTGAAGAGCCAGCTTTAATCTGCTGAAGTGACTTTGATAATATCTAGGTCATGGATCTATGAATCTTCCAGTTGGAAAATATTTTAGAAACATTCCAGCACATGGTTTTCAAATGTGTTCAGTAGAATGTAGAGCTGCCGAACAGAGGCCTCAGGGGCAACCATGGGAGGGAATTGGGGGTTCTAATTTGGGCAGAGTGGGCTTCCACCTGTGTTTTAATCAGAGCAGCTCTGATTTCATCTAATGTATACATTGGGCTTCACCTCTGTGAAGTTTCATACCCTAGTCTGTCTTGACTGAAAATCAAAATTGGTTTCACATGGCCTGTTGTTTCACATGGCCTGTCTCTCCTATTCTGTACTTCCATTTGAACTAACTGTAAGATTTTTCATTTGTTTCAGTTTGATTTCACCTATCATTTTGGATCACTTACCTCAGACTGTTGTTATTTTCCAATCCCAAATGGAAATACCATGACCAAATCCTTCTGACAGCTTGGTCTCATTAGGAATCCACACCCAGTCCTGGAGTTTCTGTTGGGGATGGCACTACATAACTTCTTTGTTTTGTTCATACATCAAACTGTGGCTTGCTGCTTATCTTTTTTTTTTTTTTCATTTCTCTCGTGCTTTGCTCCTCAAAACAAAAAAAAAATTGAGACCCAATTTCAAGTACTTTCCTTCTCTTTCTGCTTTATTTTCTAGATAAGTTCTCCCTTCCCCCACCAACATGTGGCCATCTTGCTATAGACCCCTTCTAAGCTTGACTCTCTTTAAGCTCAACACCTATGAACTTCCCCAGTAAAGCATAAGCAACACCATCTGACCTTATCTGCTGGTCACAGATTCTGTTCAGTAACTCTAAATACAAGTTTACTTAACTCTCTGTGCAGGACTTTGTTTTTAATGTTGAAAGTAAGCCATTGATCTACTAAAGTGTGTCTACCATTTCTCATCGTTGAGAACTCTTTAGTGCTAATATCCAAAAATATTTTGACTTCTAAGATAGCACATGTACCTTTGTGAAAATAAAAAAAAAATAATCTATTTCAACGAGACAAACGTATGGCCAGAGTTGTAATGCAAATTCCATGCACTCATTGGATTTGCATTGTATTTTATTCACACACACAGGATTCAATTGAGCTTTTTAAAATAAAAATGCAGTTGAATTAATCTTTACCCACTCTGTTAACAATTTCTTTTTAATTCTGTGTGCCAAAGAAAATGTGTTCATTAAGTGACTTTAATGAATTGTTATTTTAAAGGGCATTCACTGATTTCCTTAGCATCCTGATTATTGAATTCATTAGCTTTACAGAAAGTTAGCTTTGGAATAATCATAAAGGGAAGGTCATTTACTTCCCTTATTTTACAGATGGGAAAAGCAACATTCAGATAATGTAAAACTGAGCCAAGAGCACACAGCATTAAGCCCCCAGGCTGGGACCAAGACTTCTGTGTCTCAATCAAGTCCCCTATCTGGCCTATGGACTGGCTATATCGTAATCACCTAGGAAGATGTTTAAAGACAACAACAACCAGCCACCCAAACAAACAAATGTCTGGCAAACTTGACAGTTTGAGTTACAGTAGGTCTGGGTTAGGGAATCTGTACTTTAGAATATCTCCCTAGACAACTTGGATGCATTCTCAGGTTTAGGAACAATCATTCAGGAATGCTATCTAGAGCAGTCCAAGCTCTAGAGATAGAGCTTTCTAGAACTCAGTCTAAGTATTGGACACAAACTTAAGAAAGACATGGAATATACTGAAGTTCTCCACTACAATTTTCATGAAAAGAGAAAAGGTATGGCTCTAAATCACTTTACCCAAATTCCGCCCATCTCCCTAAATTGGATGGCCAAGAAAAATGCTTGATTTATATGAATATTAAAAAAAGATAGAAAAGAATAGACCATAAGAATTTTGGCCAGACCTGTCCAAGAACACAGTGTAGAAAACTGCACAGTAGGCTTGCAAAAGCATTGGTTTTACTTGCAGTGAGTACTGCACACATTAGTGTCTGTGGTCCAGTAACAAACACAGTAAAGGTATTTGAAGTTTGCCCTGCTTCCCCTGCCATGAGTTGAAGGTGCTGATTTATTTACCTCTGCCCTTTTCCTTCACTTTTTCTTTCTATTATCAATTCTTTCAAGTGAAGTGAGCCCCAAAAGAGAATGAGTGTTCTGTTACTGCTCAATCTTCGAGCTCAATAACAAGCTCTGTTCAAAACACATTAACCCAGAATATACCTTAGAAATTATACATCATGTTACAAATGCTGGGTAGCATTATGTTTCACTGTCATCCATCTCATTTCTGACCAGGGTCAAATATTGTCAGTTACTGCAATTGCAAATTATTGCCATCAATCCTGCAGAGCATAGTATCTAAATATATAGAGGAAATTGAAAGGTACCTGTTGAAATGAGTGATCCCTGAAACACTGAAAAGATATTGAGGTTGTTCCACCATCTTTATGAGAGTCACTTAAAAGAAACAGAAGAGCATGTGAGAGGAATTTGGGAGTTGTCTTAGTTTGTTCAGGCTGCTATAACAAATTGGCATAGACTAGGTGACTTATAAACAACAGAAATTTATTTCTCATACTTCTAGAGGCTGAAAGACCATGGTCAAGGTGTAGTAGATTTGATGTCCAATGAGCCATCTTCCTGGTTCATAGACACCTTCTTTTGCTATGTCTTCATATGGAAAAATAAGGGAACTCTCTAGGATCTCTTTTATAAGGACACTAAACTCACTCATGAGGGCTCTAACCTCATGACTTAATCGCATCCCCAAAGGCCCACCTCCAAATGCCATCACATTGGAGATTTGGTTTCAACATATGAAACTTAGAGGGGACACAAACATTCAGTCTACAGTAGGAATATTCAGTGTTTTTAAAAAAAAAGTAGTCACTAGATTAAATCCCCAAATAAGAAGTGGATTTTTCCTTTATATTTCTGCCTCTTAAATGTAATTACATTAACATGTGACTATCCTTGCAACAGAAAAGTGAAGGCATGTCACAATTAAACTCTGCATTTACTGATATTAAAGCATTTTTTTCAATGGTTGAAAAACTTTATTTTGTCCCTTTATTATTAAAACTGGAAGTAACTTGGAAAAATTTAACCAGTCCCTAATTTTATAATTCAAGAAAGAAAACTGAGCCCCTGAGAAGTTAAGTGTCTCATGAAAGGAGAACGAATTTCTGGCTTACTAACTCCTGATTCAGCATTTGCTCTCCTCTATTGTCTCTGTAGGAAAAAGAAAAGGACTTCAAGTTTTTGAAATTCAATCAAAGTTTGCTTGTTTGTCTGCTTTTCAAATGTTTATTTTGAGAGAGAGAGTAAGCATGAGAGACAGGGGGCAGAGAGAGAGGGAGAGAGAGAATCCCAAGCAGTCTCTATGCTGAGCATGGAGCCTAACTCTGGGCTCAATTTTATGACCTTGAGATCACAACCCCGAGATCATGACCACAAGATCACAACATGAGTCCATATCAAGAGTCAGATGCTTAACCTACTGAGCCATCCAGGCACCCCTCAAATGTTTGTTTACAAGACAGTGAGGAATTTTTTTAACAGCACCTGCAAGTTATTTTTTCTAATTTTATTTTTTAAGTAACATATTACATTTCTATATTTTGCAACTGGGTCAGCTAATGCTTAGAATGAACAGATATTTTTTTAGTCTTTAGCATATTTTAATATAGTTTCTAGCTTTGAAGGTGAGACTTGGTTTCATTATTTTTCTTCATGGAGGTATTCAAATGACAGATTATGAACAATTAGAATTGGTGTAGAACGATCACCTTTAATAGAGACTTAGAGTATAAAATTCACAGTGACTACCTATTATTCCTTCTGAAGAAAATGGCATGTGCCTCAAGTTAAAAGTGATGTCATTTGAGTTTGATATGCATTGACACACAAAAGAATGAGGTTGCTGAGAGAAAACTGATCCATCCAGGACTCAAGGTATCAATTTCTATCCATTTCAAGTAAATCACTATAGGGAGAAAGTATAGGTATTTGGGACCATATTTAATCTGAATGTTCTATAGAGGTCAACTTACATATTGTGCATCTTTGGCTGGGTATGAAATCAGATGCATCCTGGTTTTTGGGTCATGCTATCAAAGGCTTTTAGTCACTTCCCCTTCCTCACTTTTGCCTTATACAATAATGACTGTTTATTGGATTCTTAAGTTCCCTGGAGAAGAAAACAGACATTATTTTCTCTCCTATAAACAACTCTGTGGTCTTAAGTCTAGCTATAGGTTTGTCAATTTTGTTTATTTTTCCAAAAAAACAGCTCTTAGTTTCACTGATCTTTTCTATTCTATTCTTTTTCATCTTTATTTAATTTTGTCTGCTGTGATCTTTGTTTTTTCCCTTTTTCTACTAACTTTGGCCTTTGTGTTTTTCTAATTGCTCGAGGTATAAACTTAGGTGGTGTTTTTTGAGAACTTCACTTTTTCCCCCCAAGGAAGCTGGTTGACTTAGTTTGTTTAATTCTTGCTGCAGTGGCTTTACACCCACAACAGTAACCTTCTGGATCATACTTGTACACCTAAGGGCTTTATATGTCATTATACCAATTGAAATTACACAAAAACCAAGATGTCTTATTTCAGCATTCTGTATATAGACCTAAGAAATATCAGCAATTCTTTTTACACAGCATTTCCACAGAAAATCTCATGGCCAGCCATACTTTTGTTTCCAATTAGCTGCCTTATAGCATGCCCTCTGTACCTGGGTTCTGTAATCAGCTGTCCTTCCTGTCATTACAAAGCCAATATTTTCAGTTATCTTGAATAAGGGAGTCATTGTGCTGGAATCAAAAAATTTGTCAGATATTTTCTTCGGTGTGACAATTACTGGGGGAATATCTACATTGAGTGCTTGCATGTCCACTAAGAACTGCCTCTTTGTTTGCTACAATCTCATGATTCTTGTGAATGCAAGCCTTGCTGGCTTTCAGAGATCATTGTTTTGGGGGCCTGTCTCTTGGATGGGAGTCTTAAAAAATGGGGCATACGTGTGGTCAAAACTCTTTGCTCCTCAGCGGGAAGCTGGAAGCTGGGGATCCCCCCTGCCCCTCCCCCATTGTATGGCATTGTGCCGGGGCTGGGGTTTAAGGCAAGCATATATCTCAGCCTTTCTTACCCCTTTCTTTTTTTTTTTTAAATGTTTATTTATTTTTGAGACAGAGAGAGACAGAGCATGAATGGAGGAGGGGCAGAGAGAGAGGGAGACACAGAATCCGAAGCAGGCTCCAGGCTCTGAGCTGTCAGCACAGAGCCTGACGGGGGGGCTGGAACCCACAAACTGTGAGATCATGACCTGAGCTGAAGTCAGACGCTCAACCTACTGAGCCATCCAGGCTCCCCTTACCCCTTTTCAATGTAAGTATTCAATGTAAGTATTGCCGAGTAAATAATAGGTAATTTCTAGTTTTCTTTCGGAGGTTATTTCTCCATGTGTAGCAGTAAATTCAGTGTATCCGTTGGGGGATAGAAGTTCAGGAGCCTTCTGTATTGCCTTCTTGGTTAATTCACAAAAATTAACCAAGAATTGGTTAATTCTTTGGTATGTCTTATCTAAACCTTCCTTTATATGCTACAAGTCCTTTTTTTCTGATTTCTGGGTAGATATGATGAAGGCTACTCTAAAACTTATAAATAACATATGGCAAGCTTATTTCATTATCCATTTTTTAGGGGAAAGGGGAATTATTATAGCAAAGCTCATGTTACATGATTTATTGTATAATGATTTTTAACTGAATTTTTCAAGTGATGGGTTAAATTGTGGTTAAGACACGGTTAACCTCCTTCCACCCCTGTGGGTCGTGAGAGCCACTGTAAGACTTGGCATATGACACCCAAGACACTCCCAGCTGGGAGGAATCATGTGCAGTGAGGGTACCTGCCCTGCACCAGAAGAAAAGTGAGCCTTCCACATTTAAAGGGTTGTCTATGATTGCCTGTAAGCAAGTCACACAACAGTCACAAGTTAAATGTGGTGATATAACCCAGGCATATGGTTATGTGTTAAGCTCCTTGGTAACATTCGTAGAATTTGGGGCACTTTAGGCATGGAAGCAAGCCTCATGGCCCACATATGCAATGGTTTCACAGTTTCTAGTGGAAAAGGAAGTTGATGATAATAAAAAGGCCAAAAGATACATACATGAATTGCTTATAAGAGAGAAACTTTACCTTTAACAAAGAATTTTATTTTTAAAAACACTGCCTTTCAATTTTGTAGAATCTACAATAACTTAAAATGTGTATAATTTAAGACTCAGGCATTCTGCTTCTTATTCATACTCAAACACCAGGAGGCAGTTGCAAAGATGCTCACTGCAACATTGTTCATAGCAGTTACAAATGACAAATAAATGTCTGTCAATAGAAGGATGATTATATAAATTGTGGCATAGAAATACAATGCATCAAAAAATGAAATAGATCTGCATATAATCACACAAAAATATCCTCAAGGTATACTGTTGAGTGAAAATAGCACACTGTAAAACTGTATAATAACTATAAAACAGTATCATAATCTTCTTAAAATATGACACCACATGTTTTACACATACATATATATGTATGTTAAATCCATAGTAAAAGATTTGGAAGGGTAAATGTCAAGTTGATAAAGTAGATACCTCTGGTAGTTGTGACTAGTGGTCAGTTATAACTGTAGTCCTTTCCGGAATACAAACATTGTGATAGGCAGAATTCTAAGATGGCTCCTGAGATCCCTGCTCCCTTGTGTATACATCTTGCACTCTTCTTGTCAGGTTCGCTTTGGGCCTCAGCTCCACCCTCAGGACAACCTGAGTGCTCTTATTATATTAGATGGTCCTTGAAACACTCTAAGACCTCACTCATATCTCCTATGAACACTTTCATATGGTCTCCTTATCCCTTCATGTAAAAGAACAAAATGAAACACCCCAAATCTTACATCTGTAGAGTTCTTACTCTCATTGGACAAGTGGCCCTAATTTATAAGTCGAATATTAATTTCTCAGGGTCATCCCTCATTGGAGAGCCACAATTCCCAAGTGTTTAGGAAAGCTGAACGTCAAAGTCATTGTGTGGCTGAAAGATTTATGAGTCATTGATGATGATGATGCACTTTTGGTGCTATCAGAATAGAAGAAAGCAAAGTTTTCGAAAATAGATAAGAATAAGATGTTTTTGCTGTACTTAACAAACGTTTTACATTTTGACTGCTTACACAGTGATTTTGTGGCCACAGCCACAGCATAGAAAAGAATCAAAGTATCTTGGAAACAAAAGAAACTAGAAACTTCCATAATCCAATTATTTCCCAATACTTTAATTTTTTTTAAAACCTCAGCTTTTACTTGGATACATCTAGTGACAGGGAACTCACTACTAGATGAGGCATCAAGGTCTAATTTTAAATTCTTTTCTCACAGTTAGAAATATTTTTATATTGATTTGGAATCTGTGTTCTTTTAACTTTTTAAAATTTATGATGCCAATTCTGGCCTCTGAATCTAAACATAGATCTGTCTAATCCATCTTCCTTTCATATACTTAAAGCCAACTGTCACATCTCCTTAAGTCTCCTGCTCTCTAGCTAAATATCTCTGATTCCTTTACATTTAATTAAAGGAGCCTAGGTGATAGGAGGTCTTGTGTGTATGTGTGAATGTGTGTGTGTATGTGTGGCCATTTTCACATTGTCTCTTACAAACTTGTAATGAGTAAAGGACCCTGGTCCTTTATATTTTATCAGATAATAAGACATGACTGAGTACTCTAGGCCATGTGGCTTGCTGCAGGAGGCAGTGAGAGCTATATGGTGCATGGTGTTAACAGTGTATCAACCAATCCAAAGGCATTTAAATGATAATCATTTCATTTTCTTCCCATTGTGTGTGGACCTCAGGGTCTACCTCAGTTAATCTTCAGAACCTAGAGTTCTAGTATCTAGGAATTCTAGAAGTTTCTAGTCCATGCTGCAAAACTTGCTTTCAATACTATGTATCTAAATATTAATTTCTAAATATAATTTAATATTTAATTATATTAATATATTCAATATATAAATAAATAAGCATAAATGGTAGGACTTTATACACATTGTTCTACAAATTTGCTTTTATTTCATTTAACTGTTTATTCTAAAGATCTTAATGTCAGAACATATAAAGCTGCTTTGTTCTTTTTAATGTCTGTGTAGTATTCTATTACATAGGTATCTCCTGATCATTAACTGCATTCTATTTGAGGGACCTTTAGGCTATTCCCTTTTTTTCTTTTACTTTGCAATTATAAACAATATTTGTATTCATGTCTTCTCAGATGGGAACAGGCTATGTCTAGAACAGTAGGTCTCTAACTTTACATGTATAGAGTCACCCGGAAGGCTTGTGAAAACAGATTGCTGAGCCCCATTCCCTGACTTTCTGATTTGGTGGGTCTGGTGCATGACCTAAGAAATTACTTTCCTCCCAAGAGTCCAGGTGATGCTAGAACTACTGGTCCTCGGAACATGCTTTGAGAACCACTGCTCTAGGATCCTCAAGTGAAAGTGCTCCATCAAAGGCTATATGGTGTTATATCTCTTCATCTCTGTCTCCTAGTACTTAGGTTAAATGTAAACTATGTGCATCAGGTAGTTCCAGGAAAGTTAGGACTTGCCTCTGCCCTGCCCCTTGGTGGGGAAGGAGGGTGGAGTAGAATAACAGAAGCACAGGACTTGCATCCTGGTTACCAAATCTAGAGGCTTAATTATCTTTCAAAGTTTTCAACCTGGCATCTGTGATGGTATATATGGCACCATTGCATGAAAGGTGTTGAAAACTTTCATTAGGTCTTTTATTATCTCTGTGTCTACAAATATGGGTTAGGAAAACAACACTGGGCATCTCTGTGTATTCTGGCTTGGTGGCTTCCTGCACAGCCAATAGACCAAGACACCTGTAAATACTTTTATAGTGCAGATCTGCATTAGGGTAGAAAGGATGGTTTCATTGTTGTAAAGACAGGGTGTTTATCTGCATGCTGTCCTTACTTTTACCATGACTTCATGTGTTACCACGTTCCAGAACACATTTATTGCTGTCTTTTTTCCTAACCTAGTCTTGGGTGTAGGGGTAATACTTTGCTGAATAACTACTGAGTGCTGGGCACACAATAATATAACAGAATAGCTGTGTGCTAATACTTCCATTTTATAGATGAGGAATCCAAGGCTGGGAGTGAGAAGTTAGGAAGTGGCAGAGACAAGATTCAAATCCAGATCCATTCCACTCTAGAGTCTACAATGTGCCATCTTTTCTCCACCTCCTTTAACATTGCAGTGGTAAATGTCAAAGAGAATGGTTTGATTTTGGTATCCTAAGTATAACATTTGTGATTAGTGAGTTTGCAATATCAATTGGGCTTGGCATAGTCCAGGCTGTCTCACTGAGTACTTGCCATAGTGACTAGTATCCCACACACAGGAAAAGAATTTCAGATCAAGAAGGACCCTCTATTTCAGTGCTTATGCTTCTGTGTCCTAAAGAAAAGGAATCAAGGGTGTTGGAAAGGGCAGAGTAGACTCAAGTTGCCTTCCAACACAGACAGTTTGTCCTTGGATCAAATACCAGCCCTGCTGTGTATTAGTTCTGAGACCTTGGCCCTTAGCAGCCATATTACATCTCTTGAAACTATAAAATGGTTGCCAAAGTATGAGGCAGTGTCCCCTAATGCAGAGTTTCAAAAATTGCCTGATAAGATTGGTTAACATGTGGATTTTTAGGTCCTTTCCCTGGAGATTTTTGATCAGGAGATTGAAGGTTGGACCCAGAAATGAAACTGACGAAGATATATCTTAGAGACCATCTCAATGAGCCAGAAGCACCCCATTCACCTTGGAGTAATGCAGTCTGATTGAAGACTAGGTCTTACTCATTGTGACTCACTCAGATAGAGAGACAGTCATTACTGAAGGTGCTCAACACCCTCCTATCCTCAGTTCCCAGGTAGGTTAACAGTTGTTCAAGGCCAAGTATTTTCCTGATCATCCTGCAGAGTCCAACCATCTTTGGGAAATATGTGAATAGACTTATAGATCAGGAATTGTTCCTGTCCAGCTGGCATATAATGAGAAGTTTGAGACATGGATCACAATGGAGAAGGGAGCCTGGGTGGTGGCCCTGAATAGGACAAAGTGCTACCAAGCACTAAAGATAAACTTTTATTTCATGACATTATCTAGCCCCTAAATATTTAAAGCAAGAAAAACAGAGTTTCCTACTGTTGGCAAGAAATTATAATAATAAAAATAATTTCTAACATTCATTGAGCTTAATCATTGCTGATGTTGATTTCCATAAGAGATAGAAATTTTTCTACAGTCAGAATTAACTGCTTATCTCTCATTTTTACCCGTGATGCTTCCAATAGCAAATGTCCTTCTGCGCCAGTAGAAAGAACTGACCTTGGTCTTACTCTTCCAGCATCAGCCTGGCCTTTAATTTTCTGTACATGGTTTGATGTACTCTCTGGCTTGTTAGCAAAGGCTTCAAGAAGGAATCTCTCCAGGGCATGACCTATGCATCATCTGTTCATTCTCAGAAAACAAAATACCACTAGCACAACAAAAAGATCCAAATGTAATCATTCTATTTCATAGGAGATGCAAAGTGAACAGCACTTGACAGTAGATCATGGTTTAGGGGAAAGAATTACCGAATTAGAAAATAACTTGTCTGACCCATGGTTCTCATTATAACCTAAGGAATGGAAATGGAAATAAATCACAAAAATACTAACACCCTTGGGGTAATAAGTTTTGTCCTGAGTCTGCCTCACATTGGCACTGCATTGTATCTGCCTCATGGAGGTGGGAGGTGGCTCCACTTGGATATAGATGGCAGCTTCAAGCTGAGTATGTATTTGAAAATCTGTACTTGGGTATTAAGCATAAGAAATTTACTTTAAAATGAAATGTGAGTTATAAATAAATTATAAAGTGGAATAGAATTTTAAATAATAAAAAATAAAAGAAAAATCATTTCTAAAATACTATGGAAATGGATGGCTCCTATCCCAAGGAGGGCAGACAGAATGTTCCCGGGAAGATGATTATTTCTCAAACTATTTTCCTGTGGTTGGTTGCAGCTGAATAAAAAAGAATCGTAGTGATAGTCAAGTTTCTTTTTTTTTAATTTTTTTTCAACGTTTATTTATTTTTAAGAGACAGAGAGATGAGCAGGGGAGGGGCAGAGAGAGAGGGAGACACAGAACCTGAAGCAGGCTCCAGGCTCTGAGCTGTCAGCACAGAGCCCGACGTGGCTTGAACCCATGAACTGTGAGATCATGACCTGAGCTGAAGTCAGACGTTTAATGGACTGAGCCACCAAGGCACACCTCAAGTTTCTTAATGAAATGTAAAAGCAGTTAAGAGAATAAAAATGAAAAGAATTCCAAGTAGTGGTAAGTGTGATGTCAGAGGTCTGAAGATGAAGCAAAAAGTACACGAGTTCTACTTGAGTTACATTCTGAAGAATGATAAAAAGGCCAAGACCAGGTCAGTGCAACATGACTGAAAGTCCAGTTAGAGATGATTTCTATTGAATATTCTTCTGCTGTATGGTTAAATTGAAGTCTCCTGATCTCAAGAGATGACCCATTAAAGCACAAAGATAACTTGGTGGCAAGAAGCATTTTCTGTGCTCTATAAGGAAACCTATAGACCAGATGACATATGAGAAGGCTGTGTCTCAGTTCATTTGGGCTGCTACAACAAAATATCATAGACTAAGTGACTTATACATAGAAGAAATTTATTACTCATAGTTCTAGGGATGGAAAGTCTGATATCAAAGTGCCAGCATGATCAGGTGGTTCATTGGAGGCTTCTTTTCTCTGTATCTTTACATGATGGAAGGGGCTAGGGATCTTTCTGGAACTTCTTTTATAAGGCAATATTCCTATTGATGAGGTTTCCACCCTCATGACTTGAGCACCTCCCAAAGATCCCACCTATGAATATCATCATCTGTAGGGGTTATAATTTCAACATAATGAATTGTAGGGGAACACAAACATTCAGAACATAGCAGACTGGAAAGAAAAAATAGATTATTATTATTTTTAGAAGAAAGAAGATATTTCTGTTTAGTGAGCTTGAAATCACTCTTGTGAAATAATAAGAAAAAATATGTATTGGTCTCTGCCCTTGGCTCTAGACACAGAGCTACTAAAACCCTTGTGATTTTCTAAGTGATAAGAGCACTAAAAGCATCTTTTCTTCTAATATTTGGTCTTTGACCCTAGGTTTCCGACACAGGGCTCCTGAACTCTTGTATTTTCTGGGTGATAAGAGTATTTTTTGTTCTTTTTTTTTTAAGTTTTAGAGACAGAGCTAGCAGGGGAGAGGGGCAGTGAGAGAGAGAGAGAGAGAGAGAGAGAGGGAGAGAGAGAGAGAGAAAATTCCAAGCAGGCTCCATGCTAAGTGTGGAGTCTGATGTGGGGCTCAATACCATGACCCTGGGATCATGAACTGAACAGAAATCAAGAGTCAGACACTCAGCTGACTGAGCCACCCAGGTGCCCCTTTTGTTCTAATGAGGTGTCTCTGATGGGCTCCTGGGTGGCTTCTGAATGGGGACTGGTAACCAGAAAGACCAAGCCATGATTATTATTAGAAGCTTGGAATTTTCATCCCTGTATTCCATTTTCTTGAGAAGGGAGAAGGGCTGAAAATGAATTGATCATGCCTACACAATAAAGCCTCCACTAATATCCCAAAGTATGGGGTTCAGAAAGATTCCATGCTGGTGAACACATCCAAGAATCTGGAGGTACTGTACCTCTAATCCTCTTGGACCTCGCTCTATGTATGTTTTCATCTGGCTATTCATCTGTATCCTTTATCAGACCCTTTAGTAAACCGGTAAATGCACATAAATGTTTCCCTGAGTTCTATGAGGTGCCCTAGCAAATTAATGGAATCAAGGGAGAGGATGTTTTGGGAGCCTCTGGTTTGTATCCAAGTCAGACAGAACTCATGGGCAAACTGGAGATCTCCTACTCGTGATTGGCTTCTCAAATGAGTAGTAGTCTCGTGAGATTAAGTGGTTAACCTGTGAGATCTGATGCTATCTCCAGGTAGACAGTGTCAGAACTGAGTTGAATTCTGGGACACCTAACTGGTGTCACAGAGATATGCTTAGTGTGGGAAACACCCACACTGGTGGTATCAGAAGTGTTGTGAGTACTTTAGAAGTATGAGAGAAAAGGAGAAACATAGTAGGGAACACAGGGCATTTTCCTATTCCCCTCCAAAACAAAACTATGGAATGAAATATCAAACAAATGAATGAAGAAATAAGGTGATCACTTAGAATGGATTCAGCAAAAATGAAGTGTGCTCCACTAAACCAATAGGTTCTTTAGAGCAATAGATTCAGAGATACTTCTAGTATGTCTGTCAGAGGAGTATGTCTGGAAGTTAATGAGGTTACTGATGATGGCTTTCTTGCTCTCCTTGTAGGGGCTACATTATAGTTATGTGAAATTTGTTGTTGGGTAACCAAGATGAATTAACTTGCAAATAAATTTCTGGTAATCTGCCACAGGATTGTGCTCTCATTATTGCCTGAATCCTCATGTTATTAATCATTCAGCAAAATATATTAATGGAAGGCCAGTCAAGTTTCACTGGGATAAGAAACTGGAAGGATATTTATTTATTTATTTTTAACATTTATTTATTTTTGAGACAGAGAGAGACACAGCATGAATGGGGGAGGGGCAGAGAGAGAGGGGAACACAGAATCGGAAGCAGGCTCCAGGCTCTGAGTCATCAGCCCAGAGCCCAACGCGGGGCTCGAACTCGCGGACCGCCAGATCGTGACCTGAGCCAAAGTCAGATGCTTAACCGACTGAGCCACCCAGGCGCCCCAAGGAAGGATATTTAATAGAGACTGAGGTAAACGAATATCTGAAAGTTCTTGATGGATTTAAATGATAAACTGAAATCTAACAAGATAAAATTGAAGAGAAATAAATAGAAAATTCCAGCTTGGTTTTAAAGGTCAGTGGAAATGCAGCTAGAGACATAAATAGAGCACAGACTCTGGAGCTCTGCCTAACACAGATCCCTGCTCTGCCACTTACAGCTGTGTGACCTTGGAAAAGTTACTTAACTTCTCCATGCCTTACTTTCCTCAGATGTAAATTGGAGATCATAAAAGTAATTGTCTCTGAGGTGTGTTGTGAGGATTAAACAAATTAATATCTATATAGTATCTATTATAACCTAGCACAAAACAAACACTGTGTGCCAGTGCTAATCATTATTGTTGTTGTTATAGCAAAGAAACAGATTTCAGAGTTTTAGATGAGTTAATTTTCAATGTGAATTAGTAGTGTGATAAGGTTGACAAGAAAGCACATGTGTCTTAGATTGCATTTATATACATATTGTTTTAGTTTAGGTTCCCCAGAAAGCAGAGGCTAACACAAAAGCTTTTATACTACTGTTTTATCAGGGAAGTGGGGACGGCAAGAATGAGGAGTGACTCTGTGAAGGGCAGAAAGTTAGTATGAGGGTGCTCTACAAATCTGGCCACTGCTTGATAACAAGAAGGACTGAAAACTCCATCTTGTGGTATTTAGTGGGATGTCTTCCTATAGGCCATTTGGACAACAGATAGCGTCACAGGCTGGTCTGTCTTGGGGGAAGAAGTGGGAGAATTTAAGTGCTAGCTCTGATCTCATGTTCGTCAAATGCTGGTCCTGTGTTTGTTATGCAGGTGGGTATCAAGCAGGTCTGCATTATCTTCAAACCTCAGTATCGCAAACCATGGTGAGGGAAGCAAGAGACGAATGGTGGGGCACACAGAGCAAGGTGCTGAACTTGGTCATGAACCCACAGAACACTGGAATAAGTGGCTGGAAACTGACAAGACAGAAGATAGGTAAAGCCAAGATTAACTTAAAATGCTCATCAGAGGTGTCAGATGCAATTTTAAAGTCCAGAATGAGGGGGAATTGCTATTCCACTAAGAGCTGGTCAATCCATCTGAAGAACTATATCAGAGTGTGGGAACTCATAACAGAGAAAAATAAGAAACTGGAATATGTCCACTACAATAATGACAGGGGCCAAAATCATATACCTATATAATTGGAGTTAGCCTGGAAAAACAGACTGTGTGGTCCAGGAAATATTTTCATTCATCTTAAAATTCTGTTGAATATTTTGTCTGAAATCAATGGGTAGAGGTTACAGAGAGGTAGATATTAATTCAATGTAAATAAAAAATATGAATAGCCCAGAAATATAAATGTACCCTGATGGACTGTTTTGGCAGATAGTGAAGTCTCTTACCTGGTTGGGGAAGTTGTGAAGAGTATCTAAGCCTTGGGGGATATCAATCAGATGAGCTCTGGACTCCATTGCAACACTGTATAAACAAGCCATCAAGAACACTAGGAAATCAAGCGTTTTTCAAAAAGTTTTTAGCAAGACAGGTGTTCTACTTTTTTGCTTAACAGGAATCTACCTATGGGAATCACAAAGACACTTAGAAAATAAGACAAAGTCCTGAGAGATAACATCTGGCAGGCAGGACTAGAAAAGCCCAAGGGTTTTGATAAAGTCTATTCTAACTGGATATTTCTTAATTAAATATTCATTTGGTAATGAAAGTCCAAAGTGAATAAAATGTATAAATCAACATTTTTCAAAGTATTTACTTTGACTATACTTCCATATAGCTCTGGAGCAAGCTTTTTTTCTCAAGGAATGATATGTTTAATTTTTTGTTCCCTTCAAACCTGTATCATAGCTTAGAACATGAAGAAATTGGAAATGTACAGCTACTTAATTTAAAATTCAGAGATAGTGGGGACCCTATATATAGAATGTCATGGACCACTGGCCCTACACATATCATGAAATGACAGCTCACACAATAGGCATTTTTTATTTCTTTATTCCTTTTGTCTAAGGTCAGAAATGTGGTAAATAACTGTTTTGTCAAAGAGTGGTGGTATTCAGTTGCAGAATCTCTGAGTCAGAAGGAACTTTATATAATCCTAAAATTTATCTGGTACATGATTCCCCCTTAACAAAACCCCTGGGTTATTGTTCTGCTTCTGCTTGAATACTTCCAGCAACAGGGACTCACCATTCAATATATCAGTAATTCTATTACAAGACTGCTCCTCTCAGAAAGTGACGATGGTGAAATGTAACCAGAGATGTAAAGTATAATGAGAAGGAAAATAGGTAAAGAATAAGGGGTTAAACACTTAATTAAAGAAAAGAGGACTAATCAGAAGTCCCTCACGGAAAGAATGATTAGCCATGGGATGTATTGGTGAATGAGTAGGGATTATGGTTTTCTGAACTAGAGGCTATTTTGTGGAATAAAATAGAGCAGTGTTTCTCACAATGTTTTTGGTGAAGCACCAATTTTTAAAAGTCCCTATCCAAGGGCGCCTGGGTGGCTCAGTTAGTTGTCTCTGACTCTTGATTTTGGCTCAGGTCATGATCCCAAGATTGTGGGATGGAACCCTGTGTGGGGCTCTGCTCTGAGCATGGAGCCTGTTTAAGCTTCTCTCTCTCTCTCTCTCTCTCTCTCTCTCTCTCTCTCTCCCCCCGCCCCCTCTGCTCCTTCCCTGCCTCGTGCTGTCTCTGTCTCAAAAAAAAAAGTCCAATCCATCATAGAACAACCATTGTCCTCCTACCACACATACACAGTACACAGCTTGTTGGCTTACAAGTTCAACACCCTTCCAAATAAGTCTATATCTCACTCAATGAGTTGACTTCACTGAACATACACTTGAATGTTTCAACAATGCAAAATTGATACAGAAGTTACTTGCTTTACATACTTTAAATATTTGTTTTTATCTTTTCTCAGACTAGAAACAAATAATTTTTAGGTTAAGTCATTCTCAAATCTTACTTTAAGTGGCACTGAATGGGAATATACATTGCTGGTCTTAGTGCTTATTTTCTGAGATTCTGACGTTACTTAGCTCTATGGGAAAACAAGAGCCATAAATCAAAGAATTCCCATATTAAATTGTTCCTTTCTACTTATCACTGTCGATTGTGCTGGTCCAACAGGTCAGTGTGGTTTTTTAAAAAATAACATCTGTAATTAATTAATTAATTAATTTTATGTAAGCTCTACTCCCAACATGGGGCTTGAACTTACAACCCCAAAATCAAGAGTTGCATGCTCTGCTGACTGAGCCAGCTAGGGGTCCCAGGTCATTGTGGTTTTTGATAAAAAATTATTGCTATTTAATATCTTATAATACAATATACATACACAAAATAATTATAAATTAAAATTTCTAATTTTATAAAAAATGAAAGATGTCAAAATGGTAATAAATTGATGTTAGAGAACCGGGCAGATGACCCCTGTCAGGTGACTGACAAAGAGGACCTGGCCGTGTTCGAGCAGACAGTAATGGTGATGAGAGCTACCTTGGACCAATGGTAGTCCCTGGATAAGCATTGCCCTCTTTTCTCCCTTAAGGAAAAATTATGTGATGACAGGAGAGGAACTTCAAAAGGAAAGTCTTTGGCTATCAAAGTATTAAGGGAAACCCTTTGGAAAACTGATGAACCCCTCAAGTATTTTTACAGAAATGATTTTCTTTAGAATCATGTTTCTTTTTTTTTTTTTAACATTTATTTATTTTTGAGACAGAGAGAGACAGAGCATGAACAGGGGAGGGACAGAGAGAGAGGGAGACACAGAATCGGAAGCAGGCTCCAGGCCCTGAGCCATCAGCCCAGAGCCCAACACAGGGCTCGAACTCACAGACTGTGAGATTGTGACCTGAGCTGAAGTCGGACGCTTAACCGACTGAGCCACACAGGCGCCCCTAGAATCATGTTTCAACAGTCAAATGTATGATGAAGATGTGCTGAATATTTGTATTCCCCTCCAAATTCAGTTCTTGAAATTCAGATGCCCAATGTGATGGTGTTAGGAGGTGGGCCTCTGGGAGGTGATGGTATAGCTTTCATGAATGGAATTAGTGCCCTTAGAAAAGAGGTGCATGGAGCTTCCTGCTCCTTTCACCATGTGAGATGCAACAAGTCTGTGACCCAGAAGAGGGCCCTCACCTGGCCATGCTGCCACCCTAATCTCAGACTTCCAGCCTCCAGAACTGAGAGGGATATAGATTTATGTTGTTTATAAGCCACCCAGTCTGTGGAATTTTATTATAGCAGCACAAATGGACTAAGGCAATAGACTATGCAATCAGTTTAGTCAGAAAATTAAGCTGTCAATGCTTAATTTATTCTGTGTCTCTTCTAACAACTAGAGTCTATTTTGTCCAATGTGGCCAAATAAGAAATAAAAAAAAATTACTTTCACAAATTTAAAAATAAAGTTTTGCCTTTTTTTTTTTAATTGTGAAAATGTGGCCCCTGTTGTAAATTTACTCTAAGTAGGTTTTCTGGTACCAGATAGTTTCAAGGAATGCGGATCTTCAAACAGCATTTAAAAACAACATAACACAGGGGTGCCTGTGTGGCTCACTTGGTTAAGTGTCCAACTTCAACCGAGGTCATGATCTCATGGTTCGTAGGTTCGAACCCCATGTCAGGCTCTGTGCTGACAGCTCATAGCCTGGACCCTGCTTCAGATTCTGTGTCTCCCTTTCTATCTGCCCCTACCCTGTTTGCACTCTGTCTCTCTCTCTCTCTCCCAAAAATAAATAGTGGAATAACTCTCATGTGATATCGCCTCAACTTGTGGCTCCACTTGGTTCATCAGGTAGTGTATCCATCTTTGTCAGACCAGCAGTCGTCTCTCTTTCCAGAAGGAATGCTAGTGAAGAATAGATACCTTCTTTGATTATCAGAAATCGTTTCCTGTGTCTTAAAAGTGGAATCTGAAAATGTTTCTTTAAAGCACTGGATCTACTAGCATCTGAATTCCACAAACATGTTTAGACAAAGAGGAATTTCTCATATAGAACATATAAATCTTTTCTTTAGACTCATGCTAAAGAAATGCTATCTCATTGAAGGTAGAGATGCGAAGATTCTCTGTATTAAGTTTCTTTTCTGGTGTCGGGTCTATTAGGTTCGTATTTGTCTAGAGTGTGCAATGTGTATGAAAAGAGAAAGCTATGTGCATGAAATAATTCATAGAGCAAGGTCAGGAGTGATTAAGAGGGGACATGAATGGTACAAACATTTTATTTGCTTCATTCACCATCCCCCCACCCCAAATTGTTTTAGAAAAAGAATGATTCAGACTGAGCTTAGCCAGGTTTCAGAGAAGGCACGGATCAGTTAAGGCTGAAGTGGTTAAGGAAGGCTTCTGGGAGGAGATGGAATGGGAGGGGCATCCTCTTGGTTGGATAGGATATCCATGGAGATGTGTGTGAAGAATGAGAAGAGTAACCCAGAGAGAAGCAACAGTGTGGCCCAGGGTAAGGTGGTACAAATGACTCTCTGGGATTTGTAGGAAGGAAACATGTGTGGGACTAGAGCTTCACAGTGGGGAGTAAAGGCATATCCAATTGCATTTGGAAGAATGGAGACATATTATGAAACATCTTCAGTGTCTGCTACTTTAGTGTTTGTCCCTGGAGTCATAAGCCACGTGGAACACCTGAAGTTTTCTCTGCTTTGTTGAAAATGGATTGAACCACCCTGGTTTAGTAACATATCATGGTGACATTTGTCCTGTGTGGGAGCAAATTCTCAGCATATATTCTCTTCCAGTCTTATAGGCAGCTACTTGAATGCTTTTGTGATTTTAAGTTTGTCCCACTCCCACTAAATATATACTCTCTTTCCTCCAGCCTGTTCCTTCCTCTCCTGTCTCCCTTCATTCCCCTACACCTGTTTTCTCCCTCTTTTTCTCATCTTGTCCCTTCACTCCACTCCCACTCCACCATTTCCCTCCTCTGTCTTAATTCCTATTCTTCAGAGCCGATGGTGATCTTGTTCCAGCAAGGGCTGCATATCCTGCTCTAGCTGACAGTTTATTTCACACTCTTTATATCACAGCAGGAATCTTTGTTCCTTTCTTTATTTCTCTACAGAGTGTGCAGTGCCTGCAAATACATTCCGTATTTAAGGGGAAAAAAGCAATAAAAGTGTACGTAAGGTAATAGGGAGAGCTAGCTTCAGGACTCCTAAGGGTATTTCTCTTCTGACCCCGTCTTGCTACCTTCTGAAGATACATAAATTTCATTTGCTGCTCTATTTTTATCCATAAAGCTTAGGACATAAATTCTTAAGATTACAGAATTTTTCTTCCAGGTTCGGTACTATAAATTGCCAGTAGTAGGAAATCCAGGAGAGAAGACATGAGTTTAAAGAAATTGTTTGATATCACAAAGCATTGGCTTGGTAAAAGTCAACTAGGTAAATTCCAAGTTCTTTATTCAATTGTCTTCAGTCAGTGTTCTGATTTAGACTCAGGGTGGCAGAGGAAAAATGTTGCACACTAAGTTGTAGTCCCACCAGCAGGGGGAATGGGTGGCACTGATATTTGGGGGCTGGCAAAAATAGCAACAATAATGAGAAGACCTTTATGCAAATATGTATGATTTTTAAAAATAAGGTTTTCATAATGCTTGAGAATTCATGAACCTTCTTGAAACACTTGGTGGTTAATGATTATCTATCATTAAAAAAAACAACTTCTGATGTCCTCATGTCTTATCCAATAAAACTTCATTTAAGTTTCTTGGTAATCCTGGTAATGGTAATCTTGAAATAAAATATACAAGTAAAATTCTTTTCCTGATAACTAAAATTGCCTTATTTTTTATTATAACCATGTTTGGTAAAAAAGACTTTTAAAACTTGCTAAGTGACTTAAATTTTAAGTGAAATACATTAGTGAGAATGTATATGTATGAAAGACATGGAAAACCCATATTGGCTCAAAAAGTAATAGGAATTTGTTGATTATTATTACTGAAAAGTCTAGAGTATGGGTGTATCAGACAGGCACTGACCCAATGGCTCAATGATATCACTGAGCACCCAGTGCTCTCCTGGGTCCCTACTTTGTTCTCTATAGTGTTGACTTGAGGCCAGCTTGCCTCATGAACATGGGATGGCTGCTGGTACCTTGCAGGGATGAATGCTGTCTTGTTTATTCCAACAGGAAAAAGAAAGTTACTTTCCACAACTATCTGGCAAAATGCTGAGTTCTACCCTGAATGGACTAATAGATCAAGTTTTCTCATCCCCCCAACCAAATGCTGTGGCCTGAGGCCTGGGGCTATGGATTGAGGAGGATGGGAGTTGGGAGAGAAAACCATGCCCTGACTGAGGCCTCCACTGTACAATAGTCCTTAATCCAATCTGTGTGACAAGGGGATAGCAGCAGTTACAATTCTAGAAGGTTAGAATTTTTCTGATTGCTATGACACACACGTACTTTTATGCTAATGGTTTATAGGTAGTCATAATAATCAGAGCATCTCAATATTTATCAGTAAACAAGGTACTCTTATTTTTTTCAAATATAATTTATTGTCAATTTGGCTAACATACAGTGTATACAGTGTGCTCTTGGCTTTGGGGGTAGATTCCCATGATTCATTGCTTACATACAATATCCCATGCTCATCCCAGCAAGTGCCCTCCTCAATGCCCATCACCCATTTTCCCCTCTCCTCAGCCCCCTACATCAACCCTCAGTTTGTTCTCTGTATTTAAGAGTCTCTTATTGTTTCCTTCCCTCTCTGTTTGAAACTATTTTTTCCCTTCTCCTCCCCCATGGTCTTCTGTTAAGTTTCTCAAGATTCATATATGATTGGAAACATATGATATCTTTCTTTCTCTGAATGACTTACTTCACTTCACACAATATCTTCCGGTTCCATCCACGTTATTGCAAAGGGCAGGATTTCATTCTTTCTCATTGCCAAGTAGTATTCCATTGTATATATAAACTACATCTGGGGCCCCTGGGTGGCTCAGTCATGATCTCACTTCAGCTCAGGTCATGATCTCACAGTCCGTGAGTTCAAGCCCCGCGTCGGGCTCTGTGCTGACAGCTTGGAGCCTGGAGCCTGCTTCAGATTCTGTGTCTCCCTCTCTCTTTCTCCTGCTCATACTCTCTCTCTGTCTCAAAAATAAATAAAAACATTAAAAAATAAAAAAAAATATTTATCCATTCATCAGTTGATGGACATTGGGCTCTTTCTATAATTTGGCTATTGTTTAAAGCACTACTATAAACATTGAGGTACAAGTGTCCCTATGCATCAGCACTCCTGTATCCTTAGGATACATTCCTAGTAGTGCTATTGCTCAGTTGTAGGGTAGTTTTATTTTTAGAACCTCCACACTGTTTCCAGAGCACTTCACCAGTTTGCATTCCCACCAACAGTGCAAGAGGGTTGCCATTTCTCCACATCCTCACCAGCATCTGTTGTATCCTGAGTTGCTAATTTTAGCCACTCTGACCAGCGTGAGGTGGTATCTCAGTGTGTCATTGATTTGTATTTCCCGGATGATGAGTGATGTTGAGCATTGTTTCATGTGTCTGTTGACCATCTGGATGTCTTCTTTGGAAAAGTGTCCATTCATGTCTTCTGCCCATTTCTTCATTGGATTATTTGTTTTTCGGGTGTGGAGTTTGGTGAGTTCTTTATAGATTTTGTATACTAACCCTTCATCCGACATGTCATTTGCAAATATCTTTTCCCATTCTGTCAGTTGCCTTTTTGTTTTGTTGATTGCTTCCCTTGCAGTGCAGAAGCTTTTTATATTGATGAGGTCCCAATAGTTCATTTTTGCTTTAAATTCCCTTGCGTTTGGAGATGTGTCGAGTAAGAAATTGCTGCAGCTGAGGTCAAAGAGGTTGTTGCCTGTTTTCTCCTCTAGGGTTCTCCTCCTCCTTCTCCACCTCCTTCTCCTCCTCCTCCTCCTCTTCCTTCTTCTTCTTCTGGAACTCCTGTGATATGGATATTATTGCATTTCATTGAATCAGCTAGTTTTCTAATTATCCACTCATGGTCTAGTATTTTTTATTTCTCTTTTTTCTAGACATCATCATTTTCCATAATTTTATCTTCTATATCACTTATTCTTTCCTCTGCCTCTTCCATCCTCACTGTCACTGCACTAGTTTATTTTGCACCTCTTTTACAACATTTCTTAATTTGTCACGACTATTTTTTAGTTCCTTGATCTCTGCAGCAATAGATTCTTTGCTGTCTTCTATGCTTTTTTCAAGCTCAGCAATTAATCTTCTGACTAGGTATTCTAAATTGATCAAATATGTTGTTTATATCTGTTTTCAGAAATTCTTTAGCTGTCATTTCCTCCTGGAATTTCTTTTGAGGAGAATTCTTCCATTTCATCATTTTGGCTAATTTTCTGTCCCTTATATGTTTTAAAAGCTTCTTACATGTCCTGCACTTGTAGGAACTACTATATTAAAAAGGGGGAAAACACTGTCCAGGGTCTGGCCCTTTAGGAGGTGTTTTTGGAATGTGTTATGTGTTCTCTGTTGTGACTATGGTTGCTCTATCTTTATGGTGCTTTTACTGGTGGTTTGGATCCTCCACCAGGTGTGCTTTGATGTGTTCAATGAAGTAACTCTGGGGAAAAAAGAATTAAAAAAAAGGGGGGGGGTGTGGTGGTGGTGGAAGAAGCTTTATCCCATACAAAGAGAGAAATGACAGGGACAGGGAAAAAGAACAGAAAATAAAATTGATCAGGCGGAGAAACTATATGGCTTAATCTAGAGAGAGAGAGGAAAATAAAGAAGGAGATACAGAAGAGGTGTAAAGAGACTAGATTAAATATGTGTGCCTAATCAAACTAACAACCAGAATAACCAGACTAGAGAGGGAAGGAATAAGAGGAAGAAAAGGAAGAAAAAATATATATATAAATATAAGAATTGTCCAAGAATTGTCCAAGAATTGGGGTGCCTGGGTGGCTCACTTGGTTAAGCGTCCAACTTCGGCTCAGGTCATGATCTCACCCTTCCTGAGTTCCAGCCCCAAGTCAGGCTCTGTCCTGACAGCTGGGAGCTTAGAGCCTGCTTCGGATTCTGTGTCTCCCTCTCTCTGTTCCTCCTCCACTCATACTCGGATTCTGTGTCTCCCTCTCTCTGCTCCTCCTCAACTCATACTCGCTCTCTTTCTCTCCCAAAAATAAATAAAGCTTAAAAAAATAAAAAAAAGAATTGTCCAAGAATTAAATCAGAAAATGCAACACTGCTGGGTGCCTTGGAACCAGTGGCAGCGCTGGTCTGGGGGAGGGGCTGTCTGGTTGTTCAGCATCAATCTTGCTTCAGTAGATACACAGTTATCAAACATGGAGGGGCATGGTTTGGTGTAGGTGGGTCCTGTCTCCACTGTGGGCCCCTGTCCAGTCCCTGAAGTCCCATCTTGTTGGTGATGGGGAGAAAAATGGTGACACCCCAGTCTCTCCTCCCCGTACCGGGTGTCACAAACCCAGTCCTCAGAGTGCTGCCGGGTGTGAGTGGGCTCGTTTTGTTTGTTTGTTTTTGTTTTTTGTTTTTTGTTTTTTTTCTCTGCTCCACAGTCTCCCAGGCTTCCTAGGGCACTGGCTGGGATTCAAATCTTGATGTCCTAAAGGATCCCGTTCTGCGCTGCCGGGTTCTGGGATGTGCCGCTCCACCCCTCCTGATAAAGGGCCTTTGGCTCCTCCCAGTGCCACCTATCGTGAGCGAGGTGGTTTGTCCCACTCCACAGTCTCCTGTATCTTCTAGGCGCTCTTGAAGGATCCCACTTCATGCACTCTGGTTTCTGGCGTAGAGCCACTCTGCCCAGCCGATAAAGGGCCTCTGGCTGGCAGGCAGGCACAAGCAAGGTCCTTTGTCCTTGGAATGGCTATATACTTTTTTCCCACAACACTCAACGGTGGGGATTGCTTTCTCTGACCGTGGACTCCGTCTCTGAGCTAGTTATGGAGCCGGGAGCTGGCTCCCCTCCTCCCCAGGCTCGCAAACAGGGCAGCTGGCCCCAGTCCAGAGAAATCCCCGCAGTTAGAAATTGGATCTTTCTCCGTTTTTTTTCTGATCCTTGATCCATGTTTCTTCTCTTTTCCAAATACAATCCTATACTTCCACAACCTTCCTTTTCCTTTTGTCTGTCCACAGAAGGGGATCCCTCCACTCCATGCCTGTTCTGCCTATTTTATCTCTCCCAGTTCACAATCATACACCTATGGCCTTCCAAGTTGTCCCTATGGGCCCCTGGAGAAGTCTCTGTCACTTTGCAGCCTGTACTCTTGGAATTCCAAGTCCTGTGGCCTCAACACTGCTGTGTTGAAGGACAGGGAACTTTGGACCCCCCTACTTCTCAGCCATGTTGACCAATCCTGCTTGATCTTGACCACTCCTGCTTGATCAATTATTTCTCAGTAAACCCAATGGAAGAATCTCAAGTTCAAGCCGATCTCCTGATCGGCAGAGTGCAGGCAATATCTGGATATTGGTCAACACTTTACAGACTGTTCTCAATGGATTTTCCTTCTTGGCTGAGCTTGCAAGATCAAAGCAGAGGGAGGGAGTGCAGGGCAAGAGCAGTGCCTGGGCATGTGCCCACTGGGGTGGGCCACCTAAGGGACCCAGTAACAGCAACATGGTACTCTTTAAAAGTACTCTTTAAAAGTCTGCTGGTAAGAGGGCAGTGTTTATCCAAGGACTTCTATTGGTTCACGGTAGCTCATACTTCCAGGTGTGTACCTACATAATACCTGAGAAAGTTCCATTGCAACTGAGCAAGGTGCCATCAAGTTGCATCTATGCATAGCTCCTTGCCACAGCAAAAGCTAGAATAAAAGGGGCAGGCAACAAGGCACATGAGATGTCTGGTACAACTGGTGTGGTCTGAAACACTTGGCTTTATGTTTACAGGTGTTCTGCTTCTGAATCTCCCCTAAGAATAGAGAAATGGAATCAGTCATCTCTTCCCTGATACTCAGTTAAGGGATTTTTATCCATAATGAAATTTTTCTCAGAACATAGAAAAATTGGATGTAGGTTTTTTTTTTTGTTTGTTTTGTTTTTACCCAAGAACTTTTACAAATTACTTTATTAATTCCTTATAGAGTCACGTTGGGAGGCCATGCGGCATAATGGTTACACATATAAGCTCCAGGAATATATATGTAGTATTTATTAGACTACTATCTTCCTTCTCCTCCCACTATCTTGGCCAAGTTCACCTTTTAAGTTTTGCGTAAAGACACATGGTGATGTGCAAAATGGTGCAGCCATGATGCTTTGCCTTCAAGGGAGACAGACGGATGAGTTGCTGCTACTTAAGACAAATGTCACATCCTAACTGGATGTTTACCAAACATTAGAACTGATACCTAGAAACCACAGGCAATAGGTCTCACAATTATTCTATTGTTTTCCTGCTTCTTCTATTGTTTTCCTCTGACGTATATGAATGACAAATGAAATGGTTTTAATTATTTGGTAAGAGAAAAGGATAGAAAAAAAGTATCTTGAGGTGGTACTGTTTCTGCACACTGATTATATTTTGGGATGTGGGGGTGTATGCTAGTATGTAACTGGATTATTTTGGACCTTTTATTTAACTCCTCTGCCTGTGTCGGTGGGTTGGGATTCCAACCTCATATCAGTTCTTCTATCAGGCTCTAACTATTAGGGAACAGACCCAAAGAGTCACTGGGTCACCCAAAGAAACACATTAGTTCCATGAATGGTGGCCCAATGGTCCCGCAAATACAGGGCTTCTTGGAAAAGCAGAACTGGAGAAAGTGGGGTCCAAGTAGGAGCATCCTATTAACATGTGCTCTTGCTTAGACTTTGTAAGTCACTGGTGAGAAGATTGGAACAAAAATACACCCTGAGTTTACTCACCTAAAAGTGGAGGATCATAGCCTCTTCACATATGGGGTTTCTAGCAGATTCAGATACTGTAAGGAACAGAAGCCTTCAGCATTTTGTCTAGACACAGACCACACCCAGGGGGGCCTTCTGTTTGGGAACAGGAAAGAGAGGAAGGCCACTGCAACACAGAGCAGGTGGAAGAAGGTCCCCCATTGCCTCTTCAACATGTTGACTCTGGTAAAAACAACAAAAGCAACAGCAAAAATCAACAAATAAACAGAAAATAAGGTGCCAGAAAAACGCCTCCATAGATACCAAGCTTTCATTAGTCAAGTGAATGTTCTCTGTTCCCTTGGCAAGGAATAAGTGAAAACAAGAAGAGAGATGGGAAATGCTGACTTGTCTGTCTGTCTCCCTAGGGAATGGAGTTAAGTTTCTGACAAAGCAACTGGAAGGTGCAGAAACATAGGAAGGGAGAACAACACAATTCCCCTTTGATGTGTGATTCTGGGGCCTACAGGTACCTCCTAATAAGTCAAATTTCATTTTCTAGTTCACAGTGGGATTATATAATAACAGTTGATGGTTCTTGTACCAGATCATAGATTTGTTGTCCTTCCCAGCATTGCCATTATGGCTCTGTCTCACCCCAAAATCCTTAACAAGCAGATCAGAATCCACAGTTAGACCTGAAGTGAACAGCGTGAGGTTCATCTCGAAGGCAATCACTGCACTGACACTCCTCTCCTGACTCTTTGCTGAACCTCCCAGGTCAAGATGACACAGCTGACAGAGATGACCCCCCAGCGCCTTCCGCTGTTCATTCATTCCAGCACATTTTGTCAGCCCTCAGCTTCCTGGAAATCTCAAGCATGTGAAGCATATAAATAGCACATCATTTTTAATAAAAAAAAGTTGGGGACCGGACCTTATATAGTCACGGAGAAGTGGGTTATGGCCTCATAATTCATGGTAATGGGGCTTTAGGTGATTGGGTGCCCAATCCCTGAAGCCTTTGAATTTACTATCAGAAATGGGCTCCTTTCCTACATAACAGGGTCTGCATACTTTTTTGTAGTCTGTGGCAGAAAGGAATTGTTGGCTATCGCCTTCTGTTCCAATCAGTGCCCATGTTTATGGATTCCAGCAAACAGCTTTTACACTTGCTCTTTGGGTTTTCTTTTGCTATTTTAATTAATCTACAGGTGTGAACTAGCAGAGATGGAAGGAATTTGGTTACATATTTATTCTTTCTATCTTCTCTGGCTGGGGATTTTCATGTATATGAGAACAAGTCAGATTGTTCGGCAGAGATGGTTACTCATCCACCAAGGATGCATGTCTGTTTCCAGTGGTGTGGACTAATGGCTGGAACGGGCTGCCCTGCCAGAGATGACATTTTCCATCCTGCCCATGTATCACCACCAATCTACTTGTGACCATGTGACTAGTTCTCACTAGTACAATGTGAGCAGAAGTGACATATCAGTTGTAAACTGACATGGTGATGAAGCTGATCTGTCCTCTCTTTCCCATCTGCCATGAGGAAGGGAAGAGATTTGAGGCCCTAAAGGAAGGCAGAGGCACAAGCTCAAGGTTGCCTGGCTCCTGTATATCTTCCAGTCCAGCATGAGCATTTGAGTAAGTTAAATGAGTGAGAACAAAGCTAGGCCATGAAGATTTTGCAGTTTATTTTCTCTAGCATAGAACATTACTTTATTATTGTTTTGTTTATATTTTAATTTTTAATTTTTCTTATTTAAGTTTTTATTTCAACTCAAGTTAGTTAATTATAATGTAATATTAGTTTCAGTAGTAGTATTTTGTGATACATCACTTACATAAAACACCCAGTCCTCATCACAAGTGCCCTCCTTAATACCCATCATCCATTTAGCCCACTCTGCCCACCTCTCCTCCAGCAGTCCTAAGTTTGTTCTCTATAGTTAAGAGTCTGTTTCCTTGTTTGCCTCTCTTTTTTCTTCTATGTTCATCTGTTTTGTTTCTTAAATTCCACATATGAGTGAAATCATGTTGTCTTTCTCTGACTGACTTATTTTGCTTAGCATAATATATGCTAGCTCCATCTATGTTGTTGCAAATGGCAAGATTTCATTGTATCATTTGCAAAATGAGTAATATTCCATTGTATATATGTATACTACATCTTCTTCATCCCTTTATCAAGTGATGGGCACTTGGACTCTTTCCCTAGTTTGGCTATTGTTGATACTGCTGCTATAAACACTGAGGTGCATGTACCCCTTCAAATCAGCATTTTTGTATCCTTTGGGTAAATACCTAGTAGTGCAATTTCTGGTTTGCAGGGAAGTTCTACTTTTAACTTTTTGAGGAACCTCCATAGTTCTGACCATAGCCATCTAAGTTTGTTCCTGGAACAATATAGTAGGTGTTCAATCAATGTTTTTGAACAAATGAGTGAACAAACTTTCTTCCTTTTGGAAATTTGTTTAATGAAACTGCACATAAGGGAGAAGAAAATGGTTGACTAAAACCACAGATGTTGCAGAGAAAGATTTTGTTGGAAAAGCGACCCAGGAATTAAGCACAGGAAATAACTTCTGAATATTAAGAGACAATGTTTCCAGATGGCACCCAGATCAGAAGTTGTCATTTATTTGACAATAATAATGGAACTCAGAGTTTCTCTCCTCCCACAGAAAAGAGAGAATGCAAGGCAGCTGCAGCACAGCCATTTTATAATAGTGGGAAGGGAGTTGCATTTGTTGCACGTGTATAACTCTAGGAAGCAAAAAAAGTCCTAAAAAAGGCAAAAATAGAGCTTTAGGGAAGGTATTCACCTGCACTGCAAAAGACAGATTGAGAAGTCTCTGCAGTTGGTTGCCTTAGTAAGAGAGGGAAACCAGGCTGATCAGGTTGGTGCAAGCCACTCCATGAGATGGTCACGTCCTTAAGCCATCACAATACAGGTTTCCCAGAAAGTTGCTCCCACAGGCAGCAGGGTCTTTGCACACATTGTTTTCTGTGCCCAAACAACTGATAGGTAGAGAGCATTCCAGTCCTAGTGAGGTCTATGTATTGTCACTCAGGTTTGCAGCCTCAGGTGAAGTGTCACCTCCTCCGTGAAGACTCTTCTGTCCTTTGTTTGTCTCTTCCTCTTCTGTGTGTCCATAGCACAATCATCCTGCTGTTACAGATCTGCCAATTTAGTTGTAGTTTTATGTTTATACTTGATTTCCCCCATGAGACTGAGCCCCTTGAGTTTGTATGCTGAATTTGATTTATTGTTATAGCCCAAGAAATGGTACAGTGTTAAATTTATAGGAGTTAAATTATCTCCCCAAGTGAAATGATGAATAAATAAGAGTTTGGAGGACATATCTGAGAATATCTCAGTTTATCTTAGTGTCCACTAGAAGGTGTTTTCTTAAGCTAAAGTTGAATTTTTTGCAAAGTTTCAGTAAAGTTTAGTTTGTCTTGTAAAACCATACAGTGTTTCTTCAAACTGGAACACTTTCTCTTCTTGTTAACTCCTAACTCAGGAATTTCCAAATAGTAATAATAATAACAACAATAATTACATGAGTAATTTATCTTTCCTATTGTTCTCAATATGTCAATATTTGTTTTTAAAAAATAATACTTTTAGAAGTTTTAGATTTACAGAATAATTGAGAAGAGAGTAGTACGGTGAGTTAGTTGCCTTATACCCCCACCCCCAGTTCCCCTATTATCAACATCTTGCATTACTATTATACATTTGTTACAGCTAATGAACCAACACTGATGTGATTAACTAAAGACTATAGTTTATTCAGATTTCATTAGTTTTCACTTAATATCCCTATTCTGTTTCAGAATCCCATCCAGGATATAACATTACATATAGCTGTCGTGTCTCCTTGCTCCTCTTGGCTGTAAGTTTTCCTGAGTTTCCTTGTTTTTCATTACCTTGATAATTCTGAGGAATACTGGTAAGGTATTTTGTAGGATGCCCCTCTGCTTTAATTTGTCTGATGTTTGTCTCATGAATAGACTTGTATCATGGATTTTAGGGAGAAAGACCACAGAGGTAAAATACCATTTTGTCATGTGTTATCAAGAGTATTTACCATCAACCCAATATATCATGTTGATATTGATCTTGATCACCTGGCTGAGGTAGTGTTTGTCAGGTTTATCCACTGTAAACTTAATCTTTTTCTTCCTTTCCATACTTTCCTTTTTGGAAGGAGCTCACTATGTGCAATTCACATATAAAGAATAAGGATTTGTGGTCCGCTTCCTTGAGGGTGGAGTATCTATCCCTATGGGATAAATTATTTGAAGTTCTTTCACATGGGAGACATGTATATGCCCTTACCTATTTATTTACAAAATCATTCTATTTATATCAATATGTACTCATGTATATTCATGTATACTTTGGGTTATATCACAATACTACATTATTTATTTTATTGCTCTATTATTTAAGCTTTGGCCACTGGGATCTCTTGTAGTTAGTTGGCTCCTGTGTCCCTTTGATATAATCTATCAGTGTACAGTTCTGTTTTGGTATTTGTTTTTGAGCACTTCTTTACTTTCTGGTACTACAAAATACTTGTGTCCTCTTTTATATTTCCTGTCCCAGTTTTAGAATCAGACATTTCTTCAAGTAGCCCTGGTTCTTTTAATTGGAGAATGGTATTTATTAAAAACAAGGATTTGGGTACTGGGAGTGCTAATTTCTAATGGCATGTAATTGATTGTAGGCCCTCTCAGCTGACCTAGCAAGGTAATATATGTGTGAATGTTATGTAATATCTATATGTATATGTATATCTATATCATCTATCTATATCTAATCATCTATATCTATCTGTATCTATATCTATGTCCATCTATATCTTTTTTTTTTTAAGTTTATTTATTTTTGACAGAGACAGAGACAGAATGTGAGGGGGTTAGGGGCAGAGAGAGAGGGAGACACAGAAGCAGAAGCAGGCTCCAGGCTCTGAGCTGTCAGCACAGAGCCTGACGCGGGGCTCGAACTCACGAGCTGTGAGATCATGACCTGAGCCGAAGTCGGATGCTCAACCGACTGAGCCACTCAGGCACCCCTATATCCATCTATATCTAATCTATGTCAGTATCTACATCTGTATCTGTAATCTATATCATCTGTCTATATTAATTAAACTTGAGTTATTGCTGATATCTCTAGAGTTAGCTCATTACCACATAGATCATTCTACCTCCTTTCCTTGCTTATTTTTTAGTTTCTGCTCCATCAGTGAGAAACCTGTTACCATCCATAAGATATTTACTTAATTGTTCCAGTATACTTGTATAGCAGTGTCAAAACCCATACTCTTTTTAAAATTTTTTTCTTTTTTTAATTTTTTAATGTTTGTTTATTTTTAAGAGAGAGAGAGTGAGCAGGGAGGTGCAGAGAGAGAAGGAGACACAGAATCTGAAGCAGGCTCCAAGCTCTGATCTGTCAGCAGAGAGCCTGAAGCGGGGCTGGAACCCACGAACCATGAGATCATGACTTGAGCTGGAGTTGGACGCTTAACCTGCTGAGCTGCCCAGGCGCCCCAGAACCCATACTCTTGTGGGAAGTAACTTTATTAACTAGAGCACAGTACTTATGTGTAATTCCTTTTGTCTGTAGACTCACAGACTCCACTCATTTCCAAAAATATCTAGGTCAGCACATTTCCCCCATCTCTTTTAGTGAAATTGTTTCATACTTTTTAATGTAATTAGATTTTTTTGGTCATAGTCTGCATTCTATCCTGGATTCTCCTACCTCCTATATGATTTTTTAATTTGTAAACGCTAATCTTCATTCTTTGTGTTATAAAGTTCCATTAGTTTTGACAAACTCATAATGCCATGAATCCACTATTTTCAGTATCATGCAGAAAGTTTTACTGCCCAAAAGTATCCCCTATGTTGAACCTATTTAAACTTCCCTCGTATTCCCAAACCCCTGACAATCACCAATCTTTTTACTATCTTTATAGTTTTCCCTTTTAAAAAATGTCATATAATTGGAATCATACATTATGTAGACTATACAGACTGCCTTCTTCCACTTATCAATTTTCATTTTAGATTTCTCCATGTCTTTTTGTGGCTTGATAGCTCATTTCATTTTTTCCCACCCTTGACAAATGTTTATTGCACATTTACTATGTCATACATGTTGTGGTAAAACACACATAACATAAAATTTACTATTTTAATCATTTTAAGTATACAACTCAGTGACATTAGGCACATTCATATTGTTCCATGACTATCATCACTATCTATTTCCAGAACTTTTTCACCATCCCCAACTGAAACTCTGTACACATTGCCCAATAGCTCCGCATTCTTCTTTCCCTCAGCCCATGGTTACCTCTATTCTACTTTCTGTCTCTATGCATTTGTCTGTTCTAGGAGACTCATAAGTGAAATCATTCAATATTTGTCATTTTATATCTACCTTTTTTCACTTAGCATAACGTTTTCAAGGATTGCTTATGTTGTAGCATGTTATCAGAATTTCATTCTTTTTTTTAAAAAAAATTCTTTTGACAGAAACAGAGAGAGCACACATGCATGTGGTCAGGGGAGGAACAGAGAGAAAGGGAAAGAGAATCTTAAGCAGGCTCCACGCCCAGTGCATAGCCTGACATGGGGCTAATCTCACAACCATGAGATCACGACCTGAGCTGAAATCAAGAGTCAGATGCTTAACTGATTGAGCCACGTAGGTGCCCCTCATTCCTTTTTAAGGCTGAATAATATTCTATTGTATGTATATTCCACATTTTGTTTATTCACTCCTCTGTTGATGGACTTTGGGTTGCTTTTACCTTTTTGGCTTTTGTGAGTAATGCTATTGTGAATATTAGTGCTCAATTACTGAATAATATCTCATTGTGTGATTGTACCACATTTCATCCATTAACCTATTGAAGGTCATTTGGTTGTTTCCAGGGCTTGGCAATTATGAATAAAGCTGCAATAGACATTTGTATGTGTTTTTTTTGTGTGTGTGTGTGTAAACATAAGTTTTCAAATCCATTAGTTGAATACCTAGGACCTTCAGTTGTTGTGTTATATAGTAAGAATATGTTTAACTTTGTAAAAATTGCCAGTCTTCCAAAGTGGCTGTACCATATGCATTTCCACGAGCAATAAAGATTTCTGTTGCTTCATGTTCTCATCAGTATTGAATGTTGTGAATATTTTGGAGTTTAGCTTTTCAAATAAATATATAGTGGTATCTTATTGTTTTAATTTGCAATTCCTTAAGAATATGTGATTTCAACATCTTTCATATGCTTATTTGTCATCTGTATATTTTCTTTAATGAGGTGTCCGTTCAGATCTTTTGCCCATTTAAAAGTTAGGTTGTTTGTTTTCTTATTGTTAAGTTTTAAGAGTTCTTTGTATCTTTTGTATATAATTTCTGTATCAGATAAGTTTGTAAATATTTCCCCCACTCTGTGCCTTGTGTTTTCATTCTCTTTCACAGAGTAGATTTTTTCTAATTTTAATAAGGTCTGATATCAATTTTTTCTTTCATGATCAGGTTTTGATGTATTTAAAAACTGATTGTCAAATCTAAGGTCAACTGATTTTCTCCTATGTTTTTTTTTTTCTAGAAGTTTTATAGTTTTGCAATTTACTTTTAGATCTATGATACATTTTGAGTTAATTTTTGTGAAGGGTGTAAAATGTATGTCAAATTAGTTTTTCTTTTGTATATGGATGTCCAGCTGTTCCAGCATCATTTGTTGAAAAAGTATTCTTTCTCCACTGAATTGCCTTTTCTTCTTTGTCAAAATTCAGTTTACTTTATTTGTGTGAGTCTATTTCTGGGCTGTCTTTCAGTCCCACTGATTTATGTGTCTATTATTTTAACAATATTATGCTACCTGGATTGCTATGGCTTTACAGTAAGTCTTGATGTTGAGTATTCAGTCCTCTAATCTCCTCCTCCCCCTCTCCTCACCTTCTCTTACCTTTACCCTTTCTTCTTCTTCCATACTGTTTGCTATCCTCAGTCTTCCACCTTTCATATAAACCTTAGAATCAGTTTGTTCATAGCTATAGAACAGTTTGCTGTGAGTTTGATTGGAATTTCATTGAATCTGTATATCAAATTGGGAAAAACTGATGTTTTAACAGTATTGAGACTTCCAATCCATAAACATGGTATAACTCTCCATTTAGTTAGGTCTTCTTTGATTTATTTGTCCCTTATATGTTTCTTTGTTCTGAAGTCTCCTTGTCTGAAATTAATATAGCTTTTCCAATTTTCTTTTGATTAGTATTAGCATTAGTGTTAGTATATCTTTATCCACCCCTTAACTTTTAACCTATCCACGTCTTTATATTTAAAGTAGATTTCTTGTAGACCACTTTATAGTTGAGTCTGGTTGTATCTACTCTGAAAACCTCTGACTTTTAATTGTAGTATTTAGAGCATTAATTTTTCCCATTTCACCCATTTCCCTATCCAGCTCCCTTCTAGCAACCATCAGTTTGCTCTCTGCATATGAGTCTGTTTTGTTTGTTCATTTACCTTCTTTTTTTAGATTGCACATATATGTGAAATCATATGGTATTTATCTTTCTCTGTCTGACTTATTTCATTTAGCTTAATACCCTCTAGATCCATCTATGTTGTCAATGGCAATATTTCTTTTTTTTATAATCACATTAAAAATGGTTATTGACAGTTTGAATAATGTGTACTGTGTTGAAACTGTTTTCTGTTTTTTTCACTTGTTCTCTCCCCCACCCCCTTCTTTTTATGCCTTCTATGGATTTAATGAGCATTTTATATAATTTCATTTTGTCTCCTCTCTTAGCATATTGATTATACTTTTTAAAAATGTTTTAGTGGCTGCCTTAGAGTTTGCAGCACACCTTTATAATTAATCTACTTTAAAACAACACTGTAATGCCTCTCAGGGCAGGTACCTTATGACAGACCATTCTCAATTCCTTCCTCCTGTCCTTTACAGATTGTTATAGTTTATTTCACTTATTCACGTGTTTAATCACAGAGTATGTTCTTGCTATTATTACTTTGAATAAATATCCATTTTTTCAATTAATAATAGAAATGATAAATAATTTTAATTCATATAAATTTATTTTTGGTACTTTATTTTTTAAAATGTAGATCTGAATTTCTGACTGTATCATATTATTTTCTCTGAAGAACTTCTGATGATAAATTCTGTCAGTTTTTTAATGGAAGAATTTTTTTTAGCTTTATTGAAGTATAATTAACAAATTAAATTGCAAGGTATTTAAAGTGTACAATGTTATGACTTTATATATGTATACACTGTGTAAGGATTCCTCTATTGAGTTAACTAACACATCCATCCCCTCACATATTTACCCTCCACTTTTTAAAATCTCAATCTCTCTCTCTCTCTCTTTCTTTCTCTCTCTCTTTTTTTTATGAGAACATTTAAGTTCTACTCTCTTAGCAAATTCTACTTGTATAATGCAGAGTTATCAACTCTGGTCACCATGTTATACATTACATCCTCAGACCTTATTCATATTGTAACTCAAAGTTTGTATCCTTTTACTGATATCTCCCTATTCTCCCACTCCTTAGCTCCTGGTAACCACCATTCTAATTTCATTTTTGAGGTCATTTTCTTAAGAATCCACATGTAAGTGATATCATACAGTATTTGCCTCTGTCGGATTTATTTCATTTACCATATTCTCTTCAAGGTTTATCCATGTTGTCACAAATAGCAAGATTTCCATCCTTTTTATGGCTAAACAATTCTTTTTTTATGGCTAAATAATCCTTTTTGTGGCTAAATAATGACATTTTCTTTATCCATTCAACTGTTGACTGATATTAAGATTGTCTCCATATCTTGGCTCTTGTGAATAATGCTGCCATGAACATGGATGTGCAGATATCTCTTTGAGATCTATTCCCATTTCTTCTAGATATAGACCCAGATGTGAGATTGCTGTATCATATAGTAGTTCTATTTTTAATTTTCAAAGGAGCCTTCATACTGTTTCCATTACTTAATTTACATTACTATCAATAGTACACAAGGATACCTTTTTTCCCCACATCCTTACTGACATTTGTTATTCCTTGTCTTTTTGATGATAGCCATTCTAACGTGTGTAAGGTTATATCTCATTGGAGTTTTGATTTGCATTTAGCTTATGGTTAATGATGTTGAGCACTTTTCATATACCTGTTAGCCATCTATATGTCTTTGGAAAAATGGGTTTATTTTTGGGCTCTATTCTGTTCTATTCTGTTTTTGGTGGGGAAGATTTTATTTGTTTTCATTTTTGTTTTTTCCTAATACCATACTGCTTTGAACACTAGAGCTTTGTAATATAATTTGAAATCAGGAACTGTGATGCCTCCAGCTTTGTTCTATCTCAAGTGTGCTTTGGCTATTTGGGGTCTTTTGTGATTCCATACAAATTTTAGGATTAATTTTTGTGAAAAATGTCATTAGAATTTTGATAGGAATTGTATTGAATCTGTAGACTGTATTAGGTAGTTTGTACATTTTAACAATATTAAAATTTCCAATCCATGAAAATAGGATATCTTTTCATTTATTTGTGTATTCTTTAATTTCATTTATCAACATCATATAATTTTTGTGTGTAGGTCTTTTATCCCCTTGGTTAAATTTATATCTAAGTATTTTATTTATTTATTTTTTTGGTGATATTGTAAATAAGATTATTTCCTTAATTTCTCTTTCTGATCATTCATTGTTATATGAAAATGCAACTGATTATTGTATATTGGTTTTCCATCTTAAAACTTTACTGAATTTGTTTATTAGTTCGAACAGTTCTTTTGTGTGAAGTATTTAGGGTTACCTATATAGTATTATATCATATGCAAATAGAGACACTTTTATCTACACATTTCTGTTTTGGATGCTTTGTATTTCCTCCTTGCTTAATGGCTCTGCTAGGACTTCAGTACTATGATGAATAAAAAAGGTTAAAGTGGAGAGCCTTATTTTGTTCCTGATCTTAGAGGGAATATTTTCAGCTTTTCACCATTGAGTATGATGTTAGCTGTAGGCTTATCATATATGGGCTTTATTATGTTGAGGTATGTTCCTTCTCTACTCAGTTTGTAGAGACTTTTTATCATGCAAGGATGTTGAATTTTGTTAATTAATTTTTTGCATCTATTGAGATGATCATACAATTTTTATTCTTCATTTTTTAATGTGGTTCATCATATTGACTGATTTGAAGATATTAAATCATCCCTGCATCTCTTGAATAAATCCCACTTGATCATGGAGTATGATACTTTAAAGTACCATTGAATTTGGTTTGCTAATATTCTGTTGAGAATTTTTGCATCTATGTCCATCAGAAATATTGACCTATAATTTTCTTTTCTTGTAGTGTTCTTGTCTGGCTTTGGTATCAGGGTAATGCTAGCCTAATGAAATTAGTGTAAAGTGTTTCCTCTTCTTTTATTTTTTGGAAAACTTTGAGAATTCTTGATATCAATTCTTCATTAAATGTTTGGTTGAATTCACCAATGAAGCCATCTTGTCTTGGATTTTTCTTTGTTGGGAGGTTTTTGATTAGTGATGTAATCTTACTAGTAATAGGTTGGTTCAAATTTTCTATATTATCATGATTCATTCTCAGTCGGTTGTATGATTTGAGAAATTTATTTCTTCTCATTTGTTCAATTTGTTGCATTATAATTGTTCAATAGTAGTCTATTGTGATCTTTGTTATTTGTGTCGTATCACTTGTAATGCCTCCTCTTTCATTTCTAATTTTATTTATTAGAATCCTCTTTTTTTCTATAGGTTTAGCTAAAGATTTGTCTATTTTGTTTGTATTTTCAAAGCCCAGCTCTTAGTTTCACTGATCTTTTTATATTGTCTTTGTATCTATCTCATTTATTTTTACTGATATTTGTTATTTCTTTCTTCTACTAACTTCAAACTTAGTTTATTTTTTATAGTTTCTTGAAGTATATAGTTATGTTATTTATTCAAGATTTCTTTTTTCTCAATGTAGGTGTTCATCTCTATAAATTTCCCTCTTAACATTGCTTTTGCTGCACTTTATAAGTTTTGGTGTGTTGTATTTCCATTTTAATTTGTCTCAAGATATTTTTTTATTTCTCTTTTATTTTTTGATCTAGTAGTTGTTCAGGAGGATGCTGTTTAGTTTCCACTTATTTCTGAATTTCTCATTTTTCTTTTTGTGATTGATTCTTAGTTTCACACCATTGTAGTAGCAAAAGATACTTGAAATGATTTAAATTTCTTAAATTTATTAAAACTTTTTATTTTACCCTAATATATGAGCTATCCTGTAGAATGTTCCATGTTTGCTTGAGAAGAATGCTTATTCTATTGCTATTGGATCAAGTGTTCTACATATGTCTGTTACGTCAATCTGGTCTAACATATAGTTGAAGTCCTATGTTTCCTTATTGATTTTTTGTCTGCATGATCTATCCATTGTTGAAAGTGGGTATTATAGTTTCTTACTATTATTGTATTGTTGTCCATTTCTCCCTTCAGATCTGTTAATATTTGCATTATACATTTAGATTCTCCTATGTTGGGTGGCTATTTACTAATGTTATACCTTTTGATAAGTTGACCTCTGTACCATTATATAACAACCAGTCTCTAGATGTATGCTACATTAGAAATCTGACCCTAAGACAGCAGCTTTTGAAGTATGCAGATAGATCCCTTTCAGAGAACAATTGTGAGACAAGCATTTTTGCCCACTCCTTCTGCATGGAGTCCTGAGCAGTAGCCAGTTATGAACTCTTTATTTTGCAGCAATTTTTGGAACTTGTGAATGGAATACCATTAGCTATCAGAGCCAGAAAATCTAAGGATCCATACCTTGGTGGGCAGTGCAAAAGCTGGGGCATAGATGCATGTACAAGCTTCTTCCAGGGAGATACTGACAACCTTGTGTAGACTACAGGGTGATGACAGTGGAGGTGTCCATCGAGTTTCCCAGTCTCTGGGAAGAATTGCAGCCAGCCTTTAGATGTCAGTTACATTAGAATCCTTCAAGCAGCAACTTTTAAAGATTGAACCACCTCAAGGAAAGATTGGAACATGAGCAATTTTGCCTGCTCCTTCTGAATCCTGGGAGGATAACCATAGCAAGTACTTGTGTTCCAATTAACAATTGTTCCTTTGCTATAATCTTGTGGGTCTCATGTATGTAAGCCTCACTGGCTTTCAGAGCTAGTCTTGGGGGCTAGTCCCTCAAGTAGGAGTCTTAATAGATGAAGCCTTAAATGTGGAGTCAAAACGCTTTGCTCCTCAAGGCGAAGCTGGGACTTAGTGGTTCCCTTCTGAACATGTGGGGCCATGCTGGGAATGGTATTTATGGTGAGAGTGGGTCTCAGCATTTACTGCCCATTTCCATGTGGATATTTTCTCATTTATCCAATGTGCAGGAGTCAGTTGTTTTCTGGACTTCTCTCAGAGGGGATTTTTCCTTGTGTAGCTATATATTCAGTGTGTCCGTGGGAGGAGAGTTTAGAGGCCTCCCATATCACCATGTTGGTTGACCTTTCTTCTAACTTTTTATTTGAGAAAAATCTTTATTTATTCCTCACTTTTGAAGGCTAATTTTGCTGTGTATATCATTCTAGGTTTTTTTTAAATTTTATTTTCATCACTTTAAATATTTCAATTCACTTTCCTCTTGCTCACATAGTTTCTGAAGAAAATTACGCTATAATTCTCATCTTCTTCACTTTAAAGGTAAACTTTTTATTCTCCCCCAAGCTTCCTTCAAGAGTTTTTCTTTGTATTGTTTTTCTGGAGTTTGAATATGATACTCTTTGATGCAGAGTTTTTGATATTTATTCTGTTGATGGTCCCTGAATTTCTGGAACTGTGGTTTGGTATTTTTCATTAAATTTTGAAATCTCTTGGCCATTATTACTTCACGTATTTTTGTTGTTGTTTCTTCTTTTGGTATTCCAATTGTACTATGTCATATCTTTCAAAATCACCTCATAATTCTTGAATAATCTGTTCTTTCTCTCTTTTAAAATTTCATTTTGGAAAGTTTATACTAACATATATTTGTATTCACTGATGTTTTTCCTCAGCTGTGTCTAGTCTACTGAAGAATCTATTTTTCATTTTTTACATTATTATTTTTTTTACTTCCAGCATTTCTTTTTGATTCTTTCTGCTTACACTATTCATCTGTCTTTCCATGTTGCCTACTTTTTCCACCTTAACATATTAATCAAACTTATTTTAAATTCCCGGTCTGATAATCACAATCTGTGTCATATCTGAGTCTAGTTCTGGTACTTGCTTTGTTTCTTTAGACTTCCTTTTAGCATTCCTTGTGATTATTTTGCTGAAAGCCAGACAAAGCTTATAATAAGAAGTGATATAAACAGACCATTAGTGTGAGATTTTATGTTAATCTGGTTATGAGTTGAGCTGTATTTAATGTTTGTTGTAGCTGTAGGTGCTTGGAATACAAATTCCTCTAGTGCTCTTGATTTTATCCCCATGCTTGTCTTTAGGTTTCCCTAAGGACTTCTTCTCAAACAGTCTGAGCCTTGTAGCTTTTTTAGCTGTAATCCATACTGGAGCTTCTTCAATGTGGTGATAAGGAGTGGGTTAGAAGTAGTGTTCTATAATCTTAAAATTAGATCTCAGTTTTTAGTGGGCTTAAATTCCTGGGATGTAAGTTTTGCAAACATTACTTACCTTTAATTTATTATATTTTAAAATATATATTTATATTATGTTTAATATATTTATATTATATTTAATATATTTATATTATATTTATTTGTTATATCTTACCTCTCCCTGCCCTCCTTGAGTGAGACAGGAGGCTAGAGAGGGCTGGGTTGGGTAGTTGCTCATCTGCCTATGTAAGATAAAGCCTAGCTAAATGTTTTTTTCAGTGGAGAGTAGTCTTTTATTATGGAGAACACACTAAGTATAGTTTAAAATGATTATTTCCCCCTACCTTTGCCAAAGATACTTGGTAACTTTTCTGGGTTCTTTATCTTGAGAACCTGGTGAGGTTCCTGGAAGAAAAATCCATGAAATTGTGGGGAATCTCCCTAAAACTGCAGGCTGCAGGAGTTTCTCATTATTATGCTAATCTACTCTCAACCTCCAGAAATTCCTCAAGGTAAGTATTTAAGTGTTCCTATCAATTGATACCTCCAGTGGCTTTTGCTCTGTATAAGGTAAACTTGACTGTGTTTCTTTGTATTCTCCTGTGTCTAGATTTCAGACTGGCTGTCTGCCTTGTGACTTCAGTTCTCTGATGGTCCAAAAAACTCATTGATTTTAAGTTTTTTCAATTTTTTTTATTGTAAGGATGGAAATGACACCTTCTAAATTTTATATGTCAGAGCTAATACCAGAGGTCTGTTAACATTCAACTTTTAGATTTTAAAAACTTTTAAAAAGAGGTTTTGACAAATAGCCCTCTATAAATATAAGGTAAATTATTGTTAAAATTTTGTAAATTCGATATACTGCTGTCATGTTGGAAGAGGAAGAAAGGAATTGCTCTTTGAAAGATACAAACTTTTTCTGCCATCTGGGTCGGCTTGATAAAGATGTGCACTTAGCATAGATCACATTTCAACCTTCCGAATCTGAGGTGAGGCTAAATGGAAAGATGCGATGTTTTATCCTAATTAGATTATAAGTTTTACTTCATGGCTCATTTATTCCTCTCTGGAAGCTTGCAAAGAGGGACCATTAAAAATCCTCCGCCTTTGGAAAAATGTACAGCAAATAAGGTAGCATTTCCTCTGGCCCTTCCCTGATCTGTAGGCATCACACAAAAGAAGTGAAAATGGAAAATCATGGCATAACTGGACTGTTAGAAAATATACTCAAGCTTACTGGCTGGAAAATTACCACAAGTGTGCACATGCAGAGACTTTAATGAAAAGCAGGATCACCCTAATTTGTTTCAAAATGTGTCTGCAGTCCTGTCTGTGAGAAATAAAATATATCAACCTGATGAGATGGAGTGATATTCAATGAGTCTGTGAGACAGCCGTGAAATTCCAAACTGAGAAAGACCTGAGGGTAGAGATTTCTTCCGTTAAATTTTATCAGAAGCAGCCAGAGGGCAGCACAGCAGTTTGGTTTTAAATGCCAAGAAAACTCTCTAAATGGACTCTTATGCCAAAGAAATGAACGACAGATGGTGTTTCTTATTCAAGGTTCACAGATGCCTCCCACAAACACCAAAGATATAGTCAAGCATTCAAATGAGAATAAGAATACACATGTAGAATTCAAAGAAGCTGTTTGAAAAAATGACAGTAAAACTGATCAACTGATCACAGCAGGTAGCAAAAGACCAGATATGTAGAAGGCAGGCAGATTTATTCAGCAGCACCTGACTAAATAGAACCTCCAATCGTAAATAGAGCTGAAATCCTTTTAGACCAGTTTAAAAGCAAAATATTTATTGCATGCATATAATTTTTTAAAAGCTCAATGCCCCCAATATCATTTAGAATCTGTTTCGAAGTCAGTCTAGCTGTAGTCCAATGGCCTGTACTATTTGCCAGTCTATTTTCAAAAATAACCCCTGAAAAATTAAAGTATAGAATAATGATCCTGAACCCACAAAAACAGATTTAATTCCATTCACTATTTTTGTACTTATAAGAATGACTCATACATCTCAGAAACTTTATTTTTGCAATTTTTTTTTGCTAATCCTCAGATAATCAGCAAATCTGATTAATATAAACATTTCATTATTGTTTAGTATTTTCATAATGTTTTCCTTTATCTATTGTCCTTTAGCCTGGACCATAGTCAAATAGAGGTCAGCTATATTCAAGGGCATTTGGGGATGTAGCATTCAGTCTATAAAACAAAGTGGGTTAATATCCAGATAAATTTTCTTAGTTTATAGCAACATAATAAATTTAAACCCAGCTAACAATGCTATTGCATCACCTTGTAATCATGAGCTGTTTTCCAGGGAAGGATTTTTTTAAGGTTTATTTATTTTTGAGTGAGAGAGAGAGAGAGACAGAGCATGAATGGGGGACAGGCAGAGATAGAGGGAGACACAGAATCTGAAGCAGGCTCCAGGCTCTGAACTGTCAGCACAGAGCCCAACTCTGGGCTTGAAATCACAAACTGCACCTGAGCTGAAGTTGGACGCTTCACTGACTGAACCACCACGTGCTCCTCCAGGAAAGGATTTGATCCATAAATACATAGCCCATATTTTTGGACTCTAAATCAGGGTACATGATAGGTGTGATAGTACCTTTGTGGAGAATGATAGATTATCCAAAGTGTTGGGGTCTCCTATAAAATCCAGGGTGGGAGAATTACTATATCCACCATTACTCTTTTTTTATTGGCTTAGAAAAGCTTGGAACCTCATGAAAAGACTGATAAATTCATTCATTTATCCATTTAAGGGTCAGCCTTTCCAGAAGTCCAGGCATTCCAATGTAGGTCATCTGGTTTGAATTGCTTGGTTTTTGCTTGACACAGGTGCAAAGCACTTTTCCTAAGTGGAGGATAGGCCTCTTCTTAAATGTCACTGTGATGAAGATGCATGTTTTACTTTTTCTGACAGATACCTCACTCAAGTCTGCGTCGTAGACTTTCTACCAACTGGCCTTGCCCCAAGTGAAATTTTTAACCAGTCCAGAATCTGTAATTAACAAAAGTGAAAAAAAAAAACCAAAAAACATTGGTTGCCTCTGATTCATGTTAAGGTCAACCAGTGGAAATAATAGCTCCAGGTCAATTAATGAATGCTTCAGAAGGTCAGTAGTTATCCATTTTCAAAAAGAGCACAGATAAAATAACAAAGATAGAGAAAAATGGTCAATGCTTGGTATTTTGATTTGTTTGTTAGACTTTTTTTTTCCCTTGAGGAAAAGCTGGCATGTCTTGCACTCTTCCAAAACATGAATGTGAAGACAAGAGTGTGCTTAATGTGATGACATATGAAAAACTACATATGAGTATTTAACCATTTGCATTTTAAAGTGGTTATTACTGTTATTATTAATAATATTGCCATTATCATGTCTGGATTCATTTTTCTTTTTACATATTTAATTCTTTCACTCATTAAATATTTTGTAAGCATCTATAAATGCAAAGCATGACTATTCTCTGCTGCCCCTGCTCACCCACATTTCTTTTCAGGTGAACCTTAATAACCACTTGTTATTTTTGGTATTCATTATTGCTTATTAAATAGCAAGTGTTTATTACTGAAGTATAGGTAAGCAAATTTCCATGGCTCACACCAGTCTTGGGCACAAAGCTGGGGTAAAAAAATAATGTGTGTGTGTGTGTGTGTGTGTGTGTGTGTGTGCGTGCATCAGTATGCCTCTGCTTTCAACATCTCCAAATATACCCTCTCCTGGTACCCCATTTCTTCTTCCTTCCTCTGCCAAATACCTGCATCCCAGACTTAACTAACCTTTTTAATGTGAGTTAATAGTGGTTTAGCTGCTGTTACCCAAAGGATAGTTTTTCTATTCATGGGAAATATTTGAAGCCTAAAAAATCTTCAAAATCCAAAGAAGTAAGTCTCTACCTTATTTCAAGTTACTTGATGTCTTGGTGAAGATAGATTTCTTCTTAGCCAGTGGACCTCTTGGCACATGTCATTTTACACCAACCAATCCATCATCCATTTTGTCTGTACTTAGGTCACAATTGATCCTCTTTGTTTACGAAATTTGACAGTTGAAAATATTTATTTTCAAGGTGGCATGCACACCTTCTGGATGCAGTGTATTCAGCTGAGGTGAAATAAGGGAAGAATTAATTAAAACTAGACCTAGGAATCCAACTGTCAATCCTTATGGGGAGCAGACTCTTTGAGGCTTGGATTCTGCATCACTCCACTTGACATCCAGAAGTTACAGACTATATTACCTTAGGAGAAGAGGATGTGTGTTATGAACCTAAGTATTATTCAATACACCATATACAAAATGTGTTCACTAATTTTTTTTTTATTTTTATTTTTTTAAATTTTTTTTTCAACGTTTATTTTTGAGACAGAGACAGAGCATGAACGGGGGAGGGGCAGAGAGAGAGGGAGACACAGAATCGGAAGCAGGCTCCAGGCTCTGAGCCATCAGCCCAGAGCCCGACGGGGGGCTCGAACCCACAGACCGTGAGATCGTGACCTGAGCTGAAGTCGGACGCTTAACCGACTGAGCCACCCAGGCGCCCCAATGTGTTCACTAATTTTTTAACGATTGAGAGTTATGAAGACACTCAGTGGTTTCTCTGTTCATCAAAGAGAAATGTATATGTCCTAATGTTTGTGTCTGTTTGAAACCAAACATCAAGTATCATTAAACCAAAAATGATTACTTCCTTTCAATTTATCATAAACAATGAATAAAATTTTGGGTTTTAACTTAAATACTCAAGATAGAGTATAATAACTCAGAGTTAAAAATCAGTGCATATGAATTACAGTTTGTATGTTTAACCTTTTGATAAAACATAAAAGCAAAAACCTATATAATGAATAGCATTGATGTAATAGGACCTTTTATCCTTCTAATGAGAATCAATTTATTATTTTTCTGATTACACAAATAACACATTTATTGGAGAAAAAATTTAAAATGCAGGAAAATGTTTTTTTAAAAAATGTACCATCTAGAAGTAACCACCATTAGTATTTTGCTGTATAGCTTTCCATTTTTTTTAATGCATATCATGGATATCCTTTAAAAATTTTTTACGTAGATGAAATCATGTTAAACCATACAGTTTCATAACTGAACTTTTTGCCCTACATGTACTTGTCTTTGCATGGTGATAGGTAGCAATCTAATTGACCACATGAAAATTCCATGACACAAATTTACAAAGATTGATGGACATTTATACTGTTATCATAGTTTTACTACTAACACACATTTGTTGAAACTTCTTGCTCTTGACCTGCTCCCAGAATGTGCTTTCAGATGTTTGAAACGAAGATGTCAGTTGAACTTTGTAAATTACTGACTGATCACCATATAGTCTGGGCCTGGACTACTGATTCTGTTTGAGATATTTGAATTCTCAGGATCCTGCTTTCCTGGGGAAGGAATATGGTGTCCCTTGTAAATGGGGCAGTACTCCTTGAGAAACTGAAATTGGTTTTTCAGTGAGCTTGGCAAAGTATATATCTTGTTTCCCACCTCTGCTTCATATCTGCTTACTCTGAAGGATTTGGAAATCCTATTACATTTATCTACATAGCTCTTACTTTTCATACAGAAACATTTCACTTTTCAGAAATACCAAATAAATATTTGTTTAAATCCATGTCACGATGAATTTTTTGCCTGCTAATAATAATATTATCTTATGTGCAGTAGGAGTGGGACATTTCAAATTTAGGAACAAGGATTTTTCTGCAGGAGGATTTGCCATGTGGGTTCAGCTTGTGGGTTGTTCTTCAATTATCTTTTTTTGGAAATAAATTCATTTGCTGATTTAACTCCAGCTTGCATTACTCCAATTTTGCTGCTGGAGCAGGAGGGAAAACAAGTTTCTCTAAATATTTTTATAAATATTTTATTGGGTTGCATTTTGACCTCACATAATTCTAGCTTCTGAAGCCAGAAGGGATTTAGAATAGAGAGTGCATAGATCTTTAACCTGGGATACTTGAATGAACTTAAAGAGTCAATAACATCCCAAAATAGTTTGCAAAAATGTGTGTGTGTGTGTGTGTGTGTGTGTATGTATCCATTTTTCTTACAATGTCCAAAGCTTTCATTAGATTCCCAAAGTAATCCACGATTAAAAAAAAAAGTTAAAAATAATTCAATGTACTCATATTAAAAAAGAACAACTTAAATCCAGAAATCCTACCTAAGTTGAGAGAGCTAGTCAGTAGCAAAGAAAAAAGTTATTCCCCCTACTAAATTCTCCTTTTAGGCAAGTGGAGCCCAGGGTTTTGTGTAGTAGGTTGCTGGTCAATGTTTAACAATTAGCACTCAAAAAATGCATAAATGTAGGGGCGCCTGGGTGGCTCAGTCAGTTGAGTGTCCAAATGCGGCTCAGGTCATGATCTTGCGGTTCATGATTTCGGGCCCCACATCGGGCTCTGTGCTGAGAGCTTGGAGCCTGGAGTGTGCTTTGGGTTCTGTGTCCCCCTCTGTCTTTGCCCACCCCTACTTGTGCTCTCTGTCTCTCTCTGTCTTTCAAAAATGAATAAACATAAAAAATTTTTAAATGCGTAAATGTACAAATATAACCTTATTATAAATTTTATTGGTATGAAGGATGTATGTAATACTATGTACAAGTAATACAATAATACAACAACTTTATTACAAATTCCATATACCTTTAACTCCAGTAGGACTTACCCTTTCTTACAAAATCTGTTATCAGTTTTTACAATTCTATTGCCAACAATAGTGTCACAAAATCAAACTGTGATGATAAAACCTTAAAAAGCATGATAAAAATGATAATCAAGTATAGTTCCAACATAAATGTTGAATATGCAAAAAGGAAACAACTCATTTGACAGTGAGGTGAGTGACTTTTTGACTGCAACAGATGATAATTTTCAAATACTATGCTATTGACAATGTAATGAATATAGACATCCACACTTTTCAGCTAAATCGATATTTTAACATTTCTTTACCACTTTTAAAATTTAAATTTTTTTTTTAAAATTTACATCCAAATTAGTCAGTATATAGTGAAGCAATGATTTCAGGAGCACATTCCCTAATGACCCCTACCCATTTAGTCCATCCCCCCTCTCACAACCCCTCCAGTAACCCTCTGTTTGCTCTCCATATTTAAATGTCTCTTATGTTTTGTCCCCCTCCCTGTTTTTATATCATTTTTGCTTCCCTTCCCTTATGTTCATCTGTTCTGTGTCTTAAAGCCCCCATATGAGTGAAGTCATATGATATTTGTCTTTCTCTGACTGACTAATTTCACTTGGCATAATACCCTCTAGTTCCATCCACATAGTTGCAAATGGCAAGATTTCATTCTTTTTGATTGCCGAGTAATACTCCATTGTGTATATATATATATATATATATATATATATATACCACATTTTCTTTATCCATTCATCCATCGATGGAAATTTGGGCTCTTTCCATACTTTGGCTCTTGTTGATAGTGCTGCTATAAACATAGGGGTGCATGTGACCCTTCGAAATAACATACCTGTATCCCTTCAATAAATACCCAGAAGTGCAATTGCTGGGTCGTAGGGTAATTCTATTTTTAATTTTTTGAGCAACCTCCATACTGTTTTCCAGAGTGGCTGCACCAGCTTGCATTCCCACCAACAATGCAAAAAAGATCCTCTTTCTCCACATCCTTGCCAACATCTGTTGTTGCCTGAGTTGTTAATGCTAGCCATTCTGACAGGTGTAAGGTGGTATCTCAATGCGGTTTTGATTTGTATTTCCCTGATGATGAGTGATGCTGAGCATTTTTTCATGTGTCGGTTGGCCATCTGGATGTCTTCCTTGGAGAAGTGTCTATTCATGTCTTTCGCCCATTTCTTCACTGGGTTATTTGTTTTTTGGGTGTTGAGTTTGATAAGTTCTTTGTAGATTTTGGATACTAACCCTTTATCTGATATGTCATTTGCAACTATCTTCTCCCATTCTGTCGGTTGCCTTTTAGTTTTGCTGATTGTTTCCTTTGCTGTGCAGAAGCTTTTTATTTTGATGAGGCCCCAGTAGTTCATTTTTGCTTTTATTTCCCTTGCCTCCGGAGACGTGTTGAGTAAGAAGTTGCTGTGGCCAAGATCAAAGAGGTTTTTGCCTGCTTTCTCCTCGAGGATTTTGATGGCTTCCTGTCTTACATTTAGGTCTTTCATCCGTCTTGAGTTTATTTTTGTGTATGGTGTAAGAAAGTGGCCCAGGTTCATTCTTCTGCATGTTGCTGTCCAGTTTTCCCAGCACCACTTGCTGAAGAGACTCTCTTTATTCCATTGGATATTCTTTCCTGCTTTGTCAAAGATTAGTTGGCCATACGTTTGTGGGTCCATTTCTGGGTTCTCTATTCTATTCCATTGATCTGAGCGTCTGTTCTTGTGCCAGTACCATACTGTCTTGATGATTACAACTTTCTGGTATAGCTTGAAGTCCGGGATTGTGATGTCTCCTGCTTTGGTTTTCTTTTCCAAGATTGCTTTGGCTATTCGGGGTCTTTTCTGGTTCCATACAAATTTTAGGATTATTTGTTCTAGCTCTGTGAAGAATGCTGGTGTTATTTTGATAGGAATTACATTGAATATGTAGATTGCTTTGGGTGGTATCGACCTTTTTAACAATATTTGTTCTTCCTATCCAGGAGCATGGAATCTTTTTCCATTTCTTTGTGACTTCTTCAATTTCTTTCATAAGCTTTCTATAGTTTTCAGTGTATAGATCTTTCACCTCTTTGGTTAGATTTATTCCTAGGTATTTTATGGTTTTTGGTGCAACTGTAAATGGTATCGATTCCTTGATTTCCCTTTCTGTTGTTTCATTGTTGGTGTATAGAAATGCAACCGATTTCTGGGCATTGATTTTATATCCTGCAACTTTGCTGAATTCATGAATCAGTTCTAGCAGTGTTTTGGTGGAATCTTTTGGGTTTTCCATATAAAGTATCATGTCATCTGCGAAGAGTGAAAGTTTGACCTCCTCCTGGCCGATTCTTTACCACTTTCTTAAGTCAATCAATACATATAAGTCAAGCCCAAAGTTGTAGTGTTTATCAATTTCCATAGTGTAAATATTCTCATAATGGCTGATTTCAAGCTGCCTATGAAACCTCACTGGACCAGATGTTGAGAATATATGCCTGGTAACACACTATTATGCAATATCTTCACTATTCAGAAACAATAGACATTAATGACTTCAATAGTGTAGATCAATACATAGTAAAATGCAATAAAATGGCTAGGCAGTGATGACTTGTTAGTATGTATTACCTTTATTTTTAATGTAATTTATTTAGTTTTAAGTGTGTATAATTTAATTTTTAATAATGGTTAAGTTTAACAACCAGCTTTCAAAATCCCTACAATATTAACAATTGTCTCCCATGAGACAGTTAAGGTCAAGTCTAGACCACCATTGGCTTTGCCTGGACAGTGGTTCCAAGGCCCTGGGCTGAGTATCAAAAAGGAGCATAGCTGAGTGAACCGAGTCCCAGGAATGTGGAGCATGAGGGAATAAAAACAGGATGTATGACAAAAACAGGATCTTTGGTGGGAGTGTAAAATGGTGCAGTTCTCATATGTGGTGACTGTTAACCAAAGCAAAACTCAGTCAACTTTATTAATATCAGAAAAAGTCCAATGCTAATATGATATGATGGTCAAGCAAACTGAGGGGATAAATTAAATCTTCACGATATTCTTCTGATAAAATAGACTGACCAGCGAAAGAATTAGATTTTGCTAGTAATCAATTATTGCTCTGAACTAAACTGTTGACACCTTTCATGAAGTTCAAATTCAGTAGTTGAGGGAGGTAAAAGAGTTGACCAGCTTGTGTATGATTAGAAATAAGTTGGACAGATCATCTAAGCAGAAAACCAACAAGGAAACAATGGCTTTGAATGACACACTGGATCAAATGGACTTATATATGCAGAACATTTCATCCTGTAAAGAAGATGTGGTATATTTATACAATGGAGTATCACTCAACAATCAAAGAGAATGAAATATTTTTTGTTTTATAAGTGGTGTAAAAGTGCAGAAAGAAAAATGATGATGACTAATTTATAATTACGAAGCTTGACCACGGCTCAAGGAGTAGACTGGGTCAGTGCTGGGTTAATCTCAACTGTGCTAATCTCTGGGGATGCCTGAAACTATGATAATTATCCTTAGCTAAACCTACATGAAATGGACCACATTCCTGGGCACTAAGATACATCAGGGCAACCTGCACCAGGTTGTCAGCATAGTTTATAGAAAACAGGGAGAAGCCAAGATGGCGGAACAACATGGAAGCTTTTTGTGTGTCTCACATCCATGAAATACAGCCAGACCAACACTAAACCATCCTACACACCTACAAAACTGATTGGAAGATTAACACAACAATCTGCACAACCTGAACCACAGAATTCAGCAGGTACGTGACACAAAGAGCTGAACTTGGGGAGCAAGAAGCCCTTAAAGGTAGGGAACCCCTTTTGCAGGTGGGGAGAGGATGGAGACTGAGGAGAGGGGGGAGCATATGGGAAAAGCACCCTTCCCCAAAGGCAGCTGGAGAGAAAGTGGAAAATTGGAAACAACCTCAGGGACTAAAGTAAAAAGGGAGAAAGGAGAAAAGAGAGGGTTTAAATTCCATTAAGACTGTAAACAAGGGGAACGCAAAGGCTGCAACTCCGCAGCTTGATACCTGGTGGTGCTCTGGTGGGAAAGGTGAATCCCCAGGAAAAGAGTGGGGTCCAGGAGGTTCTCAGGCCACATGGGGAAAAGCCATGTGGTTCCACGGCTGGAAGGACATTTGGTAGAGACTGTTGAAGCCACTTGGTCCCAGCAGACTCTGGAAGGCAGCCACATTTGCTCGTGCTGGGGCAAGGTTGTTGAGGGTGAAGCTTGGTGCCAAATGTGTGTTGCGATTTTCCATGGTCCCTGAAATGCTGAGGCTACACTGTTTCGCAATCTTTTTTTGGGGCGGGCCGGCACCTGGCCACAGTCTCGGGGCACCAGCAACATCAGGGTCCAGTGGGTGTTCCTGGGTGGAGCCGACATTCGGCCATTGCTCATTCGGCCATTGCTCAGTGAGATCCTCCCGCAGAGGGGCGGTGCAGGTCAAAGCCACAGTCCTTCGGAATTAAGGGGCCAGGGAAAACAGCCACATCTGAGACAAAACTTGGGAGACAGTTACTGCCTGGTGCCTGGTCACAGAGAGTGGAAAAGTGGGGAATGGACGAGAGCTGAAGACCAAGAACCGGTGAGTGATTGCTGATCCGGAAGAACAGACTGGGTGGCTAGGTGGCACCATTTTTCACCGCTCCTGTGCATGCACATGCGCACCAAGAGCACAACAATCCACCCCAGTAGGCTAGCAGTGCCATCTAGTGGAGAGTGGAGCTGTTACACCGAGCCTGGCCCAACTGGGCCAACTTCTCTCTTCAAGAACACAAACCTCACTGCCAGCTTTATGGACTATAAAGAGCTACATGGATGGACCTCTAGGGGAAAACAAAGCAATTTCAGTCCTAGTTCAACCTACTTGAATAGCAGGTTCATCTATTCAATTTTTTTCTCTTTCTTTTTTCTTTTTCTCTTTTACAATTCTTTTCTTTTACTTGAATACAGAAAGAGAAAAAACTCATTTTTATTTTCAATTTTTATTAAAAATATCTGTATTTAATTTTTATTACTATATTTTTTACTTTTGTGTAAATTTTTTTCAAATTCTACTTTACTTCCATCATTTTATTTTACTCTACTTCAGTCTACTCACCTTTTCAAATTTTCAAACAATTTCTTTTTTTCTTTCTTTTTATTTTTTCTCTTTTTCATTTCTTTTCTTTTTCTTCAATGCAGAAAGAGAAAACTTCATTTTTACTTTCAATTTCTTTTAAAAATATTTTTATTTAATTTTTATTACTATATTTTTTTGCTTTTATGTAAACTTTTTCAAATTCTATCTTACTCCCATCATTTTATTCCAGTCTACTACAGCGTATTTTTAATTTTTATTAAAAAATTTTTTTATAATTTTTTCTACTATATTGTCTACTTTTTGTGTATTTTAGTTTACTTTAGTATATTCATTTTTTCAAATTCTCAAACGATTTCCTTTTTTTTCCTCTCCCCCCCTTTTTTGTTTTTGTTTTTGTTTTGTTTCTCTAATCTGTCAAACCACTTTCTACACCCAGACCAAAACACACGTAGGATCTAGCATCATCTATTCAATTTGTTTGTGTGTGTGTTTAATTTTTAATTTTAATATTTTTTTAATTTTAATTTTTTAATTTCAATTTTTCTATATCATTAATTCCTTTTCTCCCTTCAAAATGACAAGATGAAGGAATTCACACCACAAGAAAGAGCACAAAGAAACGACAGCCAAAGATTTAATCAACACAAACAGAAGCAAGATGTCTGAACCAGAATCTGGAATCACAATAATAAGAATACTAGCTGGAGTCAAAAATAGATTAGAATCCCTTTCTGCAGAGATAAAAGAAGTAAAAAATAGCCAGAATGAAATTAAAATTGCTATAACTGAGCTGCAATCACAGATGGATGCAGCAGCGGCACGGATGGATGAGGCAGAACAGAGAATCAGCGATATAGAGGACAAACTTATAGAGAATAATGAAGCAGAAAAAAGAGGGAGATTAAAGTAAAAGAGCACGATTTAAGAATTAGAGAAATCAGTGATTCATTAAAAAGGAACAACATCAGAATCATAGGGTTTCCAGAGGAGGGACAGAGAGAAATAGAGGTAGAAGGGTTATGTGAGCAAATCATAGCGGAAAACTTTCCTAACTTGGGGAAAGACACAGACATCAAAATCCAGGAAACACAGAGGACTCCCATTAGATTCAACAAAAACCAACCATCAACAAGGCAAATCATAGTCAAATTCACAAAATACTCAGGCAAGGAGAGAATCATAAAAGCAGCAAGGGAAACATAGTCCCTAACCTACAAGGGAAGATGTATCAGGTTTGCAGCAGACCTATCCACAGAAACTTGGCAGGCCAGAAAGGAGTGGAGGGATATAGTCAGTGTGCTGAATCAGAAAAATATGCAGCCAAGAATTCTTAATCCAGCAAGGCTGTCATTCAAAATAGAAGGAGAGATAAAAAGTTTCCCAAACAAAAATTAAAGGAGTTTGTGACCAGTAAACCAGCCATGCAAGATATTTTAAGGGGGACTCTCTGAGGGGAGAAAAGATGAATATATATATATATATATATATATATATATATATACCAAAAACAATAAAAAATTAGAAAGGACCAGAGAACACCACCAGAAACTCCAACTCTACAAGCATCATAATGGCAATTAATTCATATCTTTCAGTACTCACTCTAAATGTCAATGGACGCAATGGTCCAATCAAAAGACATAGGGTAACATAATGGATAAGAAAACAAGACTCATCTATATGCTGTTTACAAGAGACCCACTTTAGACCTAAAGACACCTTCAGATTGAAAATAAGGAGATGGAGAACCATCTATCATGCTAATGGTCAACAAAAGAAAGCTGGAGTAACCATACTTATATCAGACAATCTAGACTTTAAAATAAAGATTGTATCAAGAGATGCAGAAGGGCATTATATCATAATCAAGGGGCCTATAGACCAAGAAGACCTAACAATTGTAAACATTTATGCACCAAATGTGAGAGCACCCAAATATATAAATCAATTAATCACAAACACAAAGTAACTCATCAATAGTAATACCATAATAGCAGGAGACTTCTGCACCCCACTCACAGCAATGGACAGATTATCTAATAAAAATATCAACAAGGAAACAATGGCTTTGAATGACACATTGGACCAGATGGACTTAACAGATATATTCAGAACATTTCATCCTAAAGCAGCAGAATATACATTCTTCTCCAGTGCGCATGGAACATTCTCCAGAATAGACCATATACTGGGACACAGATCAGCCCTAAGTAAGTACAAAAAGATCGAGATCATACCATGCATATTTTCAGACCACAATGCTATGAAACTCAAAATTAACCACAAGAAAAAATTTGGAAAGACAACAAATACTTGGAGACTGAAGAACATCCTACTAAAGAGTGAATGGGCTAACCAAGCAGTTAAAGAAGAAATTAAAGGGTATATGGAAGTCAATGAAAATGATAGCACCATAACCCCAAATCTCTGGGATGCAGCAAAGGTGGTCATAAGAGGAAAGTATATAGCAATCCAGGCCTTCCTAAAGAAGGAAGATCTCAGGTACACAACCTAACCTTACAGCCTTAAGGAGCTGGAAAAAGAAAAACAAATAAAACCCAAAACTGGCAGAAGACAGGAAATAATAAAGATTAGAGCAGAAATTAATGCTATCGAAACAAAAAAAAAAAAATAGTAGAACAGATCAATGAAACCAGAAGCTGGTTCTTTGAAAGAATTAACAAAATTGATAAACCACTAGCCAGTTTGATCAAAAAGAAAAAGGAAAGGACCTAAATAAATAAAATCAAGAATGAAAGAGGAGAAATCACAACCAACACAACAGAAATAAAAACAATAATAAGAGAATATTATGAGTAATTATATGGCAATAAAATGGGCAATCTGGAAGAAATGGACAAATTCCTAGAAACATATACACTACCAAAACTGAAACAGGAAGAAATAGAAAACTTGAACAGACTCATAACTAGTAAGGAAATCGAATTAGTAACCATAAAACCATAAAATACCTAGGAATAAATCTAACCAAAGAGGTGAAAGATCTATACACTGAAAACTATAGAAAGCTTATGAAAGAAATTGAAGAAGTCACAAAGAAATGGAAAAAGATTCCATGCTCCTGGATAGGAAGAACAAATATTGTTAAAAAGGTCGATACCACCCAAAGCAATCTACATATTCAATGTAATTCCTATCAAAATAACACCAGCATTCTTCACAGAGCTAGAACAAATAATCCTAAAATTTGTATGGAACCAGAAAAGACCCCGAATAGCCAAAGCAATCTTGGAAAAGAAAACCAAAGCAGGAGACATCACAATCCCGGACTTCAAGCTATACCAGAAAGTTGTAATCATCAAGACAGTATGGTACTGGCACAAGAACAGACGCTCAGATCAATGGAATAGAATAGAGAACCCAGAAATGGACCCACAAACGTATGGCCAACTAATCTTTGACAAAGCAGGAAAGAATATCCAATGGAATAAAGAGAGTCTCTTCAGCAAGTGGTGCTGGGAAAACTGGACAGCAACATGCAGAAGAATGAACCTGGGCCACTTTCTTACACCATACACAAAAATAAACTCAAGACGGATGAAAGACCTAAATGTAAGACAGGAAGCCATCAAAATCCTCGAGGAGAAAGCAGGCAAAAACCTCTTTGATCTTGGCCACAGCAACTTCTTACTCAACACGTCTCCGGAGGCAAGGGAAATAAAAGCAAAAATGAACTACTGGGGCCTCATCAAAATAAAAAGCTTCTGCACAGCAAAGGAAACAATCAGCAAAACTAAAAGGCAACCGACAGAATGGGAGAAGATAGTTGCAAATGACATATCAGATAAAGGGTTAGTATCCAAAATCTACAAAGAACTTATCAAACTCAACACCCAAAAAACAAATAACCCAGTGAAGAAATGGGCGAAAGACATGAATAGACACTTCTCCAAGGAAGACATCCAGATGGCCAACCGACACATGAAAAAATGCTCAGCATCACTCATCATCAGGGAAATACAAATCAAAACCGCATTGAGATACCACCTTACACCTGTCAGAATGGCTAGCATTAACAACTCAGGCAACAACAGATGTTGGCAAGGATGTGGAGAAAGAGGATCTTTTTTGCATTGTTGGTGGGAATGCAAGCTGGTGCAGCCACTCTGGAAAACAGTATGGAGGTTGCTCAAAAAATTAAAAATAGAATTACCCTACGACCCAGCAATTGCACTTCTGGGTATTTATTGAAGGGATACAGGTATGTTATTTCGAAGGGTCACATGCACCCCTATGTTTATAGCAGCACTATCAACAAGAGCCAAAGTATGGAAAGAGCCCAAATTTCCATCGATGGATGAATGGATAAAGAAAATGTGGTATATATATATATATATATATATATATATATATATATACACAATGGAGTATTACTCGGCAATCAAAAAGAATGAAATCTTGCCATTTGCAACTATGTGGATGGAACTAGAGGGTATTATGCCAAGTGAAATTAGTCAGTCAGAGAAAGACAAATATCATATGACTTCACTCATATGGGGGCTTTAAGACACAGAACAGATGAACATAAGGGAAGGGAAGCAAAAATGATATAAAAACAGGGAGGGGGACAAAACATAAGAGACATTTAAATATGGAGAGCAAACAGAGGGTTACTGGAGGGGTTGTGAGAGGGGGGATGGACTAAATGGGTAGGGGTCATTAGGGAATGTGCTCCTGAAATCATTGCTTCACTATATACCGACTAATTTGGATGTAAATTTTAAAAAATAACAAATAAAGTTAAATTATAAAAAAAATAAGCTAAAAAGGAAAGAAAACATAGGTAAGGGATGCCTAGGTGGTTTAGTCAGTTAAGCATCTGACTCTTGAGTTTGGCTCAGGTCATGATGTCGGTTTGTGAGATCTGCTGTCAGCACAAAGCCTGCTTGGGATTCTCTCTCTCTCTCTCTCTCTCTCTCTCTCTCTCTCTCTCTTTCCCTTCCCAGCTTGCACACATGGTCTCTCTTTCTTCTCTCTCAAAATATATAAATGAACTTAAAGGAAATAGGTAGATTTTTACACTTGGTTATATTTTCTTGATTTTTGCTACTGAATCTGCTCAATGGTCTGTTTTTGGCTTTTTGTGACCGGGGGGTGGGGGTGGGGGAACAAAAACCAAAAACCTCTTTATGAAATAGGTGAGTTTTTGGTTTTTTTTTTTTTGAGACCAAGGTTCTTGCATATATCTTGATGGTTTGGAGTTGAAGACCAAATACATCCATGAAACTGAAAAAGGACATGGGACCCTGTGTTTAGGAATCTCCTTCCTTTACTGGGCTTTATTTCTGCTGCTGTACTGTAATCCCTTACCTTTATTAAAGTCTTTAGGTAGTACCACCTGAAGAATTCATGCATCCTTTCATTTTTTCTGATCATGTGAAATTCCCATACCAGTGTATTAGTTTTTCTGTTATACAGCCAAACAAAGTGACAGAGAAAGATTGGCTGTTAAAGAATTAATAAAGAGGGGCACTGGGGTGGCTCAGTCAGTTCGGCCTCTGATGCTTGACTTCAGCTCAGGTCATGATCATAGGATTTGTGAGCTCATGCCCCACACTGGGCTCTGTACTGACAGTGTGGAGCCTCCTTGGGATTCTCTCTCTCTCTGCGTATCCTTCACTGGTGTACTCGCTTGCACTCTCTCTCTCAAAATAAATAAAACTAAAAATAAAAGAATAGGCATCTGGCAACTGCAAAAACAAGGAAAACAAATATCATACGACTAATATCAGGCAGCCCTCAGTTCATGGGTGAAGGCATTAATGGGACATAAAAATGAGTTTATTAATGAAAAGTAGTACCATTCCAATGACAATATGTGAATCTTTTGGAACAAATAACATCATTATGAGAGCATTAATCAAATCTGACAATTAGAAAGGAGATGGCATATGATACTGGACAAGTAACTCTGTCTGTGTCCCTCCTAGCCCTCACACAACTGTGGCACAGTGATTATGTGCTAAGGCTCTGGAACCAGAAAGCCAATGTTCATTCACATACTACCTCTTCCATACTTAGTTATATGATGCTGTTTTAAATCATCTAATCTCTCCAATTTTGTTTTCATGTGGCCAAAATGTGGATGATAACAGTTGTTGAATTACTATGTTGTACACCTAAAATTAATGTAATTATACTTAAATAATAAATAAATAAATAAATAAAATAAACAACAAAAACAAAGTGGGCATAATGACAATATTACCTAGCTTATTGGTTCCTCTTTGGGTTTAATGAGATAATACCTATAAAGTGCTAAACATTTAGTAAGAGACAAATAAGTTAGATGCTATTGTTTTAAAAATTGGAGTGTTTGGATGGCTCAGTTGATTCAGCATCCAACTCTTATTTTAGGCTCGGGTCATGATTTCAGTGTCCTTGGGATTGAGCTCCATGTCAGGATCTGCACTAACAGTGCAATGCCTGTTTGGGATTCTCTCTCTGCCTCTTTCTCTGCCTCTTCCCCAACTCATGCTCTTTTTGTCTCTCTCAAAATAAATAAATAAACATTAAAAAAATCATTATAACAACCTTGTTTGTATCCTTTTCCCCAAATCTTTCTGGCTATCTTGGCCATTAGGGTGGAAGAAATGAAGATTTACTTATTTATTTAGTTATTTATTTACTTCTTATACTACATGATTTTTTAAAAATTCTAATTCATAAAAGAGGGTTTCCACAAAAAAGCAAATTTTTTTTGATGCATGATTTTAAAAAACAAAGCAAAAAAAAACTATGTATCTGAGAACTCTAGTTCCCCAAAATAATCTAGTCTATCCTATTTCCCTTGAGACAGATTAACAGTAATGTTTTAGTCAAGATGTCTAAATCCATAGTAACTGGATTCCTTTGTCCTTGTTCACTTTATGCAACCTACTTAACAGATAAAACAGATAAAAATCAATTAAGAGTATGTAAAAATTTGACCATTGGTGTTGGAGTCAAGACTGAATGCCAGAAGCCATAATTTAATAGCTAAATTACTGTGTAATCTTATTTGTACCTATTTTATTGAACAAAATTATTTGAACAAAAACATTCTGCTATGAAATTGATATACCATCTTTAAGTGCTTCATTGGGAATAGCATTTAAAAGACTAATGGCAACCATCCTCTTTTACTTTGCACTAATATTTTGAAGTTCCATCTATAAATCATTAATAAATGAATTCATTATCTTTGGAGTACCATATATGTGAATTAAAATACCATAACTCCATTGTGCTACATATAACCTTGTTGACTCTTTAATTTTTATTTTGAGATGTAGTAAGCAAAGTCTTTGGAGGAAAATTTAATTTGAGATAAAGCTTATATTTCCATTGGCAAAAATCCCACACTGGCAATGTCCTAAAGGAAATGGAATCAACTTAAAAACATAATAATTATTAAGAAAAAAAGGGTCTTAGATTTTTATGAAATTGATTTTCATACTAAAAAATAGTAAGAACTCTTGGGAACTGATACTGGGTAATATTTAGAAATCATCTTACAAACTAGGGTACCATAGTCACATAAATTTAAATATTTGTAAGTTAAAATTTATCCATTGTTCCCTCTTTTCACTCTTAGAAACATATTAGTGAAATAAGAAAACTTAATTTTACAGTATTGCCATTTGCTTAGAATGATTATTTCAAGAGCATGAAAGGGGCCAATTGTCTTCAATAAAGTGAATAGTTTTTGATCAAAATACAATTCAGTAGAAAGAACATTGCAATCAATGTATGCTGGAAATGAAGGAGAAGGAAGCAGATAGTGGGAGGAAGAAAAATAGTAGATTTAAGGAAGCTTCTAGTATACATAGGGAGATTGGGCAGTTAGAATTATCAAGGTCTTGTAACTGTCAAATGAGTGGTAAAAATAAATAAGGTCACATTACATGTGAATTTGAAATTAAACAAAACAAACTATTAATAACACTCATATTTTTCCAAATTTAAAAAACTGTGTCCAAATTTCACAGCTGGCTGTTTGGGTGAACTATAAACTGTGATTTGACTGTGGCAAAATGTTGGTACCACTTTAGTTTGTAAGTAGAAATGCCCAACATCTTTTGTCAGAGTTGCTTATTATTGTGTATATACACATGTGTGCTTATGTGTATACACATGATTTTGATAACTACTTTGCTATTATTTTAAAATTTCTTCTTTTAATAATTAATTTTTTTTTCTGTAACAAAGTCATCTAAGTATTCATTATGAGATTATGGTCGTAAAAGTGCTTATGCTAATGTTTAAAAAAAAAATGCCTGGAAACCAAGACTCTGGAAGAAAAATAGATAATGACTAAAACATTTGAAGGAAGGTAAAACAGTCCCCATCCCCCAAGAATTTCTTCTAAAGATTAGAAATAATGTTGAAAACATAAAAAGCAGGATCAAAGCAAATTTAATGGTTATATGTGTACACATTAGAAGCAAGAATTACTAGCGCAGCCATTCTGGAGAACAGTATGGAGATTCTTCAAAAAAACTAAAAATAGAACTACTATATGATCCAGCAATTGGAAACCTAAATACTAGGTATTTACCCAAAGGATAAAAAAATACATATTTGAAGGGGTACATACACCCCAATGTTTATAGCAGCATTGTCAATAATAGCCAAGCTATGGAGAGAGCCCAAATATCCATTCATCAATTGATGAATGGATAAAGAAGATGTGGTATGTGTATACAATGCAATATAACTCAGCCATCAAAAAGAATGAAATCTTGCAACTACATGGATGGAGCTAAAGTGTGTTATGCTAAGTGAAATAAGTTGTAGAAAGACAAACACCACAAAATTTCACTCATATGTGGAATTTAATAAACAAAACAGATGAACATATGGGAGGGGGAGAAAAGAGAGGGAAACAAACCATGGAAGACTTTACAAAATTTTTTTTAATGTTTATTCATTTTTGAGAGACAGAGAGAGACAGAGTGCAAGTGGAGGAAGGCCGAGGAAGGCTCCAGGCTCTGAGCTGTCAGGACAGAGCCCGATACAGGGCTCAAACCCATGAACCATGAGATCATGACCTGAGCCAAAGTCAGATGCTCACCTGACTGAGCCACCCAGGCACTCCATGAGAAACTCTTAAAAATAGAGAACAAATAGGGTTGATGGAGCGAGGTGGGTGTGGGATGGGCTAGAAGGATGATGGGCATTAAGGAGGGCACTTGTTGTGGTGAGAACAGCGTGTTGTATGTAAGTGATGAATCACTGAATTCTACTCCTGAAACCAATGTTGCAGTGTATGTTAACTATCTAGGATTTAAACAAAATTTGAAGAAACAAAAAGGAAAAAATGAAAAATAAAAAATAGTAAGCATCTCCTTTCATATTCTTTTATGAGAATATTCACATGAAAATGTATCAGTTTTGAATTATGTAAGGTCATTGATATGTCTTCCTCACATAAAACATGATTGATGGTACTCAAGATTCATAGGAAGGATGATATGTCTAGAAAGGCAAATCTGTGGAGATGGAAAGTAGATTAGTAGTTCCTAGAGCTGGGGTTGCAATAGGGATTAACTATAAAAGAGCATGAGGGATCTTAGTGGATTGATGAAATGTCTAAAATGAATCTTATGGGATAAAATGAAGAGCTGTTTCTGCAAGCTCCAGGAATATGTCTGTTCCTTGCTTTTTCAAGTGTCTATAATTTTCTGGCATTCCTTGGCTCCTGGCTACATCACTCCATTCTCTGATTCCACTGCCACATCACCAACTCTCTCACTAACTCTTCTGCATCCCTCTTATAAAGGTCCTTGTCGTTACAGATAGTGCCTACCAGGTAATCCAGGATAATCTCCCTAAATCAAGAACTTTAACTTAATCACATCTGCCAAGACCCTTTTTCCTTATATGGTAACACATTTGTGGGTTCTGTGGATTAAGACATGGGTATATTTGGGAGCCCTTCTTGAGCCTACAACAGTTGGGTAGAGAGGAAGGCAGGGACTTTGATTCACCATCTTTGTTGTCTCCACATTTAGCACTATAATTTAGCACTATAATTGCCCCTGGCAAATACACATGTGCCAAGTTGAGGAGTGGACATGAGGGAAGGCACAAAGGTTGGAAAGAGCAATATGTGTCCTGGGAACTCTGAGTAGACTGTTCAATGTGGACTTAAGGATTATAGTAGTAAGGATGGCAGGAAATGGAGTGGACAATCTGGTTGGGGCCACAGTAGTGAGGGCCCTGAATATCAGGATGTGTTTTTTAGATTTAAACTAATGAGCAACTAATAAACTCTTTTGATTATGGGCAAGAAATTATTATAGGAAACATTGATAAAAGGTTAATTTGGTGAATACTGACAAAATTAGAGAGGAAACACTGGAGGTGTATGCATGTTTGGAGGCTACTTCAGCATTCTGGCCATGGAATAATGAGACCTGGACTTTAGCTGTGACGGTCATAAGAATGACAAGGCATGGGGTGCCTGGGTGGCTCAGTCAGTTGAGCATCCAGCTCTTGATTTCAGCTCACATCATGGTCCCTTGGTGGTGGAATCAAGCCCCCATGTGGGGCTCTGCAGTGAGCATGGACCCTGCTTGGGATTTTCTCTCTGTTCCTCTGCACCTCTCTCCCACTCTGTCTCTCTCAAATAAGTAAATAAACAAACAAACAAACAAATAAAGTAAATAAATAAAAACAAGTCAGAAGCTGAAGCAATATGAATAATGAATGGTCTGCACTCAATAGCTGAATCACTACAAGGGAATATGTCTGTTAAGATTGATCATATTTGTGCTACAAGGAATAGAAATTCAGTGTAATTAAATAAAAGCTATGTATTTTCTCCTATAATGTGGAGACTGAAGGTAGGTAGCTATGAATTTACACAAAGTAATTTTTCCTATGATCTTATACAAAATCCAGATGGGAGTATTGGACTACAGAGTGTCAGACCAACCTTTTAAAATACAGAAGTAGGACACATAAATACAAAACAAACTATGTTTCCTTTCTGAAAAGGAAGAGGTTGGCAGAATGTCTTCTTTAGGAACTTTCAAGCGTTTCTCAACAATAAGTAATACTTCACTAGGCACTCACCAAGCCAATGACCTTGAAAGAGGGCAAACCGTAAAGTCAGAACTTACATAAACCTCACAGCCTTGGACAACTTCAAATCCTTTGTTGTCTATGGGTTGTATTAGAGTTGGAAGGTGTGAGGAATAGGAAATGCATTTTGTAGTGCCCTGTTAGCATAATGATTTTTGAAAATGACTGTATCTCTTTTCTCTGTAATATCTTAAGAAGAAAGAAAGAAGAGAGCCTATTAGGTCATCTTTGGTGGTCACAAATGGGCAGGAAGCAGAGTGAAAAGCCTTTCTATACAATTGTTCTTCCTTTATAATTATACACAGTTGTCTGCAAACCTTTTTTTTTTAAGTTCTTTTATAGTAGGAATGACATTGTAATATGGTGAACTCATAAATTCATAGATAAGAAAAGCTTGATGATAAGCATCAAAAAATACAGGGACAAAAACTAATAATCCTGAAATTAACCAAGTCACTTACAGTTTGAAAAAATAAACTAAATTACATTCATGGTATTCTAGGATTATCAATAAGGTTATACTAAACATTAATTTCACTCTTCACTATAGCTTTAAAAAGGAAATTTTCCAAAGCACAAACTTTGTGTGTGGCATTCACCCGTGTCTGAATTTTTCAATCAATCCCTCCCATCACTGGGAGTGTTTTATAATTTTATGAAGGAAGAAGACATGAAAATTTCAGCCACTGTCATATTTTAAGAAAATTTTTAAAAATGTTGGTGGCTTGGGGTGCCTGGTTGGCTCAGTCAGTTAAGTGACTACTGACTTCTGCTCAGGTCACGATCTCACGGTTCATGAGGTTGAGCCCTATGTTGGGCTCCAAGCTGACAGCGCGGAGCTTGCTTGGGATTCTCTCTCCCTTTCCTGCCCCTCCCCTGCTCATGCTGTCTCTCACAAAATAAATAAATACACTTTAAAAAAAAAGTTGGTGACGTAACTAACAATGTGATAACAAATTAAAATATCCACAGTCACATGGGGACTCTACCTCACCAGTTTTCCAATATTCTCCCCAACACCCCTAGTGCTCATTCTCCTTGCATGGAGAAGCAAGGTTTTGTTTTGTGTGTTTTTTGTTTTGTTTTGTTTTATCTTACAACCATCAGACCACATTTTCAAAAGATACCATCTTATAGGTTCTCTCTTACTCTTTCTTCTGCTTCATGCAGGTGGGGGTTAGGTGAGTTGAGTTTTTCTCTGCAGTCTTCAACCTCTCTTCCCAGGTCTTGTGGGCTCAGGTAATATCCTACAAACTAGCTCTCTCTACACATGTATCTGAGAGAATTCTGGGTTTAGATTCAGATCTCTCCATCAGTAGTCTTCAGATGCTGTTTTGGAGAGTACTTTAAAAATTTCAATCTCACTTTTGTCCCTTGAGTAGGAACCTTGCAGGCATAGGACACAGGTGGTGGTTAGCAAAGTACTGTTGCCTCCTTAGCTGTAATATCACTGAATACCTTCACATTTAATTATCCTCCATGTAAATTATAACCAGTTGGAGAGCCATGTGGCTATATTGAGTACAGATAAACATACACATAACTTCTGGCCAGCAATTTCACTCTATATATAGAAGCTTTCACACATAAGGAAAAACCATACAATAAAGTTTGCTGCAGCTTTGTAATAGCACATACAAAAAAGGAAATAACCTAAATGTCTATCAATAAGAGAATGGATACGCTGTGCCATATTCATAGAATAAAATATTATTCAGCAGTAAAAAGTGAATGAGCTAGTGGTCCAACAACTCTAATTTATAGAAATGCTATGTATTTCATGAAAATAATACTATATATTCCAATGGAAGCATACATATAAATTGAAATTGAACTTGAAAATTGAATAAATTTAAATTTAAATTGAATAAATTGAATTGAAAATGGGAAACACCAAATTCAGGAGGATGATTGATTCTGAGTACCAAGAAATAAAATTGTGGAGAGGTACAAAAGGCTTTAATTGTAATATTTTAATTTTTTAGTCCATGTGTGAGATACATATATGCTCATCACATTGTTCTATATACATTTTCATATGTTTAAAATATTTTGTTCCTAAGAGGTTCCCATATCACATATCAACCATTTACAAAAAGAGAGATATGTTTTAATCAAGGTACAAGGAATAAGTGCTTTCTCCTGAGAAAGAAACTCTTTTGTTTTCTTTTCATTAACCAGGTAAATCACTCACGAATACTTTCCTTTTCCTTGCCTAGAAACTGAGAACCAAATTTGAGCTTCAACGTTAGTAACCAAGTAAGACCCTGTATATCATTTTTTTTTCCTCTCTGAACTTGATTTTCTTTCAAAATGTGCATTTTCCCTGGTCCTGCATTTGTTTATTCTATTTTATGGTGTTATAAGCCTCTTCCCATTTTTTTGAGGAAGAATAAGAGTTATAAATAAAAGTATAAAAATTATTTTTTATATTATGGTTTTCTTCTTGCTCACATAAACATATATATTTGCACAGAGAAGGGCTGTGTGTCTGCCTTGTCTACCTTTGTACACCTTTGGGTCTAGCATGGGCATAGCATGTCTGGTACGTAGTGGTCATTTTATCACTAGCTGACTAAATGAGTTAATAAATCCACAAATTCATCCTTAAACAGATCTTGATTTTTTATATTTCAGAAGTGTCTGATTTGTCTTATTATAAGTTTAACTTTAGTAAACATCTTGGTGAATTTAGTTTTGGATTATTTCCTAAGGTTATTTTTCCAGGAGTAAAATTATATGGGTCAAAAGATATGAACACTTAATGGCTATTGCAGTGTTTTTCCAAATTGCTCTCCAAAAAAGCTTTTACCAGTTTCTACAGCAACAGGCAATGTATGAGGGTATCGCTTCCCCATAACATTATCTGTGCTTATGCAGAGTTATGTTTTATTTCATTTTGCAATTTAATAGATGCAAAATTACAGCTTGATGTAGAACCAATAATTTTTTTAATGTTAATTTATCTACCATTTGTATCATCTATTTTACATCACTACTATTTTTATGGTGAATATTTACCCAGACCTCATCATATATTTCGATGTTTAATATAACCCAGAAAAGAAAAAGAACCCATGAAAATTATTGAGGCCTCTTAATTCCCAATAACTGCCTTTATGACCATGAATAATAAATCTCTGGGCTTTGAATTCCTCATCTATCAATTGGAGATAAGAATATGTGCCTTGGATGCTTATTATATTACAAGTTTTATATATATATATATATATATATATATATATATATATATATAATACTTACCACCACATGGCAAGTGTTCAGTAAATAACTATTGCTATTTTAATTATAACTTGTAAAATTAGGTTAATAACCTAGATGATCATTGAGTTTATTTCCTGGTCTGTGTGCATAAGGAACTTATATATATTAATTATAGATTCCTTTTATGACCCATCTTGAACTACCTAAGCAGAAAGTAAAATTTACCAATAGAAAGATAAAGTAATCAGGAATAGGAGAGAGCAGGGATTCATCAGGGCCTCTAAATACAGGAGTCCCCAACCCTAATGTTGTTAGAACATTTTCTCATCAACTCCTATCTGTGGTTCTCTTTGCACTTGAATGTTATTCTCTTCACAGGTGGACTTTCTCTAGCAAATGCTGAACACCCTCAAGTTTTATATTTTACAACTTCAGTTTCTGAGGAGAGATTGTCTGGACAGTCTCTCAGGTTCCAAGTCCAACTCTTTCGGGGAAGGGGCTTTTTGGCCCAGCTCAGCTCAGATACCCTGAAGTGTGGTCCGGTGCTCTTAACCAGCGTTCTAATCAGTGCTGACTGAGGTAGGGATATGTTTGGGTCATGTGAAAATATGGCAACTTCTGCTGAAACTGTCAGAGAAAAGGGGGAGTGGTATTTCCTGATGAAATGAGGGATGAACAAAACATCCAGTGTTCACCATAAATTTGTCAAGGTCATGTCAAGGTCATGAATCCCTTGATAGGGAGTAATTGATCCTTAGGGGATGGGCATAATCCCTTTGTAGCAGATCTGGAATAAACACAATTCAAACAAAGTATAAGTTTCTAAGTGAAAGACAAGTAGTAGCAAGGTGAAGACGCACTGGTAAAGAGGGTGTCTTGTTATGTATGTATATGTGTCTGAAAGCCTTGCAAGCTACTCTCCCTCGAGATGCTCAGTGAAAAACTATTGATTGTGGAAAAACATTTAATAAATTGCCAAACACAATACTTCGCCCATAATAAGTTCTGTTTGTTGAATTAATGAGGAACTACAAACCTGGGTTTCATTGTGGGTGTAATTCTAAAAATGTGAAATAGTAGCCTGATGGTAACTAGAGAAGAGAATCCAAGAAATTAACACCACAGTAACCAGTAGGATCCATGCAAACAGTCATTGGCCATAAAAAATAACTCTGCTTGGGGCACCTGGGTGGCTCAGTTGGTTAAATGTCTGGCTCTTGATTTTGGCTCAGGTCACCATCTCATGGTTGGTGGGATCGAGCCCCATTTTGGGCTCTTCTCTCCCTCTCTCTCTCTCTCTGTTCCTCCCCTACTGGTGCTTGTGCACTCACTCTCTTACAAAATAGATACTAAAAATACTAATAATAACTCTGGTTAAGAGCACTAGACCACATTGAGGTAGTGTATCCAGAGTGGCAGTGGAATCTGGTACAAAACAAGCCAGGAAGGACAGAAAGACAAATTCTCTGAAGTCATATCATTATGTTGTCTTCAGGGACCTGAGGTTCCTGGACCCTGTAACCAGGAGAAACTAACTAGTAATAAGGATTCAGGCAACTATTTGCTTTCATAACTATTAGATATTTCTTTTATCCCAGTGAAGAAATATCAATAACTCTCCCAAAATATATATTTGAGCATTTAATTAATTCCAACTTCCCTAGACTCTTTTCCCAATCTAGACTACATAGACTACAATTTGAACTACCATAGTGCACCACTCAATGACTGTTTTAGTTCCTTTGGTCCTTCTGCCTCTTTGTCCTTATACATGGCTATCCCTGCATAATCCAAGGTATATCTCTTTTATGCTCCTGGAAAACATCAGACAATAAAATTGGGTGCACCAAATGTTAAGAGTTTTCAAATCCATCTGGGCCAGTTTGTCTATTGTACAGCTCCCTTGTCCTCAGTTTTCTTTCCCATTTTCCTTTTTGGTGCTCTTCTAAACTTTAGCCATTCTCCTCAAGCATTTTTCCCATAGCCCAGCCCCCCTGTCTCAACATGTGTCTTACGAAAGTAGTTTCTCCAGGAAAATGGAAGCCTTCTACTGTGAAATATATAAATATCCTGCTTTCCCCATCTTAAACTTATTTCCAGCAGTTTTCAACACTGAGTTCACATTAAAATTACCTGGAGAATTTTTTTTTTTCAAGTCTGTATCTTTCCCTACAAGATTCTGATTTTATGGCCTGGGACAGACTTTGGGATTTTTAAAAAGCTCCCCAGATGATTCTGTGCTTTACCAAAGTTGAGAACCACTGACCTAAATTCATTCTTCTATCATCTTCTCCAGTCTCTGCAATATGTGTCTTACAAGGTCAAAGCTAATTCTTTAAACAGGGTTTTTCGGTAGAGAGGAAAAGGGAAGATGGCGGCATAGGAGGACGCTGGGCTCACCGCACGTCCTGCTGATCACTTAGATTCCACCTACACCTGCCTAAATAACCCAGAAAACCGCCAGAGGATTAGCAGAACGGAGTCTCCGGAGTCAAGCGCAGACGAGAGGACCACGGAAGAGGGTAGGAAGGGCAGTGAGGCGGTGCGCCCTCCACGGACTGGAGGGAGGGAGTTGGGGTGGAGGGGCAGCTTGCCGGCCAAGCAGAGCCCCCGAGTCTGGCTGGCAAAAGCGGAGGGGCCGGCCGGAGTGTGTTCTGACAGCAAGCGCGACTTAGCGTCTGGGAGGTCAGAAGTTAACAGCTCTGCTCAGAAAGTGGGAAGGCTGGAGGACAAAGGGAGGGAGAGCTGCTGAGCCCCCGGACAACAGAGCTCAGTTTGGTGGGGAACAAAGGGGCTCGCCAGCACCATCTCCCTCGCCCATCCTCCAGCCAAAATCACAAAGGGAACGAGTTCCTGCCAGGGAACTTGCTCCCTCCTCCATGCAAACACCCAACTCTGTGCTTCTGCGGAGCCAAACCTCGGGCAGCGGATCTGAATCCCTCCCGCTGCCACAGGGCCTCTCCTGAAGTGGATCACCTAAGGAGAAGCGAGCTAAGCCTGCCCTTCCTGACCCCGTGCACCTTGCCTACCCACCCCAGCTAATACGCCAGATCTCCAGCACCACAAGCCTGGCAGTGTGCAAGTAGTCCAGATAGGCCACGCCACCCCACAGTGAATCCTGCCCCTAGGAGAGGGGAAGAGAAGACACACACCAGTCTGATTGTGGCCCCAGCGGTGGGCTGGGGGCAGACATCAGGTCTGACTGAGGTCCCGCCCACCAACTCCAGTTATACACCACAGCACAGGGGAAGTGCCCTGCAGGTCCTCACCACTCCAGGGACTATCCAAAATGACCAAACGGAAGAATTCCCCTCAGAAGAATCTCCAGGAAAGAACAACAGCTAATGAACTGATCAAAAAGGATTTAAATGATGTAACAGAAAGTGAATTTAGAATAATAGTCATAAAATTAATCGCTGGGCTTGAAAACAGTATAGAGGACAGCAGAGAATCTCTTGCTACAGAGATCAAGGGACTCAGGCACAGCCAGGAGGAGCTGAAAAATGCTTTAAACGAAATGCAAAACAAAATGGAAACCACGACGGCTTGGATTGAAGAGGCAGAGGAGAGAATAGGTGAACTAGAAGATAAAGTTATGGAAAGAGAGGAAGCTGAGAAAAAGAGAGATAAAAAAATCCAGAGTATGAGGGGAAAATTAGAGAACTAAGTGATACACTAAAAAGAAATAATATACGCATAATTGGTATCCCAGAGGAGGAAGAGAGAGGGAAAGGTGCTGAAGGGGTACTTGAAGAAATAATAGTTGAGAACTTCCCTGAACTGGGGAAGGAAAAAGGCATTGAAATCCAAGAGGCACAGAGAACTCCCTTCAGACGTAACTTGAATCGATCCTCTCTGCACGACATATCATAGTGAAACTGGCAAAATACAAGGACAAAGAGAAAATTCTGAAAGCAGCAAGGGATAAACGTGCCCTCACATATAAAGGGAGACCTATAAGACTCGTGACTGATCTCTCTTCTGAAACTTGGCAGGCCAGAAAGGATTGGCAAGAGATCTTCAATGTGATGAACAGAAAAAATATGCAGCCGAGAATCCTTTATCCAGCAGGTCTGTCATTTAGAATAGAAGGAGAGATAAAGGTCTTCCCAAACAAACAAAAACTAAGGAATTTGTCACCACGAAACCAGCCCTACAAGAAATCCTAAGGGGGATCCTGTGAGACAAAGTACCAGAGACATCTCTACAAACATAAAACATACAGACATTACAATGACTCTAAACCCCTATCTTTCTATAATAACACTGAATGTAAATGGACTAAATGCACCAACCAAAAGACATAGGGTATCAGAATGGATAAAAAAACAAGACCCATCTATTTGCTGTCTACAAGAGACTCATTTTAGATCTGAGGACACCTTTAGATTGAGAGTGAGGGGATGGAGAACTACTTATCATGCTACTGGAAGCCAAAAGAAAGCTGGAGTAGCCATACTTATATCAGACAAACTAGCCTTTCAATTAAGGGCTGTAACAAGAGATGAAGAAGGGCATTATATAATAATTACAGGGTCTATCCATCAGGAAGAGCTAACAATTATAAATGTCTATGCGCCGAATACCGGAGCCCCCAAATATATAAAACAACTACTCATAAGCAACCTTATTGATAAGAATGTGGTCATTGCAGGGGACTTTAACACTCCACTTACAGAAATGGATAGATCATCTAGACACACGGTCAATAAAGAAACAAGGGCCCTGAATGACACATTGGATCAGATGGACTTGACAGATATATTTAGAACTCTGCATCCCAAAGCAACAGAATATACTTTCTTCTCGAGTGCACATGGAACATTCTCCAAGATAGATCATATACTGGGTAACAAAACAGCCCTTCATAAGTTTACAAGAATTGAAATTATACCATGCATACTTTCAGACCACAATGCTATGAAGCTTGAAATCAACCACAGGAAAAAGTCTGGAAAACCTCCAAAAGCATGGAGGTTAAAGAACACCCTACTAAAGAATGAATGGGTCAACCAGGCAATTAAAGAAGAAATTAAAAAATATATGGAACAAACGAAAATGAAAATACAACAATCCAGACGCTTTGGGATGCAGCGAAGGCAGTCCTGAGAGGAAAATACATCGCAATCCAGGCCTATCTCCAGAAACAAGAAAAATCCCAAATACAGAATCTAACAGCACACCTAAAGGAAATAGAAGCAGAACAGCAAAGGCAGCCTAAACCCAGCAGAAGAAGAGAAATAAAGATCAGAGCAGAAATAAACAATGTCAAATCTAAAAAAAACGGTAGAGCAGATCAACGAAACCAAGAGTTGGTTTTTTGAAAAAATAAACAAAATTGACAAACCTCTAGCCAGGCTTCTCAAAAAGAAAAGGGAGATGACCCAAATAGATAAAATCATGAATGAAAACGGAATTATTACAACCAATCCCTCAGAGATACAAACAACTATCAGGGAATACTATGAAAAATTATATGCCAACAAATTGGACAACCTGGAAGAAATGGACAAATTCCTAAACACCCACACTCTTCCAAAACTCAATCAGGAGGAAATAGAAAGCTTGAACAGACCCATCACCAGCGAAGAGATTGAATCGGTTATCAAAAATCTCCCAACAAATAAGAGTCCAGGACCAGATGGCTTCCCAGGGGAGTTCTACCAGACGTTTAAAGCAGAGATAATACCTATCCTTCTCAAGCTATTCCAAGAAATAGAAAGGGAAGGAAAACTTCCAGACTCATTCTATGAAGCCAGTGTTACTTTGATTCCCAAACCAGACAGAGACCCAGTAAAAAAAAGAAAACTACAGGCCAATATCCCTGATGAATATGGATGCAAAAATTCTCAATAAGATACTAGCAAATCGAATTCAACAGCATATAAAAAGAATTATTCACCATGATCAAGTGGGATTCATTCGTGGGATGCAGGGCTGATTCAACATTCGCAAATCAATCAACGTGATACATCACATTAATAAAAGAAAAGAGAAGAACCATATGATCCTGTCAATCGATGCAGAAAAGGCCTTTGACAAAATCCAGCACCTTTCTTAATAAACACCCTTGAGAAAGTCGGGATAGAAGGAACATACTTAAACATCATCAAAGCCATTTATGAAAAGCCCACAGCTAATATCATCCTCAATGGGGAAAAACTGAGAGCTTTTTCCCTGAGATCAGGAACACGACAGGGATACCCACTCTCACCGCTGTTGTTTAACATAGTGTTGGAAGTGCTAGCATCAGCAATCAGACAACAAAAGGAAATCAAAGACATCCAAATTGGCAAAGATGAAGTCAAGCTTTCGCTTTTTGCAGATGACATGATATTATACATGAAAAATCCGATAGACTCCACCAAAAGTCTGCTAGAACTGATACATGAATTCAGCAAAGTTGCAGGATACAAAATCAATGTACAGAAATCAGTTGCATTCTTATACACTAACAATGAAGCAACAGAAAGACAAATAAAGAAACTGATCCCATTCACGATTGCATCAAGAAGCCTAAAATACTGAGGAATAAATCTAACCAAAGATGTAAAAGATCTGTATGCTGAAAACTATAGAAAGCTTATGAAGGTAATTGAAGAAAATATAAAGAAATGGAAAGACATTCCGTGCTCATGGATTGGAAGAATAAATATTGTCAAAATGTCAATACTACCCAGAGCTATCTACACATTCAATGCAATCCCAATCAAAATTGCACCAGCATTCTTCTCGAAACTAGAACAAGCCATCCTAAAATTCATATGGAACCACAAAAGGCCCCGAATAGCCAAAGTAATTTTGAAGAAGAAGACCAAAGCAGGAGGCATCACAATCCCAGACTTTAGCCTCTACTACAAAGCTGTCATCATCAAGACAGCATGGTATTGGCACAAAAACAGATACATAGACCAATGGAATAGAATAGAAACCCCAGAAATAGACCCACAAACGTATGGCCAACTCATCTTTGACAAAACAGGAAAGAACATCCAATGGAAAAAAGACAGTCTCTTTAACAAATGGTGCTGGGAGAACTGGACAGCAACATGCAGAAGGTTGAAACTAGACCACTTTCTCACACCATTCACAAAAATAAACTCAAAATGGATAAAGGACCTGAATGTGAGACAGGAAACCATCAAAACCCTAGAGGAGAAAGCAGGAAAAGACCTCTCTGACCTCAGCCGTAGCAATCTCTTACTCGACACATCCCCAAAAGCAAGGGAATTAAAAGCAAAAATGGATTACTGGGACCTTATGAAGATAAAAAGCTTCTGCACAGCAAAGGAAACAACCAACAAAACTAAAAGGCAACCAACGGAATGGGAAAAGATATTTGCAAATGACATATCGGACAAAAGGCTAGTATCCAAAATCTATAAAGAGCTCACCAAACTCCACACCCAAAAAACAAATAACCCAGTGAAGAAATGGGCAGAAAACATGAATAGACACTTCTCTAAAGAAGACATCCGGATGGCCAACAGGCACATGAAAAGATGTTCAACGTCGCTCCTTATCAGGGAAATACAAATCAAAACCACACTCAGATATCACCTCACGCCAGTCAGAGTGGCCAAAATGAACAAATCAGGAGACTATAGATGCTGGCTAGGATGTGGAGAAACGGGAACCCTCTTGCACTGTTGGTGGGAATGCAAATTGGTGCAGCCACTCTGGAAAGCAGTGTGGAGGTTCCTCAGAAAATTAAAAATAGACCTACCCTATGACCCAGCAATAGCACTGCTAGGAATTTACCCAAGGGATACAGGAGGGTATCCTGTATGCATAGGGGCACTTGTACCCCAATGTTTATAGCAGCACTCTCAACAATAGCCAAATGATGGAAAGAGCCTAAATGTCCATCAACTAATGAATGGATAAAGAAATTGTGGTTTATATACACAATGGAATACTACGTGGCAATGAGAAAGAATGAAATATGGCCTTTTGTAGCAACGTGGATGGAACTGGAGAGTGTGATGCTAAGTGAAATAAGCCATACAGAGAAAGACAGATACCATATGGTTTCACTCTTACGTGGATCCTGAGAAACTTAACAGAAACCCATGGGGGAAGGGAAGGAAAAAAAAAAAGAGGTTAGAGTGGGAGAGAGCCAACGCATAAGAGACTGTTAAAAACTGAGAACAAACTGAGGGTTGATGGGGGGGTGCAAGGGAGGGGAGGTGATGGGTATTGAGGAGGGCACCTTTTGGGATGAGCACTGGGTGTTGTATAGAAACCAATTTGACAATAAACTTCATATATTGAAAAAAAAAACAGGGTTTTTCTTCTATCCAATCAAACTTACTGGTTCCTTTTTTTTTTTTTTTTTTTTTTGTTCCTTGGTGGATAAGGAATTCTGGCAGGGATACTAGACCTACTGGCTTGCACCTAAGTTTTGTCCTGGGAACCACTGAGATGAATTGTTCCTCCCAATTAACTGGAAGAAAATATACCCTGACTGGTAAGGGCACACTGTGCCTGAACAGCAGTTGAAGCACCCAAACAGTATCTGAGATTCTAGATATCTCATAGAGTTACGAGCACTGGTCTGGAGTCCATTGGATCAGTTCAGTTCCTACTCTGCCACCCATCAGTTATGTGACTTTGGAAAATTCTTAGACATTTGACCTATGTTTTCTCTTACGTAAAATGTACCTACTTTATTGGTGCTGTGCATATAATTGAGATAATGAATATAATGTTCTTTACCCAGAGCTTGTAGGATTTGGTCAGTAAATGGTGACTCTAGACAGATTTGTTTAAGCTAAGTCTCTTTTTTATTTCTTTACTCCATGGGTGATTTCATTTGTTTCTGTGGTTTCTCAAATATAAATCTCCATTCCTCAACTAAATCATGAGCTTTAAATCCATCTCTGCCTAGGTAATTCAATCTAGATTTCTAATCTCTTATCTAGGGCATGTTACCAATCAAAAAGTCACTCATTCACTAATTCATCCAACAATTTCCATTGATAGCCTACTATATACCAGAAATGTTCTAAGTACTGGGGATGCAGAAATGAACAAAACAAAGTCTTTGTCTTCAAGTGTGTATATTTTACTGTTTCCAATTTGATAGCCATTGCATTATACAAGCCCATGGTACTAGTTTCCAAGCCCTGACTCCTAATAGCTTCCTTGCCCCTCTTACTGTTTTCCTTCAACTTGTTCTTCCCAGAGGACTGGAGTAATTATTCTAAACTCTAAATTTTTACAAGCCAATATTCTGATTAAATTCCTTCAAAAATCCCCAATAACTTGCTGGATTAAGTTTAAATCTAGAAAACTCTTGATTCCTTTTCTATCTGTTTCTTTAGCCTCATTTCTTCCTAGGTTCCACCACAAACTTGACACACCAACAGCAGCACTAAAGTTTTGGAGTTCCATAAATATTTCATGTTTCTTTGAATGTCTACACAGACTTCCCTCCCTTTGTGCCTGACAAAATCCCATTAGTTCATTGAATATCCTGCTTTCTCTGATTCCTCACCTTTCTCTGATAGAATTAATCATGAATTCCTTCGTATATTGTTGGGTCTTATAAAACTCTCCTATTTTTTATTTCCTATGACACTATATTTATTTATTTACTTGTCTGTCTGGTACTAAGCCAGAAAGTCTTTAAGGCATGAAAAGTGTTTTACTCTTCACCTTGCACAATGCCTATGCATAATAAGTGCACCAATACTGATTGAAATTTATAAATATTTAATTATAATATATAAATAACAGAAGGTTCAAATAAGGTTAATTCTGTCTCCATTTTGGCTGAGGCTCTAAGACAATAGTTAATAAGGACTCCCATATGCATATTCCTGGACCACCAGTGCTGGAACTTGAAAAGAGGTAGCTGAAAGTTAGTTTTGTAACCCCAAGGAACTTATCCCCTTGAGGGTATATGCAAGTTTAACATAAAGGGACCAAGAAATGGGAAATTAAAGATATCTTCAGAGGGAGATGTAGTGTGTTCCCATGAAGGAGAGGAAGATAAACTTCTCTTATCACAAAAGTTTAGAGGATTTCAAGGAGAAGTCCTGAAAAGCTTGACTTGTGATCCATGGAGACTGTAGACTAATACAAAACCTTTGTCAGGAAAAGACTCAAGACTACAAAGTGAAGTTGGCTAGCAAGGAGAGAATATTGTCTTGATAATGGCCTAAAATCCTAAAGTTTGTCAGAGTGAAAGATGCATGGGAAATGAGTCTCTTGATATAGAGAGCAGGCCTGGAGCCATCTAAAAAAAGAATTTGGACATAAAAAGCACTTCAAGGAAAAAGGAAAAATGAAACTCTAACTTCTGCATGTTCTGGTCCAAAAAAAAAAAACAAAAAACAAGACTTTGATGGTTAATTTTATGTGTCGCTTGAGTTAGTAAACTTGAGTGAGTTCAGATATTTGTTTAAACATTATTTCTTATGTATCTGTGAGGGTGTTTGTGGAAGAGATTAATATCTGTATTGGTAGACTGAGAAAAACAGATTGCCCTTTCCAATGTGGTGGTGGGGGGTGGGGCAGGGGGCATGATCTAACCTGTTGAATATCTGAGTAGTACCAAAAGGTGGAGGAAGAAAAAAATTTCTGTCTCTGCTTAAAAGCTTCTGCTTTGGGACTGGGATTTATACTATCAGCATTCCCAGTTCTCATCTTTGGACTCAGGTTAGAAGTACCCCACTAACTTTCCTTGGGCCTCCAGGTTCCAAATGGCAGATTGTGAGACTCAAAAATTTCATGAGCCAATTGTTTATGGTAAATATCTTTATTATATATGGTATAATATATATAATAGCAGATATAGTATATAACTATAACTATAAAACTATAGCTGTAACTATGTATATCCTACCCTATATCCAGGGTTTCTCTGGAAAACCCTGACTAATATAGAGTTGTAAGTAGCCAGTTAAAGGGCAGTGTTGCCTCTTATGAAGTATGAGATAACTCCAGAAATGGAGGATTTTATGAAGAATGTGTATATTATCTCTAATTTCTTAGATTTCTAATTTCTAAAATTAGATTTCTAATTTCTAATCATTTAAAATTTTATTTAATTTAATTATTTAAAATTATTAAAAATTTCTAATTTCTAAAATTTCTAAATTTTAAATTTCTAATTTCTAATGTCTTGAAGCATTCAGAAAGCTCAGAGAAAGTTATTTAAGCTGTATGCTACAGCCAGAAGAAACCAGTACTTTGTTACATGCCCTTATCATCTTTTCATTTGGGTTCCCACCAAAGCAGACTCTCAGACATGGATTTGAGTGCAAGTAGTTTATTGGGCAGGTGATCCTAAGAAGGCAAGGTAGTGGGCAGTGAGATAAGGAAAGAAAGCCAGTAACATAAGAAATTGAGTAGGTTACTGCTATGGTAACCAAAGCTCAGTCTTCCTACTCTAGTATACAGTAAACGATGTACCTCAGAGTAATCCAACCGAGGTAGACAAATGTCCATCAATTCTTGTCAGTCATTTATTGAGGGCTGCTCCTAGGAGCATTAATTCCCCCCAGAAGTTCTGGCCTGCCCTGAAAGCACAAAGAGTGGGCTCTAGTGGCCAAAGAAAGTCCTCCAGTGTAGTGTTATGGCACTTGTAGGTGAAAGCCATGGGTAACCTAGACTGAATGTGAGGGGTTATGAGCACAGTAGTGATAGCAGTTGCTAGACTTTTATCTGAGTCCTGGAGGTGTCAGAAGCACTTGACCTGGGTAGTGGAGGGAGAAGTAGAAACACCTTCTTGGGAAATAGAAGAATCCCATCATATGAAGGCTTCCTACCTGTAACAACCCCATGCTAAGGGAGAGGAGAGGCTCTACATTTGAATGGAGTTTTTAGTGTTTACTTTTGCCAGAACTGTCCCTTTTAATGTCTTAACGGAGTACTTTTGGGACTAAAAGTGACCAGATGATGATTAGTTCTCTGTTAGTCACCAAGAAAGTCATAAGACCTGCCCTAGATTTCATGGAGTAGATGGGGGAAAACTCCTCCAAGAGAAGGGCTGAATGGACAGTGGAAAGTGTAAAATATATTGATTTTCTCATTGCATGAGTCCTATTCAGGTGTTTTAGTTGAAGAATCAAAAATTCAGTTAACCAGATTTTTTATCTGTGGAATAACAAATGACTCATACTAATAAAAAAAGCATTTACTGAGAAATTTCATGTGACTAGCCTTGCACTAAGAATTATGAAGGATATTGTACAAGACCAATCCTAGTCCCTAAGTGGTATTCACTACATTTTCATTGGGAGTCTAGAATTCCGTTGGAAAATTTTTTCAACAATGAACAATTATATGAATTTTTCCATCCAATACTTATATATTATTTTTTTATAACCATTATAACTATTAGTATTCTGCAAATAAGGCGTTTTCTCCCTGATGATTCCCCTAAATGTTTATTATATGTATTGACTATTGTTGAATTAAAATCTGAGTGAGAAAGAGGTGTAAGTTGAAATAAAATCACAAATTTATGTATAAGCTTATGCCAAATACTAGGCACATAATTTAACTGATTTGAGTTTATGGGTCACCTATATAATTCTACAACTGAGGATTTAAAAAACAATTGAGATGTTTGTTAGCACCAGAAGTATCAGGAAGTCAACACAAGCAAAAATAATAGAACATTTTAAATATTTTTTCTAAAATTAATATCAATACAACTTTAATCAAAAACTAAAATAAAGTCATTGAAGTTAATATAATGAGGAATGCAGAATGAGACAATATACTATTTTTCCAACTTATTAGACCAACTGGTATAAAAGTGTTTAGTAGAAAAACAATCCTAGTCACATGTATGAGAGGTCCTTGAGAGAAATATGCTAAATAGTATATCTCTTTTCCTTTGCCTGCTTCAGAGTTTGCTTTGATGGATTTAACACTCTCATGGTAATCTATGGTAGGTGAGGAGGGAGGATTAGGGAGGGGGATAAAATCCCCTGTTGATCTGGGCACAGTTAGTATGGACTTGTCAACCATGTGGGAGTGATAAGATACCTTGGTTTGGGGAAGAGGATCCTATAGTGAAAAAGCAGGGATTTGGCACTATGAGTTTCAGTTCCACCTTTGCCCTTGCTCTTTAACTGCTCTTAGACAATCTATTTAACATTTCTGAGTTTCCATTTCCATACTTGAAAATATAGGCATAGTAATAAAATTGAAAGCAATGCCCTAGATTCTGGTTCATGGACTTTGTATGTCTGTCAGACGGGGTTGATAATCAGAGAGTAAATGGATTCCCTGAAAGGAAGAAAAGTAAATCCGCAAGTTGAGAAATGAACGAAAGATCCTGATTATGCATGGTATCTACAGTCTTAGAGATTCTAATTCAGTAGGTTGAAGAGGAAATCCAGGGAATCAGTTACTTTATTGAATGGAGGTTGTACAAAAATCAATCAGATCAACTTTCAAATTAGACCCTTGGTGTTATGTAGACTGTCTATAGGGTTAGTAGATCTATGTTATTAACCTGTCTAACTAGATACTTGAGAAGTAATATTTAAATATCACTATCTTAACTAGAAAAATCAGGCCAACCATATCTATTAGCCATATCTGATTTTGTCATGGATACAATCAAATGTACAATTCGGTTCTACGTCACTTTCAAAGAGAAAATAGGTCCAAAGACGTTCAGCAATTTACTCAGAACTAAGAACTGAAACTATTCCCAGATTCTTTTTAATTTGCCTTGCATTCCTCCAAGACAATTAAATAAATGCTTAAGAATAATAGGTTATGGTTAATGTTTTGGGTGGTTCTAAGAAAATCTTTTTAATATAAATAATAAATGCAACCAAAGACAATCTTATTATAAATGTGCTCTGTGTTGGGGATAGTGATTCATAAGCTTGTTTGCTTCATGACTCATAGGTCTTGGAAAAGAACAAGATTCCAAGGAAATGTTTTTTATTCAGAACTGGTCAGTTGTTTTATTCACTTTCATCTCCTATTTTTTTTTTTTTGAAAAACACAACAACAACAACAAAACTACAGCCAGATAGAGTGTTTTAAAAAGCATCAATATGTAAGTCTTTATCATCTAAACCAAATACTAACAGAACTTCTTTGCCATGTGAATACATATGAGAATATTGATAATAGCTATTTCTAGAAAGAATAGCTATAGATGAGAGGCCTTTAGAAAAAAAGAATTAGGGGTATATTATGAACACATCATGATTACTCATTATAAGTTTTTCCATTGCTATGAGTCAGTCATGACCCAGGTGTCAGTCAGCACCTACAATGAATTTTGAAGATTAGATTGTCATAACACAAATTTGGAGAAGATAACTTAAAGTATCAGAATTCATTCAAACTGAGAATGCACTAGATGATGGGATGAGTAATAAAATGTACAGGAGAAAATTCTCTTGAGATAATAATACTCCCCAACAGCTTAAAGGGAAAGAAAAACAACTTGCTGTAAAAAATACATTTTCTGTTGGCTTCCCAAGTAGGAAAGAATTTGAAAGGTACCCATTATTTTATACCAATGCAGAATCTCTTATCCTTTTCACATTTCTTTTTCCCTTTTGTCTGCTCCCTATTGTAATCCAGGGTGAAAATGAAAATAGATAACTTATGTAAATCAGGCTGATTACAAGTAACAAAAAAAATCAACAAAAACTTAGCTCAGACTAGGTAAAAAAGGAATTGATTTGTTTGTAACTAACTGAGAAGTTCAAGGGAAATGAGGTATGGTTTGGTTCAAGAACTCAGAGGATGCTAGTATCTTTGTATGTCTATGGCTGTCTGTCATTCAGGTCTACTGTCTCCCATACTGGTCTCATTCTGAGGCAGACTTTCCTGAAAATGAGAAAGATTACTGCACCCAATTTCCAATCTTCCAGTTTAGCAATCTAAAGGAAAATGGGGGGAAATTCTCTTGGATCTTTCACAGTGTATGCAAAGAAGTGCTTGCACTCCCACAGACCAGTGTGGGTTGAATGCTCAACCCTGAGTCAATCACTGAAGCTAAGGGAAGAGATAATGTTAATGTTCAGGTTGGAGGGTCATGTGACTGCCATGATTTGTGAAGAGTTGGGCAAAGAGGTGAGGCCAGCCTCTGTGATCCACATCAACTGAAAGCAGTGGAAGGAGAGGCAAGTTTTCTGTTACTGGAAAAAGACATAGGCAAAAGCAATTGATGTTTACTGCATAGACTGATAGTTACCATTTTTGAATGCAAAATGTTTCCCTGGGGCCCAGAGCAAGTTCTTCTTTTCTCTGACATTGCTCCTGAGGGGCAAAATGGATCCTGGAAGCTCTTTCTCATTCTCTCAGCAGCTTCTGTTCTGCCTCCATTCCAATCAAGTCTTGGGCCTAAATTCCCTCTGATTAGCCTGCCCCTTGCTGGTTTCATCACAGCCCACTCAGTCTACAAAAGATGCATTTTCTCTAACCTGCCTGGGGTGCACTGCTATAAAGCTGGAGAGGAATGAATCTAAGCAGAGAGTAAAGAGAAGAAAATGATTTCTTTCATCCCACATATTGCAGGAATTCATGTTGATTATATTTCCTTTTCTGAGAAAGTCTAATTCCTTCATCAGTTTGGAGCTATTAACACAAGTACTAGAGACAGTAGTGACTAGAGAATTATGTATGGGATGGTAGCGTAATTCATCTTTGTTTATAATCCTGATGCATCAGACTTACCTTTGTCTATTAGATATTGAAATAGTTTTCTTAGATTTAAAAAATAACATTCTTTTTAAGAAATGTCAGAGTCCAAAATCAAATAAGACAGTAAGTAGAAGAACTGATAAAAGTTCTGTTTGTGGTTATACTTTTATAGAATATAGGGAGAGAGAATCTATGGGGAATTGAGATTCTCAGACCTGGAAATGGAAAGCAGCTTGATGAATGTCGACATTTATTTAACATCTAGTTCATGTTTTCTGTTCAAACCAGAATTCAGCTCACTGTTCAGCTAAATGTCTGCTTTGTTTCATCCCTGCTGTTTTAAATGTTTGGGAATTGGATTGAATTCACAATGAAGGTGCTAAGGCATTTTGCTCATCTGGAAACTGAATACAAAACTGCAGAGATGACAATTTTTTATTTCTTTTGGCTGTAGCTCCCAAGATTGTCATGTTCTATGCATACAGATGCCAAGTACCTTTTCCTAAACTAAAGGATGAACTGGGCAGATGGCCAGTGGGTTGAGCTGGAAGATTCTTCCTGATTTGGGCTGAGATGAGGCCCCAATCACTGCTATAATGCTGGAACTTGATTTGAGTGATGACTTATAAAGAAACAGCATTAAACAACTGACTCACCAAGTGAGTCACCCTTGCTGAGCTCTGCACTTTTATTATCCTCAGAAAGCTATCAAGAAATTGTCTCATTGCTTGCCTGATGCAAATGGAAAAGTCTAGCATATTGATTCCATTCCCAGTTTACACTCTGGATGGAAACCAATTTACACCTGGGGAATGTGCCAGGATCCTGCTGGGGTGAAATTGTGAAATAGGCAGGAACTGTCTTCCAGCAGCTCTTCCTAAGCCCCCTACTAGTGTATATTTATCCCTAGCTCTCAGAAAACAAATGGTTTCCCTCTACTCTCTTTTTTCTCTCCTCTTCCCCCTTCCCCTTCTCCTCCCGTTCTATTCCTTTTCTCTTCCCTCTCCCCTGCCTGCCTTTCTCCTCCCATCTCCTCTCCTCCTCGTCCCCCTTCTCTTGTTTTCTCTCTCTCCTTACCCCTTATACACACATACTCTCTCTCCTAATCACTTCCTGGATTCTTATGTCAGAACACTGTCTTTCTCTCATCAGATGCCATCTTCTCCTCTGAAAATTTCCCCTTGCCCTTATTCTCTTCCTCTGCACTAAGCTAATCCTCTAACTTTATTTCTCTTGGCCCTTGCTAAGTGGTTGAAATTAATTTGATGAAGATGAACTTGCATATTGGACTAGGTAGTTGATAAGAAGTTCTTACATAATATCAGAAAAACATAATCTGTGGAAGATGCAAAACTTTTCATTAGGCCAATATATGCACACTTGGCACCTGAATAACTATTTGGAAAGGCATCAGGGTTTGGTAAAGAGTATAGACCAGGAATTAGGCAGATTGTGTTCTCCACCTGGGTAATTTGAGTAACTGTTTTAACTTTTTTAAGATTAGATATTCTTACCTATAAAAGAAGAAGAAGAAGAAGAAGAAGAAGAAGCAGCAATGGCTTCTTTTTTTACTACAGTGGCCATCTGCTGGTTTTGCCTGCTTGGCAGATATTTCCCCTCCTTCCTAATATTCTTTTGTACAAACATCCTTCCCACACTTAGTCTATGTGCTTTGCTTTATGGTATTCAGGACCCCACTGGATCCAGAACAGTTAGGGTTAGCCTTGAGATTCTTGCTACAACTACTAGAAAAGTGGTGAATTCCTTCCTCTGATAACTTAAAATGCCCAGTAGCCATTTTTGCTACCACTTAGGGAGAGCTACAGGCCTAATACACACAGGTTAGCAACACCAGCAAACAAGAGTAGTCATCATCTTTCTTACAGGATCTGCCTATCAGTCACAGGAAAGATCACTAGTTGGACCTGATTAGGTCAGAAACCCACCCTTGAATCTGGTCATTCCTGTTATCAGATCTACTCCTAATCTATATGATTCAGTAAATCCTCCTGTTTGTCATAAACATATTTGAGTTGGGTTTCTATCACCTATAGACAGGAGAGTTCCAACTTATCCAGCTTGAAAGCAGTAAAAAGAATTCCATGAACAATTTGGCCTGTGTTTTATAGTGGGGTTTGGCAAAATTTTTCTGTCAAGGGTCAGAAAATATCTCAGGATTAATGGACGACAGAATCTGTGACAACTCTCCAACTCTGCCATTGTAGTAAAGAAAGCAGTCATAGCCATGCATAGATGAATGAATATGGCTGTGTCACACTCATTCATTTTGATATAGATGAAATAAATATTTCATCCATAAATATTATTTATGGACATTGAAATATAATTTTCACATATCTTGAAATAGTTTTGGATTTTTTAACCATATGAAAAATGTAAAAAACACTCAGTACAAAAACAGGCATGCAGTGATTTTGTCTGTAGGAATAATTGACTGAAAGAATTGTAGCAACTGGCTTTCTGTAGTTTAAAAAAATAAAAAGTTCAACTGACAACACCTATGGCCCTGTGTACAATCACAAAATCAATCATTTTCAGTGACTCTGGGTTTTTTGTTTTTATTTTTGACTATCCTCATAGCTAATGTCTGCCCAATTAGTAGGATTAACCACATACTGAATTTGATTTGAACATTAAATGGCCTAATAATTAGGTTTCCTATGCATTTGTCAAGTCATATTTCCCCCTAAGATTCTATTTAAATTATATAGTCTACTCAGACAGTGAATTGAAGAAATCTACAAGTTAAGGAATTGACTAATAGAGTCAATAAAAAAATATTCACCTATTCAAAAATACATTGAAGAATAGTTATCCATAGGGAGAGATGATGGTCAAGACATGACTAGTAAAGATAGTAGCTAAAAGAGGAAGGTGAAATGTGGTAGAAGAAACTCCAAATACTCAGATGCACTAATGTAAAGTGTTCATTATCTTTAACATTCTCCTATTGTTTGCATGACTAGATGCTAAGAGCTATTTACTTATTTTATATTTATATATATACAAATTAGATGTATTGAATTATTAATTTGATATATATTATATTATATATACACAGAAATTATATATAAATGTATATATATATATATATATATATAAAAATTATATGGACATCTTTGTAAGTTAGTAAATTAAGTAATGTCAATTTATGATGTTCAAGATAGGAAAAAACAAAAATATTAAGATTTTCAAATGATGTGCAAACATGTAGGAGTTTAAATTTTCTCATACATTAAGTAACCTAGCATGCTGTTAGCTCTTTTTTCAAATAGTTCTGAATATAGTGATTATTTTTTAATACTTTTGAATATTGCTCAAAACATTTTATTGCCTGTGCATTACCAAATCAGTCTGAATGGATATAATTGAAAGACATTCCAAATACTGAAGATAACTTAGAAGTAATATCCAAGAGCTAACCCAAGGCCCTCCTTTCATATAGAAGAGTTTCTTAGCTGAAATACACCTTTAGAATGACTTTCTGTGGGGAGAGGCCAAAATGCTTGAATGTTCAATCACCCTGACACCAAAATGAAAGCCAATTCCTTTTAAAAGTGAATTGGGGCTCCTGGCTGGCTCAGTTGGTTAAGTGTCCCATGATCTCATGGTTTGTGGGTTGTTAGAGCCCCAAGTCAGGCTCTGTGGTGACAGCTCAGAGTCTGGAGCTTGCTTCAGTTTTTGTGTCTCCCTCTCTCTCTGTCCCTCCCCTGCTTGCTCTGTCTCTCTCTCAAAAATAAACATTAAAAATTTTTTAAAAGAAGCAATTGCATTTTATCTTCTGTGCATCACTTGGATTTTATTGAGATAAATACATTCTGTACACCATTACAGACTCTCTTCCCCAATGTGTGATCTTGGGCACCTTGATTCAGAACATTTGACCATATATGAGAGGGCTTATTTCTGGGTTCTCTATTGTGTTCCATTGGCCAATATGTCAGTCTTTATACTCGTACCACACTCTTTTGATTTCTTTAGCTTTATAATATGTTTTGAAATCAGGAAGTATGAGGTCTCCAATTTTGTTCTTCTTGCTCAATATTGTTTTGGCTATTTGGGAACTCTTGAGATTCCATATGAATTTTAGAATTTTTTTCTATTTCTGCAACAAATACCACTGGGGTTTTGATAAGGATTACATTAAATCTATAGATTTCTATGAGAAATATGAATATTTTAACAATATTAAGTCTTCCAATCCATGAACACAAGATGTCTTACCATTTACTTGCATTTTCTTTAATTTCTTTCAGTAAAATTTTGTAGTTTTTAATGTATGCCTTTTGATTCTTTAGCTAAATTTATTCCTAATTATTTTATTCTTTTTGATGCTATTTTAAATGGGATTGTTTTAATTTTTTACAGATTGTTTATTGTTAGTGTATAGAAATACAATGGAATTTTGTGTGTGGATTTTATATCCTGCAACTTTATGGAATTTATTTATTAGTTTTAATAGTTTGCTGTGGAATTTTTAAGGCTCTTCACATATAAGATCATGTCATAAGTGAACAGAGACAATTTTATATATTTTTTTCATTTTGGATGTCTTTCTTTTTCCTTGTACCTAATTCTCTAGATAAGACTTCCAGTATTATGTTGAATAGAAGTGTCCAGAGTGAACTTTCTGTATAGAATGAATGTGTCTTCTCCAAAATGCATGGATTGAAACCTAATCCTCAATGTGAGAGTATTTAGAATGGGGCTTTTAGGAGGTAATTAGGCCAGGAGCCTTCCTGAATGAAATTAGTGCCTTTATAAAAGAGGTCCCAGAGAGATACCTCACCTCTCCTGTCACATGAGGACACCCGTGAAAAGATTGCCATCTATGAACCAGAAGGTGGGATCTTTCCAGACACCAAATTTTCTGGTGCTTTGATCTTGAACTTCTCAGCACACAAAAATATGAGAAATAAATTTCTGTTGTTTACAAATCACCACAGCTATGGTATTTTGTTATAGCAGCCTGAAGAGACTACAACAGCATGTCTGCCTGTTCCTGGCCTTACAGGAAAAGCTTTCAGTCTTTCACCACTGAGTATAATATTAGCTGTAGGTTTTCCATATATAGATTCATTATGTTAAGGTAGTTTCTTTACATATCTAGTCTGTTGGTTTTTCTCTCTCTGTTTTTCACTATGATAAGTGTACTCTTTAATTCTTATCTTATGTTCCCCCCATCCCCTCACCCTCCTTCCTCTGGTAACCATTAGTTTGTTCTCTACAGTTAAGAGTCTGTTTCTTGGTTTCTCTCTTTTTTCCTCTGCTCTTTTGTTTTGTTTCTTTTTTTTTTTTAATTTTTTTAATGTTTATTTATTTTTGAGACAGAGAGAGAGCATGAACGGGGAGGGTCAGAGAGAGAGGGAGACACAGAATCTGAAACTATCTAGCACAGGGCCTGACGTGGGGCTCAAAGTCACAAACTGTGAGATCATGACCTGGGCCGAAGTCGGATGCTTAACTGACTGAGCCACCCAGGCGCCCCTGTTTTGTTTCTTAAATTCTACCTATGAATGAGATCATATGGTCTTTGTCTTTGACTGACTTATTTTGCTTTGCATTATACTCTCTAGGCCCATTCATGTCATTCACTGCAAATGATGAAGTGTCATTCGTTTTTGTGGCTGAATATTATTTCATTGTATATGTATATATCACATCTTTTTATTATCCATTCATCAGTCAATGGACACTTGGACTGCTCTCATGTCTTGACTATTGTAAATAGTGTTGCAATAAACATAGGGGTGCATGTATCCCTTTGAATTAGTGTTTTTGTATTCTTTGGGTAAATACCCAGTAGTATGATTACTGGATCATAGGGTTGTTATATTTTTAATTTTTTGAGGACCCTCCATACTGTTTTCCACAGTGGCTGCAACATTTTACATTCCCACTAACAGTGCGAAAGGGTTTCTTTTTCTCCACATTCTCACCAATACTTATTGTTTCTTGGTTCTTCTTCCTCTTTTCCTTCTCTTTCTTCTTTTCTTCTTCTTCTTCTTCTTCTTCTTCTTCTTCTTCTTCTTCTCCTTCTCCTTCTTCTTTCTCTTCTGTTTAATCTTTTTAAATTTATTGATACATCTATGGTCCAACATGTGATCTATTCCGGAGAATGTTTCCTGTGTATTTGTAAAAAATATGTATTCCACTGTTTTGGAATGGAATGTTCTGAACATATCTTAGGTCCATCCAGGCAATTGTGTCATTCAAAGTCACTGTTTCCTTGTTGATTTTCTGTCTGGATGATCTATTCATTGATATTAAGTGTGGTGTTAAAATCCCCTACAATTATTACATTACCATCAATTTCTTCCTTTATATCTGTTAATAGTTGATTTATATATTTAGATGCTCCCATGTAAGTACATAGATATTTACAATTGTTACGTCCTCTTGTTGGATTTTTTCCTTTATCATCATGTAGTGCCTGCTTTGTCTCTTGTTACTGTTTTTGTTTTAAAGTTTATTTTGTCTGATATAAGTATTGCTTTCCTAGCTTTCTTTTCAATTCCTTATGTGTGGTATATGTTTTTCCATCCCTTCTCTTTTGATTAGCATGTGTCTTTAGGTCCAAAGTGAGTTTCCTGTAGGCAGCATATAGATAGGTCTTGCTTTCTTTTTTTTTTTTTTTTTTTTTGATAGGTCTTGCTTTCTTATCCATTCAGTCATCCTATGTCTTTTGATAGAGAATTTAGTCCATTTACATTTAAAGTAATTATGGATGGGATGTATTTAGTGCCATTTTGTTATTGTTTTACAATTGTTTTTGTAGTTCTTTTCTGTTCCTTTCTGTCAGTTCTTTTTATCATGAAAGTTGTTGTGTGTTGTCAAATTTATTTCTGCATTTATTCAGATGATCATATGGTTTTTGTCCTTCATTCTGTTAATAAGGTATATTATATAGATAGATATTTTTGCATGTTGAGCTGTCTTTGCATCCCTGGGGTAAATCCTACTTGGTCATGGTATATAATCCTTTTAATGTCCTGGTCATTTTAGTTCATTAATACGTTGTTGGGGGTTTTTGCATCAATATTCATCAGGGATGTTTGTACTTTCTTCTAGTATCTTTGCCTGACTTTAGAATCAGAGTAATGTTGGTCTCATAAAATTATTTTGGAAGTTTTCCCCTCCTCAACAATTTTTGGGAAGAATTTGAAGAGAAATCATGTTAACTCTTTTGGTAGAATTTTCCAGTGAAGCCATATGATCCTGAACTTTTCTCTGTTGGGAATTTTTCAAATCACTGATTTAATCTCTTTGCTAGTTATTATTATTTTTTCTTATTTATTTATAATGGTGTCTTGGTAGATTGTATGTTTCATGAATTTGTCCCTTTCTTCCAGGTTATATAATTTGTTCACATATGATTGTTTGTAGCAGTCTCTTATAATCCTTTTTACTTCTGTGGTATCAGTTATAATGTCTCCTTTTTCATTCTAATTTTAGTTATTTGAGTCCTTGCTCTCTTTTTCTTGGTTAATCTAGATAAAAAATTGTCGGGGCACCTGGGTGGCTCAGTCGGTTGAGTGTCCGACTTCAGCTCAGGTCATGATCTCACAGTCTGTGAGTTCGATTCCTGCATCAGGCTCTGTGCTGACAGCTCAGAGCTTGGGGCCTGTTTCAGATTCTGTGTCTCCCTCTCTCTCTGACCCTCCCCTGTTCATGCTATGTCTCTGTCTCAAAAATAAATAAACGTTGAAAAAAATTAAAAAAAAAAGATTTGTCAATTTTGTTGGTGTTTTTATTTATTTTTTTAATTTCTAAAAAATTTTATTTATTTTTGAGGGGGGGGGGAGAAGGGCTGAAGAGAGGGAGACACAGAATCCAAAGCAGGTTCCAGGCACTGAGCTGTCACCACAGAGCCCCATGTGGAGCCCAAATTCACAAATGATGAGATCATGACCTGAGCCAAAGTTGGCTGCTCAACCAACTGAGCCATCCAGGTGCTCCTTTGTTGATCTTAAAAAAAAACAAAAAACAAGAAAAACTAACTCTTTTAATTTTCATTTGTCTGAGAACTAAAGGACTTTGTGACCACTAATCCACTAAAGAAATATTAAAAGGGACATTTTGAGTGCAAGGGAGAAACCAAAAATAACAAACACAAGAAAGGACCAGAAAAAATCTCCAGAAACAATGATGACACAAGTCATAAACTGGCGAGGAAGGAGGGAAGATGGCAGTGTAGGAGGACGCTGGGCTCACCTGCTGCACTTAGATTCCACCCACATCTGCCTAAATAACCCAGAAAACTTCAAGAAGACTAGAAGAACGGACTCTCCAGAGCTAAGCATAGACAAGAGGCCCATGGAAGAGGGTAGGAAGGGCGAAGAGGCAATGCATGCTACATGGCCTGGCAGGAGGGAGCCAGGGCAGTGGAGGGGCAGCCCACCCGGCAAGGCAGAGCCCCCGAGTCTGACTTGCAAAAGCGGAGGGGCCAGACTGCGTGAGTTCTGACAGCCAGTGGGACTTAACATCTGGAATGTTATAACTCAATATCTCTGCTCAGAGAGGGGGAGGGCTAGAGGACAACAGGAGGGAGAGGTGTTGAGCCCTGGAGGACAGAACTCAGCTCGGGGGGATCAAAGGTGCTGAAGCGCCATCTCCCTCGCCCATACCCCAGCCAAAATCCCAAAGGGAACCAGTTCCTGTCACGGAACTTGCTGGCACTGCACAAACATCCAATGCTGTGCTTCTGTGGATCCATCCCTCCGACGGGTCTGACTCCCTCCAGAGCCACAGGGCTACTCCTGCAATGGACCACGAAAGGCAAAGTGAGCTGAGTCTGCCCCTCCCACCCCTGTGCACCTTGCCTATCCACCCCTGCTAATACACCAGATCCCATAGAAGCAGCACCACAAGGCTGGCAGTGTGCAAGTAGCCCAGACAGGGGCCACACCACTCCACAGTTAGTCCTGCCCCTGGGAGAGGGGAAGATAAGGTACACAGCAGTCTGACTGTGGCCCCAGTGGTGGGCTGGGGACAGACATCAGGTCTGACTGTGGCCCCGCCGACCAACACAAGTTACTCCAGACAGCACAGGGGAAGAGCCCTGCAATTCCGCACCACTCTAGGGACTATCCAAAATGATGAAATGGAAGAATTTCTCCTTAAAAGAAACTCCAGGAAGTAGCGACAGCTAACGAACTGATCCAAAATGATTTAAGCAATATAACAGAAAATGAATTTAAAATAATAGTCATAAAAGTAATCACTGGGCTTGAAAAAAGTATAGAGGACAGCAGAGAATCTATTGCTACAGAGATCAGGGGACTAAGAAACAGTCATGAGGAGCTAAAAAATGCTCTAAATGAGGTGCAAAATAAAATGGAGAGGACCACAGCTTGGATTGAAGAGGCAAAGGAGAGAATAGGTGAATTAGAAGATAAAATTATGGAAAAAGAGGAAGCTGAGAAAAAGAGAGATAAAAAAATCCAGAAATATGAGTGGAGAATTAGAGAACTAAGTGATGTGATGAAACGCAATAATATACGTATAATTGGGATTCCAGAGGAGGAAGAGAGAGAGAAAGGTGCTGAAGGTGTACTTGAAGAATGCCAGAGTCCAGCTCCAGCAGGTCCAGGGATTCCCGAAGGAAGAACGGCATCGGCGAAAATAAAACAAAACTAAAATAAAAAACTAAAAAACAAAAAACTAAAATAAAAAACTAAAACTAAAATAAAAATGCACACAGAAAACAGTAGTGTGTTGAACTGGCCGATTTATTGTAGTAAACGTGGCATTATATATGATAGTGGTTTTCTTGTAACATATGTCATCTATGTTTTTCTAACATTACCTAATTTTGAAAATGTTCCTATGTATAAACAACCTTTAAGAAATAACATGGCAATTTCGCCCTAATATTCCCGCATACTCTTTGATTAGTAATTAATTTCTTACATTATTCCACTATGCATCTGCGTTTATCTATAATCTACAAAGCATTTGTTTTGCTGTTCTCATGAAAGGCCCTCCATTTCTCAACACCTCAAGTGGAACAGTTACAGGGACATGACCTCCTAACCTCATGAGGCCAGAAGAACAATGTGTTTGCCTTGGTCCGAGGTGCCAGAAAGGGGCTGAAAAAGTGTTAGAAACCCATGCCTCATAAGTTCTCAGAGAGACAATGAGCCTAGGAACCAATGAACCATTCTGTACCTTAACTGACTTGGTTCAGTCATCATCTGGAATGCCTCTGGGGGGCCAGGTGGGCCTAGGGGTTGAAGTCACCTGTGCCCGGAGATACACTCCTTAGTTGCTGGAGTGAAGCTTTCAAACCCATATGTCTCTCCTTTACAGGCCCTCTTTGCTGGCAAATGTATGAAGCTATCCTTCCTGTAAGTAGAGGAGTCTCCATAGGGGATGTCAAGGGCTAAATATAAGGCCCCACAATTTCTTGTGAAACCTTATTTCCTTCCTAATGGTTCTTTTCCCAGGGGGCCTGCATAGGGAAATTCCCCAACAGACAATACCCCAGGTAGTTTTAAGGCAAAATTACCTAAAAGTGGGAGGACAAGAAACTTCACTTTCGGTGGGGCTGCCTTGCAGTCACCAATCCGTCCACAGCCCATACCTTGCCACTCAGGCAGGGATAGCTTGGCTTCCAGCAGAAGAAATCATAGCTGAGAACTTCCCTGATCTGGGGAAGGAAAAAAGCATTGAAATCCAAGAGGCACAGAGAACTCCCTTCAGACGTAACTTGAATCGATCTTCTGCATGACATACCATAGTCAAACTGGCAAAATACAAGGACAAAGAGAAAATTCTGAAAACAGCTAGGGATAAACATACTCTAACATATAAAGGGAGACTGATAAGACTATTGATGGATCTATCTACTGAAACTTGGCAGGCCAGAAAGCAATGGCAGGAAATCTTCAAAGTGATGAAGAGAAAAAATATGCAGCCGAGAATCCTTTATCCAGCAAGTCTGTCATTTAAAATAGAAGGAGGGATAAAGGTCTTCCCAAACAAACAAAAACTGAAGGAATTCATCACCACCAAACCAGCCCTTCAAGAGATCCTAAGGGGGATTCTGTGAATGAAATGTTGCAAGGCCCACAAAGTATCAGAGACATCACTACAAGCATGAAACCTACAGACATCACAATGACTCTAAACCCATATCTTTCAATAATAACACTGAATGCAAATGGACTAAATGTTCTAACCAATAGACATAAGGTATCAGAACGCAGAAAAAAATAAGACCCATCTATTTGCTGTCTACAAGACTCATTTTAGGGGTTCCGGAAGATGGCGGCGTAGGAGGACGCGGGGCTCACAGCGCGTCCTGCCGATCACTTAGATTCCACCTACACCTGCCTAAAGAACCCAGAAAACCGCCAGAGGATTAGCAGAAGGGAGTCTCCGGAGTCAAGCGCAGACTAGAGGCCCACGGAAGAGGGTAGGAAGGGCGGCGAGGCGGTGCGCGCTCCACGGACTGGCGGGAGGAAGCCGGGGCGGAGGGGCGGCTCGCCGGCCAAGCAGAGCCCCCGAGTCTGGCTGGCAAAAGCGGAGGGGCCGGACGGACTGTGTTCCGACAGCAAGCGCGACTTAGCGTCTGGGAGGTCATAAGTTAACAGCTCTGCTCGGAAAGCGGGAAGGCTGGAGGACAAAGGGAGGGAGAGCTGCTGAGCCCCCGGACGGCAGAGCTCAGCTTGGCGGGGAACAAAGGCGCCAGCGCCATCTCCCCCGCCCATCCCCCAGCCAAAATCCCAAAGGGAACCAGTTCCTGCCAGGGAACTTGCTCGCTCCGCGCAAACACCCAAATCTGTGCTTCTGCGGAGCCAAACCTCCGGCAGCGGATCTGACTCCCTCCCGCTGCCACAGGGCTCCTCCTGAAGCGGATCACCTAAGGAGAAGCGAGCTAAGCCTGCTCCTCCAGCCCCCATGCACCTTGCCTACCCACCCCAGCTAATACGCCAGATCCCCAGCAACACAAGCCTGGCAGTGTGCAAGTAGCCCAGATGGGACACGCCACCCCACAGTGAATCCCGCCCCTAGGAGAGGGGAAGAGAAGGCACACACCAGTGTGACTGTGGCCCCAGCAGTGGGCTGGGGGCAGACATCGGGTCGGACTGCGGCCCCGCCCACTAACTCCAGTTATACACCACAGCACAGGGGAAGTGCCCTGCAGGTCCTCACCACGCCAGGGACTCTCCAAAATGACCAAACGGAAGAATTCCCCTCAGAAGAATCTCCAGGAAATAACAACAGCTAATGAACTGATCAAAAAGGATTTAAATAATATAACAGAAAGTGAATTTAGAATAATAGTCATAAAATTAATCGCTGGGCTTGAAAACAGTATACAGGACAGCAGAGAATCTCTTGCCACAAAGATCGAGGGACTAAGGAACAGTCACGAGGAGTTGAAAAACGCTTTAAAGGAAATGCAAAACAAAATGGAATCCACGATGGCTCGGCTTGAAGAGGCAGAGGAGAGAATAGGTGAACTAGAAGATAAAGTTATGGAGAAAGAGGAAGCTGAAAGAAAGAGAGATAAAAAAATCCAGGAGTATGAGGGGAAAATTAGAGAACTAAGTGATACACTAAAAAAAAATAATATACGCATAATTGGTATCCCAGAGGAGGAAGAGAGAGGGAAAGGTGCTGAAGGGGTACTTGAACAAATTATAGCTGAGAACTTCCCTGAACTGGGGAAGGAAAAAGGCATTGAAATCCAAGAGGCACAGAGAACTCCCTTCAGACGTAACTTGAATCGATCTTCTGCACGACATATCATAGTGAAACTGGCAAAATACAAGGATAAAGAGAAAATTCTGAAAGCAGCAAGGGATAAACGTGCCCTCACATATAAAGGGACACCTATAAGACTCGTGGCTGATCTCTCCTTTGAAACTTGGCAGGCCAGAAAGGCTTGGCACGATATCTACAGTGTGCTAAACAGAAAAATATGCAGCCGAGAATCCTTTATCCAGCAAGTCTGTCATTTAGAATAGAAGGAGAGATAAAGGTCTTCCCAAACAAACAAAAACTGAAGGAATTTGTCACCACGAAACCAGCCCTACAAGAGATCCTAAGGGGGATCCTGTGAGACAAAGTACCAGAGACATCACTACAAGCATAAAACATACAGACATCACAATGACTCTAAACCCATATCTTTCTATAATAACACTGAATGTAAATGGATTAAATGCGCCAACTAAAAGACATAGGGTATCAGAATGGATAAAAAAACAAGACCCATCTATTTTCTGTCTACAAGAGACTCATTTTAGATCTGAGGACACCTTTAGATTGAGAGTGAGGGGATGGAGAACTATCTATCATGCTCCTGGAAGCCAAAAGAAAGCTGGAGTAGCCATACTTATATCAGACAAACTAGACTTTAAATTAAAGGCTGTAACAAGAGATGAAGAAGGGCATTATATAATAATCACAGGGTCTATCCACCAGGAAGAGCTAACTATTATAAATGTCTATGCGCCAAATACCCGAGCCCCCAGATATATAAAACAATTACTCATAAACATAAGCAACCTTATTGATAAGAATGTGGTCATTGCAGGGGACTTTAACACTCCACTTAGAGAAATGGATAGATCATCTAGACACACAGTCAATAAAGAAACAAGGGCCCTGAATGACACATTGGATCAGATGGACTTGACAGATATATTTAGAACTCTGCATCCCAAAGCAACAGAATATACTTTCTTCTCGAGTGCACATGGAACATTCTCCAAGATAGATCATATACTGGGTCACAAAACAGCCCTTCATAAGTTTACAAGAATTGAAATTATACCATGCATACTTTCAGACCACAATGCTATGAAGCTTGAAATCAACCACAGGAAAAAGTCTGGAAAACCTCCCAAAGCATGGAGGTTAAAGAACACCCTACTAACGAATGAGTGGGTCAACCAGGCAATTCGAGAAGAAATTAAAATATATATGGAAACAAACGAAAATGAAAATACAACAATCTAAACGCTTTGGGATGCAGCGAAGGCAGTCCTGAGAGGAAAATACATTGCAATCCAGGCCTATCTCAAGAAATAAGAAAAATCCCAAATACAAAATCTAACAGCACACCTAAAGGAAATAGAAGCAGAACAGCAAAGGCAGCCTAAACCCAGCAGAAGAAGAGAAATCATAAAGTTCAGAGCAGAAATAAACAATATAGAATCTAAAAAAACTGTAGAGAAGATCAACGAAACCAAGAGTTGGTTTTTTGAAAAAATAAACAAAATTGACAAACCTCTAGCCAGGCTTCTCAAAAAGAAAAGGGAGATGACCCAAATAGATAAAATCATGAATGAAAATGGAATTATTACAACCAATCCCTCAGAGATACAAACAATTATCAGGGAATACTATGAAAAATTATATGCCAGCAAATTCGACAACCTGGAAGAAATGGACAAATTTCTAAACACCCACACTCTTCCAAAACTCAATCAGGAGGAAATAGAAAGCTTGAACAGACCCATCACCAGCGAAGAAATTGAATCGGTTATCAAAAATCTCCCAACAAATAAGAGTCCAGGACCAGATGGCTTCCCAGGGGAGTTCTACCAGACGTTTAAAGCAGAGATAATACCTATCCTTCTCAGGCTATTCCAAGAAATAGAAAGGGAAGGAAAACTTCCAGACTCATTCTATGAAGCCAGTATTACTTTGATTCCTAAACCAGACAGAGACCCAGTAAAAAAAGAGAACTACAGGCCAATATCCCTGATGAATATGGATGCAAAAATTCTTAATAAGATACTAGCAAATCGAATTCAACAGCATATAAAAAGAATTATTCACCATGATCAAGTGGGATTCATTCCTGGGATGCAGGGCTGGTTCAACATTCGCAAATCGATCAACGTGATACATCACATTAACAAAAAAAAAGAGAAGAACCATATGATCCTGTCAATCGATGCAGAAAAGGCCTTTGACAAAATCCAGCACCCTTTCTTAATAAAAACCCTTGAGAAAGTCGGGATAGAAGGAACATACTTAAAGATCATAAAGGCCATTTATGAAAAGCCCACAGCTAACATCATCCTCAACGGGGAAAAACTGAGAGCTTTTTCCCTGAGATCAGGAACACGACAGGGATGCCCACTGTCACCGCTGCTGTTTAATATAGTGCTGGAAGTTCTAGCAGCAGCAATCAGACAACAAAAGGAAATCAAAGGCATCAAAATTGGCAAAGATGAAGTCAAGCTTTCGCTTTTTGCAGATGACATGATATTATACATGGAAAATCCGATAGACTCCACCAAAAGTCTGCTAGAACTGATACATGAATTCAGCAAAGTTGCAGGATATAAAATCAATGTGCAGAAATCAGTTGCATTCTTATACACTAACAATGAAGCAACAGAAAGACAAATGAAGAAACTGATCCCATTCACAATTGCACCAAGAAGCATAAAATACCTAGGAATAAATCTAACCAAAGATGTAAAAGATCTGTATGCTGAAAACTATAGAAAGCTTATGCAGGTAATTGAAGAAGATATAAAGAAATAGAAAGACATTCCCTGCTCATGGATTGGAAGAATAAATATTGTCAAAATGTCAATACTACCCAAAGCTATCTACACATTCAATGCAATCCCAATCAAAATTGCACCAGCATTCTTCTCGAAACTAGAACAAGCCATCCTAAAATTCATATGGAACCACAAAAGGCCCCGAATAGCCAAAGTAATTTTGAAGAAGAAGACCAAAGCAGGAGGCATCACAATCCCAGACTTTAGCCTCTACTACAAAGCTGTCATCATGAAGACAGCATGGTATTGGCATAAAAACAGACACATAGACCAATGGAATAGAATAGAAACCCCAGAACTAGACCCACAAACGTATGGCCAACTCATCTTTGACAAATCAGGAAAGAACATCCAATGGAAAAAAGACAGTTCTTTAACAAATGGTGCTGGGAGAACTGGACAGCAACATGCAGAAGGTTGAAACTAGACCACTTTCTCACACCATTCACAAAAATAAACTCAAAATGGATAAAGGACCTGAATGTGAGACAGGAAACCATCAAAACCTTAGAGGAGAAAGCAGGAAAAGATCTCTCTGACCTCAGCCGTAGCAATCTCTTACTCGGCACATCCCCAAAGGCAAGGGAATTAAAAGCAAAAGTGAATTACTGGGACCTTATGAAGATAAAAAGCTTCTGCACAGCAAAGGAAACAACCAACAAAACTAAAAGGCAACCAACGGAATGGGAAAAGATATTTGCAAATGACACATCGGACAAAGGGCTAGTATCCAAAATCTATAAAGAGCTCATCAAACTCCACACCCGAAAAACAAAGAACCCAGTGAAGAAATGGGCAGAAAACATGAATAGACACTTCTCTAAAGAAGACATCCGGATGGCCAACAGGCACATGAAAAGATGTTCAACGTCGCTCCTTATCAGGGAAATACAAATCAAAACCACACTCAGATACCACCTCACGCCAGTCAGAGTGGCCAAAATGAAGAAATCAGGAGACTATAGATGCTGGAGAGGATGTGGAGAAACAGGAACCCTCTTGCACTGTTGGTGGGAATGCAAATTGGTGCAGCCGCTCTGGAAAGCAGTGTGGAGGTTCCTCAGAAAATGAAAAATAGACCTACCCTATGACCCAGCAATAGCACTGCCAGGAATTTATCCAAGGGATACAGGAGTACTGATGCATAGGGGCACCTGTACCCCAATGTTTATAGCGGCACTCTCAACAATAGCCAAATGATGGAAAGAGCCTAAATGTCCATCAACTGATGAATGGATAAAGAAATTGTGGTTTATATACACAATGGAATACTACGTGGCAATGAGAAAAAATGAAATATGGCCTTTTGTAGCAACATGGATGGAACTGGAGAGTGTGATGCTAAGTGAAATAAGCCATACAGAGAAAGACAGATACCATATGGTTTCACTCTTATGTGGATCCTGAGAAACATAACAGAAACCCATGGGGGAGGGGAAGGAAAAAAAAAAAAAAAAGAGGTTAGAGTGGGAGAGAGCCAAAGCATAAGAGACTGTTAAAAACTGAGAACAAACTGAGGGTTGATGGGGGGTGGGAGGGAGGGCAGGGTGGGAGGGAGGGGAGGGTGGGTGATGGGTATTGAGGAGGGCACCTTTTGGGATGAGCACTGGGTGTTGTATGGAAACCAATTTGACAGTAAATTTCATATATTAAAAAATAAAAAAATAAAAAAAAAAAAGACTCATTTTAGACCTGAGGACAACTTCAGACTGAAAGTGAGGGGATGGAGAACTATCTATCATGCTACTGGAACTCAAAAGAAATCTGGAGTAGCCATACTTATATCAGGCAAACTAGACGTTAAATTAAAGGCTGTAAAAAGAGATGAAGAAGGACATTATATAATAATTACAGGGTCTATCCAACGGGAAGAGCTAACAATTATAAATGCCCAAGAATGTGGTAATTGCAGGGGACTTTAATACTTCACTTACAACAATGGATAGATCATCTAGACACAGGATCAATAAAGAAACAAGGGCCCTGAATGATACATTGGATCAGATGGACTTGACAGATATATTTAGAACTCTGCATCCCAAAGCAACAGAATATACTTTCTTCTCGAGTGCACATGGAACATTCTCCAAGATAGATCACATACTGGGTCACAAAACAGCCCTACATAAGTATACAAGAATTGAAATCATACCATGCACACTTTCAGACCACAATGCTATGAAACTTGAAATCAACCACAGGAAAAAGTCTGGAAAACCTCCCAAAGCATGGAGGTTAAAGAACACCCTAGTAAAGAATGAATGGGCCAACCCGGCAATTAACGAAGAAATTAAAAAATATATGGAAACAAATGAAGATGAAAATACAACAATCCAAACGCTTTGGGATGCAGCGAAGGCAGTCCTGAGAGGAAAATACATTGCAATCCAGGCCTATCTCCAGAAACAAGAAAAATCCCAAATACAAAATCTAACAGCACACCTAAAGGAAATAGAAGCAGAACAGCAAAGACACTCCAAACCCAGCAGAAGAAGAGAAATAATAATGATCAGAGCAGAAATAAACAATACAGATTCTAAAAAAACTGTAGAGCAGATCAATGAAACCAAGAGTTGGTTTTTTGAAAAAATAAACAAAATTGATAAACTTCTAGCCAGGCTTCTCAAAAAGAAAAGGGAGATGACCCAAATAGATAAAATCATGAATGAAAATGGAATGATTACAACCAATCCCTCAGATACAAGCAATTATCAGGGAATACTACGAAAAATTCTATGCCAACAAACTGGACAACTTGGAAGAAATGGACAAATTCCTAAGTACCCACACACTTCCAAAACTCAAACAGGAAAAAAATAGAAAACCTGAACAGACCCATAACCAGCAAAGAAATTGAATCAGTTATCAAAAATCTCCCAACAAATAAGAGTCCAGGACCAGATGGCTTCCCTGGGGAATTCTACCAGACGTTTAAAGCAGAGATAATACCTATCCTTCTCAGGCTATTCCAAAAAATAGAAAGGGAAGGAAAACTTCCAGACTCACTCTATGAAGCCAGCATAACTTTGATTCCTAAACCAGACAGAGACCCAGGAAAAAAGAGAACTACAGGCCAATATCCCTGATGAATATGGATGCAAAAATTCTCAATAAGATACTATCAAATCTAATTCAATAGCATATAAAAGAATTATTCACCATGATCAAGTGGGATTTATTTCTGGGCTGCAGGGTGGTTCAACATTCGCAAATCAATCAATGTGATACATCAGATTAATAAAAGAAAAGATAAGAACGATATGATCCTGTCAATCAAAGCAGAAAAAGCATTTGACAAAATTCAGCATCCTTTCTTAGTAAAAACCCTCGAGAAAGTTGGGATTGAAGGAACATGCTTAAACATCATAAAGCCATTTATGAAAAGCCCACAGGTAATATCATCCTCAATGGGGAAAAACTGAGAGCTTTCCCCCTGAGATCAGCAACACGACAGGGATGTCCACTCTCACCGCTGTTGTTTAACATAGTGTTGGAAGTGCTAGCATCAGCAATCAGACAACAAAAGGAAGTCAAAGGCATCAAAATTGACAAAGATGAAGTTAAGCTTTCACTTTTTGCAGATGATATGATATTATACATGGAAAACCCGATAGACTCCACCAAAAGTCTGCTGGAATTGATACCTGAATTCAGCAAAGTTGTAGGATACAAAATCAATGTACAGAAATCAGTTGCATTCTTATACACTAACAATGAAGCAACAGAAAGACAAATAAAGAAACTGATCCCATTCACAATTGCACCAAGAAGCATAAAATACTTAGGAATAAATCTAACCAAAGATGTAAAAGATCTGTATGCTGAAAACTATAGAAAGCCTATGAAGGAAATTGAAGAAGATATAAAGAAATGGAAAAACATTCCATGCTCATGGATTGGTCAGTACTACCCAATTACTCAATACTACCCAAAGCTATCTACCCATTCAATGCAATCTCAATCAATATTGCACCAGCATTCTTCCCGAAGCTAGAAGAAGCAATCCTAAAATTTGTATGGAACCACAAAAGACCCTGAATAGCCAAAGTAATTTTAAAGAAGACCAAAGTGGGAGGCATCACAATCCCAGACTTTAGCCTCTACTACAAAGCTATAATCATCAAGACAGCATGGTATTGGCACACAAACAGACACATAGACCAATAGAATAGAATAGAAACCCCAGAAATAGACCCACAAACGTATGGTCAACTCATCTTTGACAAAACAGGAAAGAACATCCAATGGAAAAAAGACAGTCTCTTTAACAACTGGTGCTGGGAGAACTGGACAGCAACACGCAGAAGGTTGAAACTAGACCACTTTCTTACACCATTCAGAAAAATAAATTCAAAATGGATAAAGGACCTGAATGTGAGACAGGAAACCATCAAAACCCTAGAGGAGAAAGCAGGAAAAAACCTCTCTGACTTCAGTTGCAGCAATTTCTTACTTGACACATCCCCAAAGGCAAGGGAATTAAAAGCAAAAATGAACTATTGGGACCTCATCAAGATAAAAAGCTTCTGCACTGCAAAGCAAACAATCAACAAAACTAAAAGGCAACCAACGGGATGGGAAAAGATATTTGCAAATGACATATCAGACAAAGGGCTAGTATCCAAAATTTATAAAGAGCTCACCAAACTCCACACCCAAAAAACAAATAATCCAGTGAAGAAATGGGCAGAAAACATGCATAGACACTTCTCTAAAGAAGACATCCGGATGGCAAACAGGCACATGAAAAGATGCTCAACGTCGCTCCTCATCAGGGAAATACAAATCAAAACCATACTCAGATACCACCTCACGCCAGTTAGAGTGGCTAAAATGAACAAATCAGGAGACTATAGATGCTGGCGAGGATGTGGAGAAATGGGAACCTGCTTGCACTGTTGGTGGGAATGCAAAGTGGTGCCGCTGCTCTGGAAAACAGTGTGGAGGTTCCTCAAATGGGTCACAGGTAGATTGAAAATAGATCTACCTTGTGACCCAGCAATAGCACTGCTAGGAATTTACCCAAGGGATACAGGAGTGCTGATGCATAGGGGCACTTGTACCCCAATGTTTATAGCAGCACTCTCAACAATAGCCAAATGATGGAAAGAGCCTAAATGTTCATCAACTGATGAATGGATAAAGAAATTGTGGTTTATATACACAATGGAGTACTACGTGGCAATGAGAAAGAATGAAATATGGCCTTTTGTAGTGATGTGGATGGAACTGGAGAGTGTTATGCTAAGTGAAATAAGTCATACAGAGAAAGACAGATACCATATGTTTTCATTCTTATGTGGATCCTGAGAAACTTAACAGAAGACCATGGGGGAGGGGAAAAAATAAGAGGTTAGAGAGGGAGGGAGCCACAACATAAGAGACTCTTAAAACTGAGAACAAACTGAGGGTTGATGGGGAGTAGCGGGAGGGGAGGGTGGGTAAGGGGTATTGAGGAGGGCACCTTTTGGGATGAGCACTGGGTGTTGACAATAAATTTCATATAAAAAAATACATGGTTGATTGATCATAAAAAAAAAAGAAACAACACTAAGAATAATATTTTTTTTGGTCAGGAGCAATGCAATCCTCCAAACAATATAGTTATATTTTTAAGGTCCTAAAAGAAAACAAACTTAAAAAAAATTAAGCCACAATTCTATATCCAACCAAACTATCCTTAAAAAATGAAGTCCAGATAAAAATGTTTTCAGGTAAACCAGAAGTGAAAGAACTTAACACCAGTGTACCTGGATTATAAGAAGTGTTCATGGTGGTTCTTCATGAAATGATTACCAGATGGTAATCTGGCTCACATGAAGAAATGAAGAATAAATGCGTGGGTAAATATGAAAGCTATTTTTCTTATTTCTTAATTTCTTTCAAAGACAATTGACTGATCAAAGCAAAACTCATAGTTATGTATTGTGGGATTAATAACATATGTAGAAGTAAGGTATATAACAAATATGGAAGGATGATAGATTTATTTTGTTATAAGTTTCTTACGTTATAGGTGTTACAATGTTAATTCAAGATGCACTGTTAGAAGTCAAGGATTTTTCCTAAAATCCCTACAGCAAGCAGTAAAATTAATACATTGATATACACAGACACCAATTAGAGTAGCTAAAATGAAATACTAAGAAATACTAAGAAGAGGGAGAGGAAGAACAAATAAATGAGACAAACAGAAATGAAATAGAAACCATTTCAAAAATTACTTAAATACAAATATACTAGACACCCCAATTAAATATTAAAAATTGTGTGCCTGCATAAAAATAACAAGGCCCAGTTATATACTGTATGAAGAAGAAAGAGATAGGGAAAAGGTAAGTTTGGAAAAAGATATAACATGGAAACACTAATTATAGGAAAACTGAATTTACTGTAATAAGACATACATTATTTCAAGACAAGTACTATTACCTAGAGAAAAAACATTTCCTAATGATAATAAGATTAATTCACCAAAAAGGCAGTATAGTTAGAGCTTTTTTAAACAGCAAACTATAAAACACCTGATGTAACAATTGAAAGATATAAAGGGATATATGTAACAACATTCATATGTCAGAAGATAATTATGCTGACTAAAAGAGGTCAGACAAAAATGTGAATATATTCATTGATTCCATTATATAAAATTCTAGAAAATGCAAAATATTCTTTATTAAAAGAAAGCACATCAGTTATTCCCTGGGTATGTCAGAGAGGAAGGGAGGGTTGAGAGAGAAAGATTTTATAGGGGACCATGTAACCTCTTGGGAGTGGTAAATTTTTTTGTTATTTTGATTCTAGTAATGATTTAATGGACATATACATACAGCAAAATTTAATAAAATGTAGACTTTAGACATGTACAGAGTATTTAATGTCAATTATGCCTCTATAAATCTATTAAATATAACAAAAATAATTCATTTTGAAAAAGTCTTTATTTTTTCTTTATCCTTAAATTGGCCAGAGAATTCTAGGTTTATAGTTATGTTCATTCAGTTTCTTGGAAGCTTTATTTTATCATCTTCTATCTTCCATTGTTTCAGTTTAAATTGTTATAATTGGTCATTCAGAATTAACCTTTCTCTTTTCTTTGGCCTTTGTTTTTGGCAGCTTTATTATGGTGTGCTTTCCATTTGAATGTACTTGGATATATTTGCCTTAGTTGGAGTTAACAATGAACTTTTAAATGGTATTGATGTTCTTTGCATATTTTTAGAAAATTCTCATCATTATATCTTCAAATATTGTTTTTGTATCATTGCTTTATCTTCTCTTCTGGGATTATGATATATGTATGTTAGACCCTTTCAATTAATCTCCTTTGTCTTCTCATTCTTTTCTGTATTTTTCATCTTTTGGTCTATCTGCAATACCTTAATTCTAAATACCTATTTTCTACTGTTCTATACTTTCACCCAATAGTTCTTTCATCCAAGTCCACCATATTTTCATAGAAATTTTAGGAGCTTCTTCCCAATTCTTATACCCAAAAAGCCTGTTGAGATTTTGTTTGTAATTGTGATTGGAAATCTATCAATCAGTTTGATATATTGAGTATTTCAATCCATGAGTATGATAAATTTTCACTTATTTAGGTCTTTAATTTCAACGATGTTTTACAATTTTCACCAAGATGTCCTAGCCAACTTTTATTAGACTTATTCCTGGAGTTGTTTTGTTTAATGCTGATTTCAGCATAATTTTCACGATTTTCCTTTCCAGTTGTTTGTTAATGTGTATGTAAGAAAACAATTTTTTTGTATATAATCTTGTGACCTATGTATGACCTTGCTAAATTCATGTTAGTTCTATTAGTTGTTTTGTAAATTCCCTGAGATTTTTCTCTGTAAACAGTCATAATCAACTGCAAATGGGGACAATTTTACTTCTTCCCAGCCAACCTAATACTTTTTTTCTTGCCTTATTACAATGACTAGCACCTCCAATCAATATTGAATACAAGCACTGAAATAGGCATCTTTGTCTTATTTTAGATTTAAGGTAGAAACAACTCAATCTTTCACCAGTAATATTCATATTTTTGAAGTATTATCAATTTGAGGAAGTTTCCTACTATTTCTAGCTTGGTGTGAGTTTTCATTATAAATGAATGTAAACTTTTTCAAATACCTTTTTCTGAATAATAATGATCATTATTGTGTTAATATGATGAATTCCAATTATTGATTTTTAGATAATAAACCAACAATGAATTCCTAGAATAACTCTTGCTTGATTGGGATATATTGTGCTTTCTCTGCTTTGTTAGATTTGATTTGTTAATGCTTTGTTAATTCCTTTCTATGTAGTGTCTTTGTGAAGATATATTTGTATTTGCCATGTTTTTCTGATGATATATCCCTTTTATCATTATAAAATTTTCTCATTTTATATTTTTATTGTGAATTACATTTTATGTGATTACAGAAATAGCTAACACAACTTTCAGATTAAAACTTTTTTGTATAATTTTTCACCCATTTACTTTTAACCTATCTATGTCTTTATAGTTATTTACTTCTTTGTAGATTTATTGTAATATAATTGACATGTAACACTGTGTAATTTTAAGGTGTATAATGTATTGATTTGGTATACTTATATATTGCAAAATGATTATCAATATAGCATTAGCTATCATCTGTATCACATCACATTATATCATTTCTTTTTTGTGGTGAGAACATTTAAGGTATACTCTCATTAACTTTCAAGTATATAATACAGTAATAATTAATCATAATCACTATGATGTACATTAACTTTTTCTAATGTTTATTTATTTTTGAGAGAGAGATAGAGCACAAGCAGGGGAGGGGCAGAGAGAGAGGGAGACACAGAGTCCAAACCAGGCTCCAGGCTCTGAACTATCAGCACAGAGCCTGATGCAGGGCTTGAACCCACAAACTGTGAGATCATGACCTGAGCTGAAGTTGGATGCTCAATCAACTGAGCCACTCAGGCATCCCTCTACAATGTGCATTAGACCTCTAGAAATTATTAATCTTATAGAAATTTGTACTCTTTTGACATCTCCTTTGCCCCTATTTTCCAGCACCTGATATCTACCATTCTAGTCTGTTTCTGTGAGTTCATTTTTTTTAATATTTCCCATACAGGTGAGATCTTACAGTATTTGTCTTCTTTGTCTGAGTTATTTCACTTAGTATAATATCCTCAAGGTCCATTCATGTTATCACAAATGGCAGAATGTCCTTCTTTCTCCTGGCTGAACAATACTCTATATGCATTTGTATACTACCTTTTCTTTATCATTTCATCCATTCATGGGAACTTAGGTTGCTTCAATATCTTGGCTATTGTGGATAATGCTACAATAAACATGGATGTACAGATATCTCCTCAAGATCCCGTTTTCATTTCCTTTGGATATGTATTACCAGAACTGAGATTACTAGATTATATGGTAGTTCTATTTTAAGTTTTTTGTGGGTCTTCCATACTGTTTTCCACGGTAGCAATTTATATTCTAATCAACAGTGCAGAAGAGTTCCTTTTCCTCTACATCCTTGCCAACACGTGTGATTTCCTGTCTTTTTGATGATACTCATCTTAAGAAGTGTGAGGTGATACCTCATTGCAGTTTTGACTTTCATTTCCTTCATGATTACTGATGCTGAGCACCATTTAATGCACTTGTTAGTCCTTTTATGTCTTCTTTGGAAAAATGTCTATTCAACTTCTTTGTCCATTTTAAAATAGATTGTTTTTTGTTTTGTATGTTTTTTACTATTGTTTTATTAATTCCTTATATATTTTGAATATTAACCACTTATCAGATATACGATTTGCAAATATTCTCTTCCATTTGATAGATTGCCTTTTAACTTTGTTGATGGTTTTGTTTGCTGTGCAGAAGCTTTTAAATTTTATGCAGTTCCATTTATTTATTTTTTCTCTTGCTGCCATTGTTTTTTATGTCAAATTCAAAAAACTACATGGACAAGGCTGATGTCAAGGAGCTTATCCCCTATGTTTTCTTCTAGGAGTTTCAGGTATTAGGCTCAAGTCTTTTTATTTTATTTTTTAGTGTTTATTTAATTTTGAGAGACAGAGAGACACAGTGTGATCAGGGGAAAAGCAGAAACAGAGGGAGATACAGAATCCAAATCAGGCTCCAGGCTTTGAGCTGTCAGCACAGAGCCTGACATGGGGCTCAAACTCACAAACTGTGAGATCATGACCTGAGCCATAGTCAGATGCTTAACCCATTGAGCCACCCAGGCACCCCTAGGTTCAAGTCTTTAGTTCACTTAGAGTTGAATTTTGCATATATGTAAGAAAAGGATCCAATTTCATTCTTTTGCACATGGCTGCCCAGTTTTCCCAGAACTATTAATTGGAAAGACTATCCTTTCCCCATTGTATATTCTTGGATCCTTTGTCAAAAATTAATTAACCATACATGGGATTTATTTCTGAATTTGCTATTCTATTCCATTGATCTGTGTGTCTGTCTGTTTTTTATGATGATACCATCCTGTTTTGATGACTATAATTTTATAATATAGTTTGAAGTCAGGAAGTGTGAGTATTCCTCTTTCTAATGGTTGCTTTGTCTACTCAGAGTCTCTTAGTAAGGGTTTTATATAAATTTTAGAATGGCTTCTTCTATTTCTGTAAAAAATGCCATCAAAAATTAATAAGGATTGCATTGAATTTTTAGAACACTTTGGGTAATACAGATATTTTCATAATATTGATTCTTCCAATTCATGACCATGGGATATCTGTCCATTTATTTGGGTCTTTTTAACTTTTCTCATAAACTCCTTGCCCTTTTCAGCATACAGAACTTTCATTTCTTCAGTTAAATTTATTCCTAACTATTCTTTTTGATGCTATTGTAAATGGAATGGTTTCTTAATTTCTCTTCCTGACATTCCTTGTGAGTATTGATTTTTGCATATTGATTTTGTTTCCTTCAAATTTACTGAAATTTTTTGTTATAACAATTTTTTTAGATCATGTCATTTGCAAATAAAGACAGTTTACTTTTTTTTTTTCTAGTTAGGACGACTTTTATTTCTTTTACTTGACCAATTGTCACTACTGTGTTAAATAGGAGTGGTGGGAATGTGCATATTTGACTTGTTTCTGATCTTAGAGGAAACATTTTCAGCTTTTCACCATTGAATATGGTTAGCTGTGGTATTGTCATTTATGGGCTTTATTACGTTCAAGTATGTTGTTCTATATGAAGTTTGTTGAAATTTTCATTATGAAAGGATGTTGAATTTTGTCAAATGCTTTTCCTGCATTTGGAAATGGTCACGTGATTTTTATTTTTTGTTTTATTTTATTTTAGAGAGACAGAGAGCATGTGAGTGAGGGAGAGGGGTAGAAAGAGAGAGAGAGTATCTTAAGCAGGCTCCACGATAAGCATAGAGCCTGAGACAGGGCTTGATCCCACAACCCTGGGATCATGACCTGAGCTGAAATCATGAGTTGGGTGCTCAACTGACTAAGCCACCCAGGCACCCATATTTTTCATTTTGTTAATGTGGTTTGCTGATGTTGAAACATCCTTGCCTCCTTGGATATTCAATCATATTTTATGATTCTATTAATGTATTGTTGAATTTGATTTGGTAATACTTTGTTGACGATTTTTGCATCTATGTTCATCAGGGATATTGGCCTGAAATTTTCTTATAGTGTCCTTGTCTGGTATTGCTATCAGGACAATGCTGGCCTTATAAAATGAACTTCCAAAGGTTTCTTCCTCTTCTATTTTTGGAAGACTTTGAGAAGGATTGATATTAGTGCTTCTATAATTTTTTTTGGTAGAACTCACCAGTGAAATCATCTAGTCCTGAACTTTTGTTTGTTTGGAGATTTTTGATTATTGGTACAAATTCCTTAGTAAAAAAATTAGTCTCTTTAAGTTATCTGTTTTTTCATGATTCAGTCTTGGTAAGTTGTATTTTTCTAGAAATTTATGCATTTCTTCTAGATTTTTCAAATTTTGGCCATATAATTTTTTTATAATAGTCTTATTATCTTTTGTATTTTGGTATTTTGGTATCTGTTGTAATGTCTCCTCTTTGATTTCTAATTTTACTTGTTTTAGTTCTTTCCCCTTTTTCTTGGTAAGTCATGCTAAAGATTTGTCTATTTTGTGTATATTTTCAGAAAACCACCTGCTATTTTCATTGATATTTTTAATTTTCCTTTCAGTATCTATTTTATTGATTTCTGCTGTGTTCATTGTTATTTCCTACTTTCTGCTAACTTTGGACTTAGTCTGTTCTTTTCCTAGTTCTTTGAGGATAAAATTAGATTATTTATTTGAGATTTTTAAAAAGTTTTTATTTAAATTCCAGTAGTTAAGGGGCGTCTGGGTGGCTCAGTCAGTTAAGCAACTGACTTCAGCTCAGGTCATGATCTCGCAGTTTGTGGGTTCAAGCCCTGTGTCGGGCTCTGTGCTGACAACTAAGAGCCTGGAGCCTGCTTCAGATGCTGTGTCTCCCTTTCTCTCTGCCTCTCTCCTGCTCATTCTCTGTCTCTCTTTGTCTCTCAAAAACAAATAAAAGTTAAAAAAATTAAAAATATAAATTCCAGTAGTTAATATACATTATTAAATTAGTTTCAGGTGTACAATATAGTGATTCAGCACTTCCACACATCACATGGTGTTCACCCCAAGTTCACTCCTTAAGCCCCATTACCTATTTCATCTATCCCCCCACCCACCGCCACTCTGGTAATCATCAGTTTGCTCTCTCTAAGGATCTGTTTCATTGTTTGCCTCTCTCTTTCTCTTCCTTCCCCCCACCCCATGACCATTTGTTTCATTTCTTAAATTCCATATATGAATGAAATCATATGGTATTTGTCTTTCTCAGGCTGACTTATTTTGCTTAGTATAATACTATCCATCTCCATCCACATCATTGCAAATGAGAAGATTTCATTATTTTTCAGGACTGAGTAATATTCCATTATATATGATATTAATTATATTAGTTATATTATATTATATTATATTATATTATATTATATTATGCTATGTTATATTAATAATGTTATGTATTATATATAATGGCATAAATATAATGGACATGTATACATATATATTATGGAGTATACATATTAATGGAATAAATATTTATTCCATTATATAGGTATACTCCATTATATATGTATATTCTATTTTATTTATACATATATATTCTTCATCCATTTATCATTTGATGGACACTTGGGCTGTTTCCATAATTTGGCTATTATAGATAATGCTGCTATAAACATTTAGGTATGTATATCCCTTTGAATTGGTATTTTGTACCCTTTGGGTAAATACCTAGTAATGTAATGGCTAAATTGTAGGATAGTTTTGTTTTTAACTTTTTGAGGACCTTCATACTGTTTTCCAGAGTGGCTGCACCAGTTTGCATTTCCATATCCTTACCAACACCTGTTGTTTCTTGTGTTGTTGATTTTAGCCATTCTGACAGGTGTCAGGTGATATTGCATTGTAGCTTTTATTTGTAATTCCCTGATGATGAGAGATGTTGAGCATCTTGTGTCTGTTGCAACAGCAACATGAGTCTGTTGGCCATCTGGATGCCTTCTTTCAAAAAATGTTTATTCAAGTCCTCCACTCATTTTAATCAGATTATTTTGGGGAGTTTTTTGGTGTTGAATTGTATGACTTCTTTATATAATTTTAATATTAGCCTCTTATTGGATATATCTTTTGCAAATATCTCCTCCCATTCAACAGGATGCCTTTTTGAAGACTGTTTCCTTCACTGTGCAAAGCTTTTTTTAAATTTGATGTAGTTCCCCTAACATTAGGAACAAGACAAGAATATCCACTGTTGCCAATTTTATTCAACATATGTTTCCAGTACTAGAACATATTATCCTTCCAGCAATAAGGGTCATATCCACAATAATAAAAAAATAATTAATTAATTATTAAATAAGTAAAAGAAATTTAAATTGGGCAGGAGAAAGTAAAACTGCCACTATTTGTAGATGATGTGATACTGTATATAGAAAACCCTAAAGACTCCATTAAAAAACTATTAGGAATAATAAATGAATTCGGTAAAGTTGTAGGATAAAAATTAATATATAGAAATTTGTTGAATTTTCATACATGAATAATGAAGTAGCAGAAAGAGAAATTAAGAAAACAATCCCATCTATAATTACACTAAAAAGAATAAAATACCTAGGAACAGATTTGACTAAGAAAGACCTATACACTGAAAACTATAAGATATTGATGAAAAAGCTTTGAAAATAACACAAATAAAGGGAAAGATATATCATACTCCTGGATTGTAAAAATCAGTATTGTTAAAATGTCAATACTACCCAAAGCAATCTATAGATTCTACAATGTAATCTTTATCAAAATACTAACAAGGGAATAGATTCTTATTGAACTAATACAAGTAATTATAAAATTTTCAATTCTTTTTACAGAAACATACTTTATAAAATTACTCTGAGACATAAGAGAAAAAGGTTTCCTTAACTCCTTGAGAAATAAAACATTAAGGATCAAGCAATGTTTCAAAGAGAAGTTAAAAAAAATATAATCATCCTCATCAATTCATGCAATCCCATATTATTAATTCTTATTTTACTTGAATAGTGTTTCTATTAGTCCTAGAAATTCTTACCAAGATCAGTTTTATAATCTTAAAGTTATCAGAAACCTATATTCTAGAGTACATTTCAGAATCTTTTCCATGAATTTCTCTAAAGATGAAGAACCTTTGCAAAAGCATCAGTGCACTTGCTGGGTTATAGTGTAGTTCTACTTTTAATTTTTTGAGGAACCTCCATACAGTTTTCCAGAGTTTGCACCAGTTTGCATTCCCATCAGCAGTGCAAATGGTTCCTCATTCTCTATAACCTCACCCAAATCTATTGTTGCCTGAATTGTCAATTTTAGCCATTTTGACATGTGTGAGGTGATGTCTCATTGTGGTTTGTTCCCTGATGATGAGTGATGCTGAGCATTTTTTTCATGTGTCTGTTAACCATCTGAATGTATTCTTTGGAAAATTGTCTATTCATGTATTTTGCCCATTTCTTCACTGGATTATTTATTTTTTGGTTGTTGAGTTTGATAAGTTCTTTATAGATTTTGGATACTAACCCTTTATCTCATATGTCATTTGCAAATATCTTCTCTGATTATCAGCTATTTTTTTAGTTTTGCTGATTGTTTCCTGTGCTGTGTAGAAGATTTTTATCTTGATGAGGTCCCAATAATTCATTTTTGCTTTTGTTTCCCTTGCATCTGGAGACGTGTTGAGTAAGAAGTTACTGTGGCTGAGGTCAAAGAGGTTTTTGCCTGCTTTCTCCTCTAAGATTTTGATGGTTTTCTGTCTTATTTTTAGGTCTTTCATCCATCTTGAGTTTATTTTTGTGCGTGGTGTGAGAAAGTGTCCAAGTTGATTCCTCTGCATGTTGCTGTTCAGCTTTCCCAACACCATTTGCTGAAGAGACTGCCTTGTTTCCATTAAATATTCTTTCTTCCTTTGTCAAAGATTAGTTGGTGATACGTTTGTGGGTCCACTTCTGGGTTCTCTATTGTGTCCCATTGATCTATGTGTCTGTTTTTGTTCCAATACCATACTGTCTTGGTGATTACAGCTTTGTAATGCAACTTGAAGTCTGGAATTGTGATCATCCAGCTTTGGTTTTCTTTTTCAGGATTGCTTTGGCTATTCAAGGCCTTTCTGGTTCCATACAAATTTTAGGATTGTTTTTTCTAGCTCTGTGAAGAATGCTGGTGTTATTTTGATAGGGATTGAATTGAATATGTAGATTGCTTTGGGTAGTATCAACATTTAATAGTATTTGTTCTTCTAATCCATGAGCATGGATGTTTTTTCCATTTTTTGGTGTCTTTTTCGATTTCTTTCATAAGATTCCTATAGTTTTCAGTGTATAGAGTTTTCTTCTCTTTGGTTAGGTTTATTCCTAAGTATTTCACGGTTTTTGGTGCAATTGTAAATGGGATAGATTCCTTGATTTCTCTTTCTGCTGCTTCATTATTGGTGTATAGAAATGCAACTGATTTCTGTGCATTGGTTTTATATCCTGTGACTGCTGAATTCATGGATCGGTTCTAGCTTTTTTTTGATGGAATCTTTTGGGTTTTCCACATAGAGTATCATGTCGTCTGCAAAGAGGGAAAGTTTGACATCCTCGAATTTGGATGCCTTCTATTTCTTTGTGTTGTCCGATTGCTGAGGCTAGGACTTGTAATACTATGTTGAATAACACTGGTGAGAGTGGACTTCCCTGTTCTGTTCCTGACCTTAGGGAGAAAGCTCTTAGTTTTTCCCCAATTGAGGATTATATTACCAGTGGGTCTTTGTATATGTCCTTTATGATCTTGAGATATGATCCTTCTATCCCTACTTTCTTGAGGGTTTTTATTAAGAAAGGAAGCTGTATTTTGTCAAATGCCTTTTCTCCATCGACTTACAGGATCATATGGTTCTTCTCTTTTCTTTTATTAATGTGATGTACCATGTTGATTGATTTGCGAATGTTGAACCACCCTGCAGCCCACGAATGAATCCCACCTGATCAGGGTGAATGATTCTTTTTATATGCTGTTGAATTTGATTTACTAGTATCTTATTGAGAATTTTTGCATCCATATTCATCAAGGATATTGTCCTGTAGTTCTCTTTTTTTGCTGGGTCTCTGTCTGGTTTAGGAATCAAAGTAATACTGGCTTCATAGAATGAGTCTGGAAGTTTTCCTTCCCTTTCTATTTCTTGGAATAGCCTGAGAAGGATAGGTATTATCTCTGCTTTAAACGTCTGGTAGAACTCCCCTGGGAAGCCATCTGGTCCTGGACTCTTATTTGTTGGGAGATTTTTGATAACCGATTCAATTTCTTAGCTGGTTATGGGTCTGTTCAAACTTTCTATTTCCTCCTGATTGAGTTTTGGAAGCATGTGGGTGTTTAGGAATTTGTCCATTTCTTCCAGGTTGTCCAATTTGTTGGCATATAATTTTTCATAGTATTCCCTGATAACTGTTTGTATCTCTGAGGGATTGGTTGTAATAATTCCATTTTCATTCATGATTTTATCTATTTGGGTCATCTCCCTTTTCTTTTTGAGAAGCCTGGCTAGAGATTTGTCAATTTTGTTTATTTTTTCAAAAAACCAACTCTTGGTTTCATTGATCTGCTCTACAGTTTTTTTAGATTCTATATTGTTTATTTCTGCTCTGAACTTTATTATTTCTCTTCTTCTGCTAGGTTTAGGCTGTCTTTACTGTTCTGCTTCTATTTCCTTTAGGTGTGCTGTTAGATTTTGTATTTGGGATTTTTCTTGTTTCTGGAGATAGGCCTGGATTGCAATGTATTTTCCTCTCAGGACTGCCTTCGCTGCATCCCAAAGCGTTTGGATTGTTGTATTTTCATTTTCATTTGTTTCCATATATTTGTTAATTTCTTCTCGAATTGCCTGGTTGACCCACTCATTCTTTAGTAGGGTGTTCTTTAACCTCCATGCTTTTGGAGGTTTTCCAGACTTTTTCCTGTGGTTGATTTCAAGCTTCATAGCATTGTGGTCTGAAAGTGTACATGGTATAATTTCAATTCTTGTATACTTATGAAGGGCTGTTTTGTGACCCAGTATGTGATCTATCTTGGAGAATGTTCCATGTGCACTCGAGAATAAAGTATATTATGTTGCTTTGGGATGAGGAGTTCTAAATACATCTGTCAAGTCCATCTGATCCAATGTGTCATTCAGGGCCCTTGTTTCTTTATTGACCGTGTGTCTAGATGATCTATCCATTTCTGTAAGTGGAGTGTTAAAGTCCCCTGCAATTACCACATTCTTATCAATAAGGTTGCTTAAGTTTGTGAGTAATTGTTTTATATATTTGGGGGCTCCCATATTTGGCGCATAGACATTTATAATTGTTATCTCTTCCTGATGGATAGACCCTGTAATTATTATATAATGCCCTTCTTCATCTCTTGTTACAGCCTTTAATTTAAAATCTAGTTTGTCTGATATAAGTATGGCTACTCCAGCTTTCTTTTGGCTTCCAGTAGCATGATAAATAGTTCTCCATCCCCTCACTCTCAATCTGAAGGAGTCCTCAGGTCTAAAATGAGTCTCTTGTAGACAGCAAATAGATGGGTCTTGTTTTTTTATCCATTCTGATACCCTATGTCTTTTGGTTGGTGCATTTAGTCCATTTACATTCAGTGTTATTATAGAAAGATATGGGTTTAGAGTCATTGTGATGTCTGTATGTTTTATGTTTGTAGAGATGTCTCTGGTACTTTGTCTCACAGGATCCCCCTTAGGATTTCTTGTAGGGCTGGTTTAGTGGTGATGAATTCCTTCAGTTTTTGTTTGTTTGGGAAGACCTTTATCTCTCCTTCTATTCTAAATGACAGACTTGCTGGATAAAGGATTCTCGGCTGCATACTTTTTCTGTTCATCACATTGAAGATCTCTTGCCAATCCTTTCTGGCCTGCCAAGTTTCAGAAGAGAGATCAGTCACGAGTCTTATAGGTCTCCCTTTATATGTTAGGGCATGTTTATCCCTCGCTGCTTTCAGAATTTTCTCTTTATCCTTGTATTTTGCCAGTTTGACTCTGATATGTTGTGCAGAAGATCAATTCAAGTTACGTCTGAAGGGAGTTCTCTGTGTCTTTTGGATTTCAATGCCTTTTTCCTTCCCCAGTTCAGGGAAGTTCTCAGCTATAATTTCTTCAAGTACCCCTTCAGCACCTTTCCCTCTCTCTTCCTCCTCGGGAATACCAATTATGTGTATATTATTTCTTTTTAGTGCATCACTTAGTTCTCTAATTTTCCCCTCATACTCCTGGATTTTTTTTATCTCTTTTTTTTCTCAGCTTCCTCTTTTTCCATAATTTTATCTTCTAGTTCACCTATTCTCTCCTCCGCCTCTTCAATCTGAGCTGTGGTTCTTTCCATTTTATTTTGCATCTCGTTGATAGCGTTTTTCAGCTCCTCCTGACTATTCCTTTGTCCCTTGATCTCTGTAGCAATAGATTCTCTGCTGTCTTCTATACTGTTTTCAAGCCCAGAGATTAATTTTATGACTATTATTCTAAATTCACTTCCTGTTATATTATTTAAATCTTTTTTTGATCAGTTCATTGGCTGTTGTTATTTCCTGGAGTTTCTTCTGAGGGGAATTCTTCCGTTTGGTCATTTTGGATAGTCCCTGGAGTGGTGAGGACCTGCAGGGCACTTCCCCTGTGCTGTGGTGTATAACTGGAGTTGGTGGGTGGGGCTGCAGTCAGACCTGATGTCTGCCCCCAGCCCACCGCTGGGGCCACAGTCAGACTGGTGTGTGCCTTCTCTTTCCCTCTCCTAGGGGCGGGATTCATTGTGGGGTGGCGTGGCCCGTCTGGGCTACTTGCACACTGCCAAACTTATGGTGCTGGGGATCTGGTGTATTAGCTGGGGTAGATGCACAAGGTGCATGGGGTGGGAAGGGCAGGCTCAGCTCGCTTCTCCTTTTGGTGATCTGCTTCAGGAGGGGCCCTGCAGCAGCGGGAGTGAGTCAGACCTGCTACTGGAGGTGTGGATCCGCAGAAGCACAGCGTTGGGTGTTTGTGCAGTGCAAGCAAGTTCCCTGGCAGCAACTGGTTCCCTTTGGGATTTTGGCTGGCGGATGGGCGAGGGAGATGGCGCTGGCGAGTGCCTTTGTTATCCGCCAAACTGAGCTCTGTCGTCCCGGGGCTCAGCAACTCTCCCTCCTGTTGTCTTCCAGCCTTCCCGCTTTCCGAGCAGAGGTGTTAACTTATGACCCTCCAGATGTTAAGTCCGGCTTGCTGTAGGAACGCACTCAGTCCGGCCCCTCCACTTTTGCAAGCCAGACTTGGGGGCTCTGCTCGCCTGGCGGGCCGCCCCTCTGCCCTGGCTCCATCCCGCCAGTCCGTCTAGCGTGCACCGCCTCTCTGCCCTTTCTACCCTCTTCCGTGGGCCTCTCGTCTGTGCTTGGCTCTGGAGACTCCATTCTGCTAGTCTTCTGGTGGTTTTCTGGGTTATTTAGGCAGGTGTAGGTGGAATCTAAGTGATCAGCAGGACGTGCGGTGAGCCCAGTTTCCTCCTATGCCGCCATCTTCTCTCTTGGGAGATTTTTGATTACTAATTCAATTTCTTTACTGGTCTGTTCAAATTTTGTATTTCTTCCTGTTTCAGTTTTGGTAGTTTTTATATTTCTAGAAATTTGTCCATTTCTTACAGATTGCCCAATTTGTTGCCATATAATTGCTCATAATATTCTCTTGTTATTATTATTATTTTTTTATTTCTGCAGTGTTGGTTGTGACTTCTCCTCTTTAATTATTGATTTTATTTATTTGGGTCCTTTCCTTGGGTCTGTTCTTTTTGATCAATCTGGCTAGGCAGTTTCTCAATTTTGTTAATTCTTTCAAAGAACCAGATCCTGGTTTCATTGATCTGTTATACTTTTTTTTTAAACTTCATTAGCATTGATTTCTGCTCTAATATTTATTATTTTCCATATTCTGCTGTTTTTGTGTTTTATTTGCTCTTCCTTTTCCAGCTCTTTAAGGTGTAAGATTAGGTTGTGTACCTGAGACCCTTCTTCCTTCTTTAGGAAGGCCTGGATTGCTATATACTTCCCTCTTATGACTGCCTTTGCTGCATCCCAGAGTTTTGCACTGTCATGTTATCATTTTCATTGCCTTTTATGTACTTTTTAATGTGCTCTTTAACTTCTTGGTTAAGCCATTCTTTCTTTAGTATGATTTTCTTTAATCTCCAAGTATTTGTGGTGTTTCCAAATTTTCCCTTGTGGTTAATTTCATTTTTCATAGCGTTGTGGTCTGAAAATATGCACAGTATAATCTCCATCTTTTTATACTTGTTGAGGGCGATTTGTGTCTCAATATGTGATCTATTCTGGAGAATGTTCCATGTGCATTCAAGAAGAGTGTGTATTCTGCTGGTTTAGGATGAAATGTTCTGAATATATCTGTTAAGTCCATCCAGTCCAGTGTGTCATTCAAAGCCATTGTTTCCTTGTTGACTTTCTGCTTAGATGATCTGTCCATTGTTGTAAGTAGGGTGTTGAAGTCTCCTACTATTATAGCATTATTATCAATCAGTTACTTTATATTTGTGATTAATTGATTTGTTTATTTGGCTGCTCCACGTTGGGGACATAAATGTTTATAATTGTTAGATCTTCTTGGGGGGATAGACCCCTTAATTATGATATAATGCCCTTCTTCATCTTTTATTACAGTTTTTATTTTAAAATCTAGATTGTCTAATATGAGTATGGCTACTCCAGCTTTCTTTTGGCAACCATTAGCATGATAGATGCTTCTCCATCCCCTGAGTTTCTCTCTGAATGTGTCTTTAGGTCTAAAGTGGGTTTCTTGTAAACAGCATATAGATGGATCTTGTTTTCTTACCCATTCTGTTACCAAATGTCTTTTGATTGGAGTGTTTTGGTCCATTGACATAGAGTGAGTATTGAAAGATATTATTTTATTGCCATTGTGTTGCCTGTAGACTTAAGGTTTCTGGTGGTGTTCTCTGGTCCTTTATAGTCTTTGTTGCTTTTGGTCTTTTTTTTTTTTCTTCTTTTTTCCACTCAAAGAGTGCCCCTTCAAATTTCTTGGAGGAATGTTTTCGTGGTCATGAACTCCTTTAGTTTTTGTTTGTCTGGGAAACTCTATCTCTCCTTCTGTTTTGAACGACAGCCTTGCTGTATAAAGAATTCTTCGCTGCATATTTTTCCAATTCAGCACGTTGAATATATCCTGCCACTTCTTTCTGGCCTGCCAGATTTCTGTGGATAAGTCTGCTGCAACCCTGATCTGTCATCCCTTTAGGTTAAGGACTTTTCCCCCCCTTGCTGCTTTCATAATTCTTTCCTTGTCTGTGTATTTTGTGAATTTAACTATGATATGTCTTGCTGATGGTCGGTTTTTGTTGAATCTAATGGGAGTTCTCTGTGCTTCTTGGATTTTGATATCTGTATCTTTCCTCAGATTAGGAAAGTTTTCCAGTATAATTTACTCACATAAACCTTCTACCCCTTTTCTCTCTCTTCATCTTGGGACTCTATAATTTGGATATTATTCCTTTTTAATAAGTCACTGAGTTCTGTAATTCTTTTTAATTAAAAAAAAATTTAACATTTTTATTTATTTTTGAAAGAGATAGAGACAGAGTGTGAGTGGGTGAGGGACAGAGGGAGAGGGAAACACAAAATCCAAAGCAGGCTCCAGGTTCTGAGCTGTCAGCACAGAGCCCAACATGGGACTCAAACCCATGAACCATGAGATCATGACCTGAGTCAAAGTTAGACGCTTAGATTACTGAACCACCCTGGCGCCCCTCTAATTCTTGTATCATGTTCTTTTGTCTTAGTTTCCCTCCTTTTTCTTCATTATTCGTAATTTGTCTTCTATATCACTGATTCACTGCTCTGCTTCATCCATTCTTGCTGCCATGGCATCCATTCAGGACTGCATCTCAGTTATAACATTTTTAATTTCATCCTGAGTAGATTTTAAATCTTTTATCTCTGCAGAAAGAGATTTTATGCTTTTTCCAACCCCAGCTAATATTCATATTATCGTGATTCTAAATTCTAGTTCAGACATGTTGCTTATATCTGTGTTGATTAAGCGTCTGGCTGTCATTCCTTCCTATTTTTTCTGTTAGGGCAAATTCCTTTGTTTTGTCATTTTGGAGGAAGAAAAAGAATTAGTAAAATAAAAAATTCAAATTAAAAAATTCAAAACAGCACAAAAAATTGAATAAGGGAGCTAGATCCTAGGTGTGTTTTGGTCTGGTTGTTGAAAAAAGCTTGATAGAATAGGTAAGAAATGGAAAGAGTAGAAAAGAAAAGTAATAAAACCTTTACAAATTAAAAAAAAATGTATACAGTAAAATAGAATAAAGTTAAATGATGTAAAATAGCATAAAAATTTACAAAAATATAGTAAAAAATAAAAATTAAAGAATGGAAAATATAAACATTTTTTTCTTTTTCTGTATGCAAGAATAAGAAAAGATAAATGAACAAACAAAAAAAGGAAATGAACAGAATGAAATCTGAATGAAATTACGTACAGTTTCCCCTAGAGTTCTAACCATGAAGCGCTTTATAGTCCATACACTAAGTAGGCAGAGAGACTTGTGGTGGTCCTGTAGGGTCTGAGCTTGGCTGGCACAGTTTGATGGGGCTTAGTGTAATGACTCCACTAGATGGCTCTGCTTAGCTTATTGGGGTGGATTGATGTAGTGCCCGTGTATGGCATGCATGGGTGAGGTAAAAATGGCATCACCCAGCTTCCTGGTCTCTAGCAGGAACTCTGCATTCTCACTGACCATCAATCAAGCACCCCTCCTTTGTCTCTGGCTTCTGTCCACTCCCTGCTTCTACACTGTCCACATCCAAGCCTGTGAGGCAGAACCTCCCTCCTGAATTATCTCCAAACCCCTCACTTCTGACAGCCCTATGGCTTGGACCTGCTTGGACCCTCTGGGGGAGTGTCTTGCCAGCTTGCTCCCAGAACATTTGTGAGGCTACGCAGTTGCAGAAATTCAGAAATTGTGGCCTGCACTGTTAAAGAGATTCAGAGATTGTGGCAAAACACAACATACAGATGGCACCAGGTTTCACTGTACCCTGGTGTCTTTGTTCTAATACCAGCAAATGTAGCTGTCCTCTGGGGTCCTCTGGGGCCTTTGCCTGTGGGGAGGCCATATGGCCTCTACCAAATGCCCCCTAGCAGGGGAACTGCATCTCTCCATGTGGCCTGCGACCCCACAGCCCTCACTGCCTGCTCCTGGGGATTCACCATTCCTCCCCACCAGAACAATGCCAGGTATTGAGCTCTGGAATTTCTGACTCTGCATTCTCCTATTTATAGAGTCCTAATGGTTTTGAAACCCTCTCTTTTCTCCTTTCTCCCTTTCTTGTTCAATTCCTTGTGGGTGTTTCCATTCTTTCTCTTTCTCCAGCTACTTTCAGGGGGAGTGCTTTTCCTGCATTCTCCCCCATTTCTCTGTCTTCTCTCTGCAAAACAGGTCCCTATCCTCTGCGGCTTCTCTCTCTCCCAGTTCACCTCTCCACGCCATGTACCTGCCAAGTTCTGTGGCTCAAGTTATGCAGATTGCTGTTAATTAATCCTCAGACTAATTTTCTAGGTGTGCAAAATGATTTGGTGCTAATATAGCTGCATTTCAGGGAGGAGAGAGGCTGAAAACTTACATGCTGTTCTGCCATCTTGGCCCCTCCAGTGTAAATATCCATTCAAACTAATTCTTGATAGATAAGTATTTATTGCCATTTTATTACTTGTTTTGTGGTTGTTTCTGAAGATTTTCTCTTATCTTTTCTTGCCTTTCTCTCTTTCATGTTTTGTTGGTTTTCTTTAGTGATATGTCTTTAGGGATATTCATTACTGGTTTTTGATTTGTGGCTACCATTATGGTTGTATATAACCTCTTCTGCTTATACCAATCTATATTAAGTTGGTGGTCATTTAACGTTGAAGCCATTCCTTACTCCTCCACATATTTTAGGTCATATTCTTTAATTTTGTGAGTTCCTTGACTTATCTTTTACAAAAATAATCATTTTTTACTACTTTTGTGTTTCCAACCTTCATATTGTCACTTTTGGACTGTGGTTTCTACTCAAAGAGTTCCCTTTAATATTTCTTTCATGGCTGGTGTAGTGGTCATGAACTCCTTAATTTTTTGTTTGTCTGGATAATTCTTTATTTCTCCTTCTATCCTGAATGATAGCCTTGTTAGATAGAATATTTTTGGCTTTAGATTTTTCCTATTCAGCACTTTGAATGTATCATGCCACTCTCTTCTGGCTTGTAGAGATTCTGTTGAAAAGTCCCCTGATAGCTTTATGGGTTTTCCCTTATATGTAACTGTCTTCTTTTTTCTTGCTGCTTTTATTTTTTTATAACTGTATTTTCCCATTTTAATTACAATATGTCTTAGTGTGGATCTGCTTTTGTTGGTATAGTTGTGGGCTTTCTGTGCCTCATGGATGTGGAGAATTGTTTTCTTCCTTGAATTAAGGAACTTTTCAGCTATTATCTCTTCAAATAAATTTTCTGTGCCTTTTTTTCTCTTTTTCTTCTGAGACTCCTGTTATGTGAATTTTATCATGTCTGATGTAGTCACTAAATATCCTAAGTCTATTCTTATTGCATAATTCTTTTTTTTTCTCTTTTCTTCTTGATTACTTTCCATCGCTTTGTCGTCTAGATCATTAATGTGTTCCTTGGCTTCTTCCTTGCTGTTCATTACATCAGGTGTATTTCTAATCTCATTTATTGTACTGCTTATCTCTGAGTGGTTCTCTTTTTATCTCACTGTTAAGGGACTCACTGATGTCTTCCACTTTTCTCAAGTCCAGGGAATACCCTTATAATCATTGTTTTAAATACTCTATCAGGCATATTACTTATATATCTCGTTTGGTTAGATCTCTGGCCATGGTCTTTTCCTATTCTTTCATTTGGGACAAATTTCTCTGTCTTCTCATTTTGTTTAAACCTCTGTGCTTATTTCTCTGTGTTAGGAAAGTCAGCTATATCTCTTGTTCTTGAGGGTAATGGTATTATGAATAAGAGGTCCTAGAGTGCCCTGCTATGTAGTGTTTCCTGTTTCCCAGGGCCTCATGCTTGTGGGATTGTCTCCAAACTGTGCAATGTGCTGCTCTGCTGTTTTTCCCTGGCCACTTAATCCTTCAGGCTTGTTGTCTGCAGAGGCTCTCTTTGCCTGTTGTAGGCAGTGTTTGGTCTCTAGCCTGAATGTGCTGCATTTTAACTAGGTGTCATCTGGTCTGCTTGTGAGATGAGACTTGTCAGCATTGCCACTGGAACTAAGCCTCTGCAAAACTCCCAGGTTGGGAGATGTGGTGTTGTCAGCGGTTTGGGCCTGTTTTCTAGGGAAGGGAGCCAACTATGTTGGGACTGAGACTAACGTGACTGGGAAATGTTCCATTGGAGTGCAGGGGGGTGGGCTTGGTGTAACCAAGTTAGGTAGGGAGTGTGGGCACTATGCTGCTTCCTGTGCTTATACTGATGGGTTGGGAAGGGAATTAGCACTGGCCAGTTCTTTTATTCCTGGAGGGTTCTGTCTGTGAATGGTACCTCTCTGAGACATGCTCTGAGATTAGCAAGTAACCCAACTGCTCCTCAGATCTCTGTTCCTGTGCTGTATGCCTGAGGGTTGTTTGCCCTACCTTCTCTCCAAGAACAGCCCCAATGCTTCTAGGCTGTTCTTGAGCCAAGCCCACTGACCTTTAGAACTATAGGCTTTAATCCCCACTGCTTGCAAGAACTCATGAAATTTGGGTTCTCTTGCTTTCCAAGCCAATTGCTATGGGGATTCATTTTCCCTGGACACTCCCCCTGTATGTTAATCTGTCTCTCACCCTTCTCCATGACTCCAGCTCCCTCCCCACCACATTGGCCATGATCTGTTTCTCTCTCAAGCTGCATACACACTTTCTACCTTCTTTGATGTGGACTCTTCTCTACCTTTAGTTGTGGAATTAGTTCTGCCAGTCTTCAGGTTGATTTCTGGGGCATTTAGGATGACTTGATAGTTATCTAGCTGTCTTCATGGGACAAGAAAATCCTACAGTCCTCTTACTTTGCCACCATCTATCCCACTATCTTGTGATTTATCTTATTTGTCCATTGGTTGTCCAGGAGAATGTTGTTTAATCGCCACATATTTGTGAAGTTTTGAGTTTTCTTCTTGTAATTGATTTTCTGGACAAATAACAAATCCACTTTTTGCTCTCAAAGGAAGCTATCTCAGTCTTCCAATGCTAATGGCTCTACAAAACTCCTTAAAAATATAATCTGTAACAAAGGTAATTTTTCTTAAAATATATGCGAGAATGTGACAGCTATAGAGAATTGCTTCCCAGCAGATAGCTATATGGAAAAAAAATGATCCATATCTTATACCATATACAGATACTAGTTCAGAATGGATCAGGGGTTTAAATGTTAAACCAAAAAGTATAATGTGTCTAGTAGAAAACATAAAACAAATTTTCCGTAGTTATAACACTAATGCAACCCATTAAAAATTTGATTAATTGGACTTCATCAAAATTACAAATGTCTGATCTTGCTAATTCTTGAAAAGCACCAGTAGGATAATTAAATGACATGACACAAACTAGAAGGAAATATTTACATATTATATATCTAGGAATTTATTGACAACTTTTTAAAATGGGCAAAAGATTTGAACTTGCTCTTCACTTTTGAAGATATAAAGACAACAAATGAGCACATGAAAGAGTATTCAACATTAGTAAAATGAAAATTAAATCCACAATAAGATACTACTATATATTCACTAGAATGGCTAAAATTCAAAGGACTGACTATAACAAGTGTTGAGGATGTGGAGAAAACTCTCATACTCTATTGGTAGAAATAAAAAATGGTATAATTATTTAACAAAGGGAAAACAGTTTGTCTACTTCCTCAAAAGTTAAACATACATGCACCATTCCACTTGTATGCATTTTCACAAACATAATACTGAAAAAAAAATTTTAAGTTTATTTAGCTTGAGAGAGAGAGAGACAGAGAGAGGGGGAGAGAGAGAGAGAGAGAACACATGGGACGGGCAGAGAGAGAGGGAGAGAGAGAGAGACTCTCAAGCAGGCTCCCTGCTGTCAGCATAGAGCCTGACATGGTGCTTAAATCCACTAACCATGAGCCAAAATCAAGAGTTGGATGTTTAACCAACTGAGCCACACAGGCACCTTCAAAAATTTTTTTATCTAAACTTTCTTCTACCCAAGGCTTACATGTACCCTTATGGAAATGTGACCTCTTCCCTTACTCCCCTGATTTGAGAATTCCTTTGAAGGATTATTATACTAAATATTTTATTATTGAAAATAGAAAATATACAAATGATACAAATGGATAGACAAAATAGAATATGAGATCAAAACTGTTACTAGGGACAAAGAAGAACATTTTATAAAGCTAGATTTGTCAATACATCAAGAAGATATAACAATTATAAACATATATGTACCTCACAAAAGAGGCTTAAAATGCATGAAATGAAAAGTGACAGAAAGGAAGGGAGAAAAAGGTGAACAGTAGTTGGAGACTTCAGTACCTCACTTTCAATAAGAAATAAGACAAGTAAGCAAAAACTCGACAAAGAATTAGAAGACTTAAAAACACCATGAACCAATTAGACTTACCATATCTATAGAATTCAGCAATAACAAAACACACATTATTTCAAGTACACATAAGTTTTTTTCAAGATAGACCATATGTTATGCTATAAAACAAATTTCAATGAATTTAAAAGAGTTGAAATCATAAAAAATATGTTTTCTGACCACAATGGAATGATATGAGTAATCCATAACAGAAGGAAATTTGGGGATTCACAATGGGTCACAGAAGAAATCACAAGAGAAATTAGAAAATATTTTGAAATGAATGAAAGTGAAAACATAGCATACAAAACTTATAGAATGCAGGTAAAGCAGTTCTTAGAGAGAAATTGATAGCTGTAAACACCTATATCAAAAAAGAAGAAAGATCTTATATCATCTAATGTTATCTTTAGAAAAAATTAGGAAAAGAAGAGAAAAATAAACCCAAATAAAGCAGTAGGGAAAAAAAATAACAGAGTATAGCAGAAATAAATAAAATAAAAAATAGAAAAAAATAAAAGAAGTAAAAAGTTGGTTCTTTGAAAATATCAATACAATTGACAAACCTTAGACTGACTAAGAAAAAAAGAAGTGATTCAAATTACTAAAATCAGATATGACCAAGGGGACATTTATAGGAATAAATTTATTAATTGGAGAAATGAAACCCATGAATTCATTCCTGCCTTCCATCACCCAAACTTAGCCGAGTCTTGCAATGAACCTTTGAGGCAAATGTAATGACTGAGGTATTACAGGTTAGTGGAGTTAACAGTGATTCACAGGCCAACCTGAGATAACAGATGTTTTCCAGCTAGCTCATCCAGTTATTTAAAAAAAAATTTTAAATAAGTTGATGATATGTAAAAATCAGGAGTTTTCACAATTAAAAATGTTTTTGACTTCTCCAGAAAGATCCGAAGATCTGGCTGACTACATTTCAATGTGACAAGCACTAGGTATAGCTGAGATGTAGCCTGCACTTTAGAAGAGACACGTATTTCCAGTTGTTCATAGCCCCTATGGTCTTCTGCCTGGTCTTTTCTTTCATTTACTCAACCCTCCAGCTCTCCTAAACATTGTTTTCAAACCCTGTTTATAGACCTAGATTCATAACCCATTACACATTCAGTGTATGACAAAAGCTTATTTTCTTAATTAGCAACCTCAAAATTTAGTTTTAGAAAATAAAAATCATCCTTTTTTTATTGCTCATACAGATGTGTAAGGAAAATAAGGTGCAAGGACATAAAATGCTTTACCCAAGGTCACACAGCTAGCCAGAGGCAGAGCTGGAACTAGAGCCTAGGCATATCAGCCAATTTTTTGCCACCACACTTTTCTAACTTTTCATATCTTCCAAATCTTTTTGACAAGTATATAAATATTATTTGTATCAATTCTCTGAGCTATGAGTCCACATTTGTTAACTTCTGCGTAAAAATCCTTGTAAATGTTCTTAATTTTGTCTCTTTTCAAGGATGGAATGAGGAGATTTGGTTTTTAAAAAATCCATTTTCACCTCTTCTTTATGATTTCCTATTTTATAGGCTTTGGTCATTTTTCCCCTGGCCTTTGTCTTTTGGAACAAAGAACCTTAATTTCTCTGTAGGGCGCTTGCCTTAGAAGTGTCTAGAGGTCAGTCTGCTACAGGTTTCTGTTTTATAGGGAAACTCAAGGAATATGTTTGTAAGATTGCTCTCAACCTCTCAGTATCCTACCTGCTTAGGAGGGGATGGAGGCTCAGCCCAAGAGTAGATGACGGTTTCTGTATCACCTTCCACTGGGGTCCATTTTCATGCTCTACCACTTGTTTTCAATGATTTCTCTAAAGTTCAACTTTTCTTTTTCAGGCCTTCACATGGTTTGCCCTAATTCTCTTTATAATGATGATTTTTTTCATATACTTTTTCTTTTTGCCCTTTTATCTCCCAATTTCTAATCTTAGTCCTTAATCTTTTATGTTTATATGGGTTTCATCTAATATTTATTTCATGGATTTTTATGCTTTATCTCCTTTGCTTTTAGATTTTTTAATCTTTAAACTCATTGACCCATAGCTTTTTATACTTTATTTTAAAATTCATCTATTTTCTTTTATTATTTTTAACCATTATTATTTTGTCTTTGTTGGGCTTTTTATTCTCTTTTAATCTGTATTCTATTCCTGTTTCTTTTTTTATTCTCAGTGTTTTAATGTTGTTGTTTTCTCATCTTCCATTCTTCCTTTATTATTAAAAATTAGTCATATATTTTTCCTTAAATTTTTTTCATGGCTGACAAGGAGTGTGATCAGAGAGGACCTGTACTAGAAACGGGAATTGGAAGTTTTCCTTTCTGCCTTCCTATCTCACAGGCTCCTCTTAGTAATCTTATTTGCTCATCTTTCTCCTGGACTGTTTATCTTTTTTCTTATGTTTTCAAAAGAGCATTTAACATTTATTCATTTTACATTTCCTAGCAGACTAATATGCCTCTGGGGACCTGAATTTTAGGCTTAGGATGGTCTTATGTGGTCCCACCTTGAATATAGGGATATAAGATTAGTTCCCTATGGAACATTTTTTTTTTAAGAATAAGATGCATTACTTGAAATGAAAAATTTCTCACAAATTATACACATGAACTGAGATGATGGTGGTGTATATGAAGGCTTAGGAAAAATTTCAGAGGATTTCGGTCCAGAGCCTCACAATGCAGAACTTCCAGGGTGTGTCATTCACACAAGCTATAATAATGCCTCCTGAGTGTGTGAAACCCAGGAATCTGCATGTCTAATTTTGATGTCAGCACCATGTAGTGTATCAAGTTACCCTCTCTACTAATCATCATCATCAGTATGATTTATTTTTTTCTCAGAAAAAATAAACACAACATTTTAATGTGTAGCCTACATGTCCCAGAGTCCATTAATTCTTTCTCAGACCAGGAGCTAAGAGAGCTGAGAGAAGTAGGATGAACTTTAAAACTTTATTTTGCCCATTGCTATCAAAAGCCTGTTTAAAATTCTGTCCTGAGGCTTCAATGGAAATTTTAGCCCTGTCCCTTCTATCATTGTTGTTATTTGAGCTTAAAATAGATCCATCTTCTTTGTGTCACAACGAATGTGGTACTCATCCAAGTGCCTGTCTTAAAATAAACCTTGACCTGTTAGTGACCTAAAAAATATTCTTTTTCAAAATTTAGGTATTTCTTTAAATGAAATTCAAGTATTATCAAAAATTTCTTATCACCTTAAAAATCCTCATGTTTAATAAATCTGTGTAGGAAAAATTTGAGTTTGGGTTGCACAGGTGGTTAAGGGGACAGGTACTGAAGCTAAGATCTTAATGGCTACTTGGCAGGAGGGGTTCATCTTCAGTTTCAAACTTAGCAGTCAAAACTTTGAGGATCTGATGCTGCTTGCTAATCAGCTCTTTTATTGCATAGTTAAGCAAACAAACAAGCAGACAGAGAATCCTATAATCCAAACAAAGCCTTTGGAAAGATGTCTTGCCACTGATTTCCCTTTATCAATATAATGGCAGAGTCTCATTTGACTAGAGCCAGAATATAGTCCATTTCAGCATTTCTCAAACTAGGTCCAGAAACATAATCCAGAAATTTTGTACATTTTCTGTGATAATTTTAAAAAAATGTCTCTTATTTATATCAATGAAATTTAAAGAAAATACAATTAAATAAGCCCTCAATTTAAGTACAGTATGGATTACCTGGATGACATCCTGATAACCAAGGATATTCATAGGAATTCCATGCACATTGACAATTGTGTTAATTCCCTTGTGGCAAGATGCTGACTTAGAAATTTACACTGAGATATCAAGAGGTGGTAGAATTAGATAAAAAAGAGATAGGGAGACCAACCACCAAGATGCACATTTTCAAATAAAATATTTAAGAATTGGGTATGAATTTTGAATTCTTTTTGTTGTTGTTGTTGTTGTTGTACAATTTTTATTTTATTTTTTTCAATATATGAAGTTTATTGTCAAATTGGTTTCCATACAACACCCAGTGCTCACCCCAAAAGGTGCCCTCCTCAATACCCATCACCCACCCTACCCTCCCTCCCACCCCCCATCAACCCTCAGTTTGTTCTCAGTTTTTAACAGTCTCTTATGCTTTGGCTGTCTTCCACTCAAACCTCTTTTTTTTTCCCTTCCCCTCCCCCATGGGTTTCTGTTAAGTTTCTCAGGATCCACATAAGAGTGAAACCATATGGTATCTGTCTTTCTCTGTATGGCTTATTTCACTTAGCATCACACTCTCCAGTTCCATCCATGTTGCTACAAAGGGCCATATTTCATTCTTTCTCATTGCCACGTAGTACTCCATTGTGTATATAAACCACAATTTCTTTATCCATTCATCAGTTGATGGACATTTAGGCTCTTTCCATAACTTGGCTATTGTTGAGAGTGTTTCTATAAACATTGGGGTACAAGTGCCCCTATGCATCAGTACTCCTGTATCCCTTAGGTAAATTCCTAGCAGTGCTATTGCTGGGTCCTAGGGTAGGTGTATTTTTAATTTTCTGAGGAACCTCCACACTGCTTTCCAGAGCGGCTGCACCAATTTACATTCCCACCAACAGTGCAAGAGGGTTCCCGTTTGAATTCTTTATCCAGATGGAGAATAGCAAAGGCTAGGAAGGATGGAGAATCAATTAGAATATCTTAAAAACTTATTTGAAGCAAGCTGTGAATATCACACACACACACACACATACACACACACGATGGAGGGGTTTCTTTCATTACCACAAACATTGAGAGGGATTGAGGGGGGAGGCTATAATAGCATATATAGTTTAATATGAAAATACGGGTGCAGAGTGGGGCTGGTAAATGACTCACACCCAGAAGTCAACACGAGGGTCCCACTACAGATTTCTTTTCTTTATAAAGAATACATATATTACTAAAGCTGTAGAGTAATAATGCATTTCATTTTTTGAAAAAAACATCCTTTATCCTGAAAAAAAATGAAAGATTTATTACCTTATTACACAATTCATTTAAAATATATGTTTCTCTATGGGGCGCCTGGGTGGTTCAGTCGGATAAGCATCTGACTTGGGCTCAGGTCATGATCTCACAGTTTATGAGTTCCAGCCCCGTGTCAGGCTCTGTGCTGTTGGCTCAGAGCCTGGAGTCTGCTGGGATTCTGTGTCTCCCTCTCTGTTCCTCCCCTGCTTGCTCTCTTTCTGTCTCTGTCTCTGTCTCTGTCTCTCAAAAATAAAGATATAAAAATCATAAAAAATAAAAAAGTAAAATATATGTTTTTCTCTTGAGTGCAAGTTTGGGGGCTGGGATTCTAATCAAAGAGCAAATAAATGCTGCTTCATTCATCACCACCTGCATAATAATTTTTTTAAAACTAATTGAAACAGGTTCAGTGCTTTTATTCACTTTCCCCCAGCCTTTGATTCTATGCATAAAGATATCGGTTATGGGCTCAGTTGACGAGCTTAACTAAATCCTTTGGGTTTTTTTCTTAATTTTTTAAAACATTTATTCATTTTGGGAGACAGAGAGAAACAGAGCATGAGCAGGGGAGGAGCAGAAAGAGAGGGAGACATAGAATCTGAAGCAGGTTCCAGGCTCTGAGCTGTCAGCACAGAGCATGACGCGGGGCTCAAACTCACTGACTGAGTGATCATGACCTGAGCCAAAGTCGAACACTCAACCAACAGAGCCACCCAGGAGCCCCCTAAATCCTTTGTTTTTGATTCATGTATAAACTTAATATGGCTATATGAGTCAGGGTTGATTGATATGTTCTATTAATTAATCACATAGCAGTTTTCACAGCAGAAGTGTGTTCTGTCCACTGTTCCTTTTACTTCAAAGTTTATGTCCTGAAACTACTTTTGTGTTAGAGACCCACTTCTCTTGCATAGAGTATAGAAAAATTAACATTATTTAATATGTAGATATCATGGTTTTATTTTCATGAACAAGCAGTGCCCCTAATAGGTAACCAAACCAGCTGTGATTACTGACACAAAAGAAGGGATACAGATCTAATATTTTGATACCAAAGATATTTTATAATGAAGAGATTTGCCATAACAATTTTCTAGACAAGCTTCAATGTGGCAAGTCTTAATTAACTCTTCCATTATGTTTTATAGGAAGACATATTTCTTTTGGTTTCTTTTGGAAGATATATCAGAGTGCACAATTTAAATATTCTCTGGCTTTCCTAACAATTATATTTTTAATGGCATAGGTGGGTGTCTGATGCTCCAAATGTTTTCCAAGCTAAAACTATTTTGGCTATAATCTGTGGAGTAGAATTTGGGGGTTCAACTACCTTTTCATGTGTGTACTAAAGAAGAACCAAAGCAATCTCTTGAGGGATTGCTTGGCCAATGTGAAGATCCTTTCTCAGCTAAGAGGTAGAGTGATATATACTTGGCAGTATCCACATTTTTTTTTCAAAATAATATTAGTCCCACTCCATCTTGGTTAGTTGTTAAAATATACATCTCCAAGTTTAACTAGAAGCTTACAGTACTGCAGTCCAGGTCTTGAGACTAAGCATCAGGCCATCTATTGCTTTGTCTGTCAAGCATTGTTCTATTTTGCAAGTATCTTCTTCATTAGAAAATTACTGACCCACCTTGTTATGGACTGAATGTTTGTGTCCCCAGAAAATTTATATGATGATAACCAAACTCCCAGTGTGGCTGTATTTGGATATGCAGCCACTAAGGAAATAATTAAGATTGAGTGAGGCCATGGGATGGGATCTTTATGATCTAATAGTTGTCAAATGTCAGGATTTAGGCCATGCAAAAGAAGCCAGTCTGGGGAATGAAGCTAATATTCTAAGAGAAGCAGAGATGAGAGGGGGAGAGCATTGATTGTGGTCAAACCCTGGGTTCCAATTGTTTCTGAGACCTAATTTCACCTCTTTCCTCTGGTAATTCCTTTTAGCCTGAGCTAGTTTAAATGTGTCTGTGTTGCTTGCAACTTTAAGTCCTCCCTAAATCAGGGACATGATTTAACAAGCCTAATCTAGTTCAAAATTCACAAACATTTGTTGGAACAATTTATTGCCTAATGGATAACCCAGTCCATTCATCCTCCCATAAAACTACTTTCACAAAATTGTACTACAACATCGTTATCAACCTTCTGCATTAATGCAAGGTATTAGAAGCCACCCTATAACACTGTTATAATTATCTTAAGAATCTTAAGGAAATTGTACATGACACAGTGTCCTTTTTCTAAAGATGAGCAAGATAAACATATTTTTAGTTGGAGGCACTAAGACTATTTTTTGAGGAGTAACATCATGCTTTAGTAGAAGTAACACAGGATTGAATTCAAAATAGTAGAGTTTGAATCAGGCTCTACTACATGGAAAAGCTGTGAGTACTTACAAAAAGTAAGTACATTTGTAAAGTAATGATAAATAATGTGTGTCCTACATACCTCACATGTGGCTGTAAGTAAATATATGTACAAAGTGCTTTGTGCATTAGGGACCATAAATCTTAGATGTCATTAATCATTTCCAATTTCACCTTTACCATGGATTTTAAGATGACTTTAATTTTTTTCTTCTTGCTTCACTAAAGCTCTGAATATTGATGCTTAGAAAAATCTTCACCTTGACAAGGGCAGTAGGTTGTGAGAATAAACAAAAACAAAAACAAAAACAAAAAAATTATCTGCAAGGTAGGTGAGCCTGAGATGATGGAGATTTTTATCTGCCATCTAGCTCCAAGCCCTGGGCTCTGGGTCCTTTGTACAGATAAAAACCAAGATTAGCCAAAGGTTTGAGTGTTTACAGCAGAATCACTTAATTTGGTTCACCCAAGGGTTTACTTGACTATCGGCATGGTGTCTGCTTCTATTTTAAATCTATTTTGATTCAAACTTTGGATTTCTCCCTTCAGCGTTCTGTGTTTGTATGTGTGCATGCAAGCATGCATGTGTGTGTGTGTGTGTGTGTGTGTGTGTGTGTGTGTGTATGTGTGTGACAGAGAGACAGAGAGAGTAGAAAAAATAAGGATTTAATTTAAAATTTTTTTAAACATTTATTTATTTACTTTTGAAAGAGAGAGAGAACACAAGCGAGGGAGGGACATGGAGAGAGAGGGAGACAGAATCTGAAGCAGGCTTCAGGCTCTGAGCTGTCAGCACAGAGCCTGTCTTGGGGCTCAAACTCACAAACTTTGAGATCATGACCTAAGTCGAAGTTAGATGCTTAACCTACTAAGCTTCCCAGGTGCCCCAAGAAGGGTTTTGATTTTTTTCCTTCTGATAAATATTCTTTGAAGAAATTATAAAGTATAGAGAAAATATTCATACAAAATAAAATTTGTCCCAGAACTTTCTTACATAGAAATGCTCACTGTTAGCTCTGAATTTTTTTTCTGTGCATAATATATTTATATAGTTAAGCTTATGCATATATGCAATTCTATGGCCTGGCTTTTAAAAATAATATCACATTCTAATAATTTCCCAAAGTCACTAAAGTTCTTAGTAAACATAACTATTGCTATGTTTCATATTCATAATTATACATAGCTTTTATGTATCATTACCCCATTTTTAGATATTCAGGAGAATTCTGAAATTTTGCTTTTATAAATAGTTCAGTGATTAATATTTTTATTTATAAAAGCCAGTACTCTTATTTTCCTGGTAAATATTTTTTTTTTATTTTTTTAATTTATATTTTAATTAGTTAACATACAGTGCAATATTCATTTCAGAAGTAGAATTCAGTGATTCATCACTTACATACAATACCCAGTGCTCATCACAAAGCCAGGACTCTTTAAAAAAGACTTCTTATTTGCAGTCTTTAAAAAGGACTTCCAATTTATTTGCGGCATTTTGTTTACCATATTTGGATACTCTTCTACTTAAAAACAATTTAATACTAAAAATTATGTGTAAGTCCATTTGTTTTTAGTGTAAAGAGATCAGCGAGATCTAGAGCCATCTGTTGGCAGTAAGCAAAGACCAGGGACCTTTCTCCGAATTGTGGTTTTGTTTATCACTATCGAAGACCTTAGGTTGAACATTCATAAACAGGTGATCTTTGCTAAATTCTCAGATGCTGAGTTTGTTTTTAATCGATTCAATCAGTCTATTCAATTATCCAATTTTATATCTTACTTTTTATTCAAATAACATGTTGTGATTATGTAGATAACATATTTATTGCAAATGGAAAACAAGAAATTCTGAAGTTAAAATGATCTGTAACTGTATCATGCTTAACCTTTTATTATATTTTTATCTCACTGTATGTATTTGTGTATACTTGTATTTTCTTTCACATAGTCAAACTTATGCTATATATGCATTTTGTTTACGGAAGCCACACTATAGCAACCAGTCCTGGTGGTATCCATTCCACATCTGGATGAATGAGTTACTCTGTAGTTTCCTGTGGATCACTTTTTGCACAGTGTCCTTTCACCTTGTCCAGTCTTATTATCGAGGAGTAATAACAATGAAGTAGCTGGTACATGAAGTATATTTTGTGGCCCATGGAAAAGGCATGTGTAAGACTAAGTTTCATATTGTATTTTTTAACTCTGTGACCTTGGGCAAAGTCTAACACCTCAGAGCCTTTGTTTCTAGATCTAGAAAACAGAATCAATAAAAATACCTGCTTTATAGAGTTGGCATGAGGATCAAATGGAATAGTAGATATGAAGAGCAAAATGTGACCTGCTTTATCATTTTTGACTGAGAGGTAACAGTTGATAAATGGAGGAAGGAGCATCTGAAAAAGATGCATCTTGGCTACAAAAGCTTCAAATCCAATACTCAATTACATTTAAGAAAAGAGGTTTGAGTGCTGCAAATGCTTTGCTCATCTTTTAGATCTTGCCACTTTCAGCACTAGGCTAGACTCCTTTGGAAAATTTATCTTTGTAAGCAATAGCAGTGGATTTATATAGATAAATATTTATTCATTCATTAGCTCATTTGTTCACTAGATAAAATATTATGAATATACTACTATGTATCAGGTATTGTGCAGAGCCCTAGGAATGAAATGTAAGTAAGGCATAGAAATTGATCTTAATTACTGCACAGTCTGGTGTGGAAAATAAGTATATAAGCACAATCTCATGTCCACAGTACAAACAAGTTTCCTAAGCAAACAAAGAAAAAGAAGCAGTTAATTCTGAGGGGGGTGGAGGAGAGCTTGAAAGATTATAAAAATGTGACACTTAAATCTAGTAGATGCAAAAAATGAGGAATGGTCCTTCTTGGCTAGGAGGACATCATATACAAAGTACGGAAGTACAGAAGGTATGGTTGGAAAACAAAGAGTCAATAATGGGTAAAGTGAGAACAGTAAAATGGGATTTTGTTGGAAATTGAGGGAATTAATTGGATTATGCTGGATATGTTTTTGTCTGCCTGGCAATTCACTGGAGAACTCTCTCCCATTCTTAGTTCAAGTCATAGAAATAGAGCTGATCCCATCTCCTGCCTTGAGTGGCAGTTCTTGCATCTTTGATTATACAAGTGGGAAATTTTATTATTTAATAAAAATATCTTGTTGAATTAACAAAAACTCCCAAAACACAGGATTTATGGAGAATAAATAATAGAAGGAACTCCTAACCTTGAAGAACTCTGAGAAACACTAACTCACATAATGAGGAACATGCCTCCAACTAGAATATTCAGTTCAGCATCAAAGAGGGAGCAGAAGGTCATATTGACTAGGTGATTAGAACTTTTACTCTCGTATGAAAGAATCTTCAAAACTAATAGGAAAACCAATGGAAACTGCATTCTCAAAGGTTACACATTTGTCAACAGTTTAAATAATTTGAGTTAGACTAATTCTTTTTCTGGGAATATTCATGTTCTGGGACCAACATATATTCCTTTGGTCTTTGTTTAATTTGCAGTGATAGTCAATGGTGAATAATTTATTGATAGTGTAATAAGGAAGGGAGAAACATATTTGCAATGAATATTTCTGTATTCCCTCAGAATGGGGTGGGCTATTCCTATAAACCCTGATTGTAACAACTCTGAAATAGGGAAATTGCAAAATTGAGGTAACTCTTTAGTGTTTTGATGCTATTTTAGAAGCAAATAATACTGAGTGATACTTACTTTATTGATAAGTTCCTAGCTTTTTCACCTACATTAAAATGTAAGGTGAGCCTCCTATTTCACAAGAAAGAACAACAGTGAGAACAATGGCCAAAATAGCATCCGCAGCTCCAGTTAATAGAAGAAAGGGTTTTGAGACACAAAGTGCACCTGGGTGGGAACTCCCAATGAGTTAGAATTAGGAGAAAGGAACATCCAGAATGCTTACTTTTCCCTTAATAATGAAAAGTCTTAATGTCATCATCACCACTGCTCTTACTATGGCTATTAAGGTTTCTCAACCATCTGCTGTTGAAGAAAATAAAAGTGGTTCTTTTTATGTGGAATTGAATATAGGATTTAGTTATAGAAACCATTCCTAATGCCATCCAATTTGAAGTCAGGATGAAAGATTTTCCAAGCATCTCACCCAGCAGCTACATGGCAATAGAAGTGTTTTAGCTGGGAGATGTGTGAAGCTAGAAAAAAGGTATAAGTACAAAAAATACTTTGTTAGAGATTTGGGTGGGGGAAAGAGATACTCTGTGTTTCTGAGCCACATTATTTTGTTGATTTCTTTTAAAAAGGAAAAAAAAAATATGGGACATTCTAGCTTAACACAACTGGGATGAAATCAGCTTGATCCAGCTGTCTGAAGCATCAGAAATGATTACAGCTGGCTAATCTCTAATTATAGAATCTCTATTATTGGTGATGTAAGTGGCTGAATCTGTGGTTTGACTTCTATGATCCTGGCTGTGTGAAAAGCTGGGATTTTTGGATAATGTTTTTTCCCTCTGGATAATCAACTAAACAAATTTAAATTAACTCGGGGCAAATATAATTAAGGAGTTGCAGAGGATATTTTTGTTTCTTTCACTGACCAACTGTGACTTTGGATGAAGCTATTAAATCCTGTTTCTGTGGGATTTAGTCCGGAGCATTCAGCTCTGATGTCCTAAGGTATTTGGGGAGGCCAAGGTCAACATCAACAATTCTGAGTTTCAGAGAAAGTTTATTTCTTTAATGGTTTGTGTTTAGAGAAGATTTCAGACAGAATTATTATATTTCAACAATTATTACATTTCAACCTTATTCTGAACCCTCCATTGATCTTTTCTTTTCTTGCTTTCATCTGTCCACTAAACTTGTCTGTTTTCACAGACTGGTTTAGAGAGAAACAAGTGGCAAGGTTGAATCTAGGTAAGTTACCAGTGTCAATGTATTAGTCCACTTGGGCCGTTATAACAAAATACTGTAGACTGGGCAGCTTAAAGAACAGACTTTAATTTCTCATAGTTGTGGAGGCTTGGAAGTCCAACATCAAAGTGTCAGCTGATTCCTTTCCTGGTGAAAGCCCTCTTCTTGCCTTGCAGATGGCTGTCTTCACACTATGGTGGAGAGAGAGAGAGGGAAAGAGCTCTACTCTTTTAGGTGAATTAATCCCATCATGAGGATCTCCCCTCATGACCTCATCTAATCCCATTTACCTCCAAAGGCCTCACCTCCAAATGCCATCACATTGGAGGTTAGGACTTCAACAGATGAAAAGGGCCTAGGGAGGTGACACAAACATTCATCTCATAATATGAAAACCTTGTTAGCTGGGTCTTATCAGACTTTAATTCTCAACTTTTCACTTTAAGAGATGGGAACAGGTCACAGTTTTATTTGGTAAAGGAATCTCAAGCAGTACCAAGATGGTCATCCACCCAGTTTCAGATATCATCTTTGTGTTTGATACCACACCACTGTGACTGATGGTGGGAATGTTGCTGAAAACATTGAAAAATTTTTAGACACCAGAAAGTCAATGTGTAGTATGTTCTCTATATAAATTTATAAATCTGGACTTCTAAATTACAAAGGTTTTCATTTGTTTTGAAGTGAAAACGTTTTAATTGCAAGCAAGCCAAGAATTTTATATAAATGGCATCCCTCAACTCCTAAACATTTTAGCCAGATATTACCTGGATATTATAAAAATATATAATACAACATCTATTTTGATTTTTCTAATAGACAATTGTTGGACAAATATAACTATTATTTACTTCTCACACAAATCTGTTACTGAGCAATCATCAATCCTAACTCAGAAAATGTGTTTTTTCCTTGATCCATTGAAAAGCAGAGCCTAAGGCAGGAATTAAAGTGATGACACTTTATTTGAGAGGTATCTGGGGAGGAAAAAGGGAAGTCAGTTAAAGAGATGTAATACTATATAAGGTGATACATTTTCATGTGGCTATCATGTCCCAATGAGCCATGAAGAGAAACTGTAGGTCCTTCAGGAGACATGCTTACTTAGCATGAAGAATCTTCCAGAAGGGCTATGAAGAGGACATGCACCTCGATCTAGAAGTGTACTGTCTAGTTTCTTCCTGTCCCCCATTTCCCACCGGTCAAATTTAACTCTCAGGGCATTAACTCTCCCACACTTTTGGATTGTATTATCAGTCCCTTTGGAAGCTTAGGAAGCTCTGTCATTCATGTCCTGAAAGGCAGGGATAACTTGGCATGAGGGTCATGGAGTCATGACCTGAGAATTTAGCTCATACCTTCCTTCCTGGGGAATTTAGTAAGCTAGTAGCAGCAATGGTATGGTCCATGAGGCGGGCGTTGCCTCAGAAAGCAGGCAGCAGCCAGCCAATTGGAATTGACATACAAGGATCAGTCTGATACAAAATCTTACTGTTCAATTTGAAACTTTATAATTTGAGAAATTTATAAAACGTAAAAAGATAAAAGAGGAAACATTAAAATGATTATTTTTTTAGGAAACTAGACCCATTCAGAAACATTTAGTCAGTGTCCTCCATAGAAATAGAATAAATAGGAGATATCTATATTTGTCAATATAAATATCTGTATCTGTATACATATATATGTGTAGAGATTTATTAAGACGAATTGGCTTATACAGTGATGGAGGCTGGTAAATTCAAAATCTGCAGGGTGTGCCAGTGATGCAGAAGACCCACAGAAAGTTTGAAGATAGGCAGAAAGAGCCAGTATTGCAAATGAAGTCTGAATGCAATCAGCTAGAAAATTCTCTTACCTGAGGAAGGGTCTGTCTTCTTGTTCTTAGGTTTTCAACTGATTGGGTGAAGCCTACCCACATTACGGAGGGCAATCTGTTTACTCTACTGATAAAATGTTAATTTAATCTAATTTTAAAGTCTAGTAATTTGAATGTGAATCTTATCCAAAAATTGTCCTGGAAACACTCAGAATAATGTTTGGCCAAATATCCGTATATCCTGTGGCATAGTAAAGATGACACATATAATTAACCATCACAATGGTCTATTAAATTTACTAAAAAATTTTCTGTGAAACCATAGAAAATTATTAAAGCTAAGGAGTTCTGTATTCAAGCCCAGGCTCTGCCAGTTGTTAACTTTTTGATCCTGGGTAGGTCAACTTATATCTTTGGGTCTTGGGTTACTCATCTATAAAACCTGGGGGGTAGATGTCTAAGGACTTCACAGCTCTAAAATTCACTGATTATGTAATTCTTAGAACTCATCTACCAATGGTGTATTATAAAGTGATGAGAGGCCATACTCTTGAGTTAAAGCCAAGTACAAGAAATCTATATAAATTTATAGCAAGACAGATTTGTATATGGGAGAATCTCTTGATTTACTGAAGAGGATGAGCGAGACTGAAAAATAATTACCTGCAGAAGATGGAGGGGATAATGATACCCCTGCTTTGATTCCATATACTTTTTATTTAAAGTAAAGTCAGTTATTTTGGGCCTGCACTTCAAGATACCACTTTAATTCCTGATAAGTAATTCTGCAAATTATATATTTTGTGTTTAAATGTTTGCTGTCTTAAATATTATTTTACATTTTAAATGCTTTATCTCTTGTAAATACCTGCTTAGAGCAAAGAAATGTAGCTACTACAAGCAATAAAAATGAAGATTTCAGAAAAGAAATTGGGTAAATAGATTTGGAAAGGTCAGCTGTTAGAATACTAAGCAAAATGCAATTTTCCTACCCTGTTCAGTCTTTTGTTATGCTGTAAGACCAATGGCATTTAGTTTGCCAATTCTCTTGCTGGGTTGTTTGTGATGATTCTCGTAGCACCTTTGTCTTCTAGTCCCAGTTACTTTCTATCCCATTGCCTTTGTATAGGAATAAATGTGTTTTCACGCAGAATCTAGCTCCAAATGTACTCAACTCAGCCAGGTACATCTCAGATAATGAGTATCAGCTTTGAGTACTTGCAACAATTATAATCAGATTAAATATATATGAATTACAATTATTATTAATATTCTAAATTGGCTTTCAGTATTCCACTGTGAGATTGTATGAGGTGATAGGTTTGCTAACTTTGGTATGAAATAGTAACCTTGAAAAATGGGCAACATTTGGTGATTTGGGTGTAAGAGTCCTTTTTTCAAAAAATCCAAATATGCCTTCTCAAAGCAGTTTAATCTTGGATCAGTCAATTTGCCATCATCCTGTGGGGAATAACTTTGGTGCTCAAGTCACATTTTCCAGAAACTCCTCTTCCTGATGATACATAGATATTACTGACAGACTTTTCTCTAGGTAGTTAGTTTTCAGTTGTAACTAAAGCAACAATGGGTGTGACAGCTATATTTCACAACAGGAACAGAAAAATAGAGAAAACAAAGTTGTAGAGAAGCAGAATAGAGAAAAGGGGAGGGAAGGATGGGGAGGGAAGGAAAAGAATAAGAAAAAAAAGAGGAGGAGAAAGAGAAGGAGGAGGAAAGAGAGAAAGAGGAGAAAAGAAACAGCAGTAATGACGACAAATAAGAAATGGCCAAAGCACACAAGGCAAGTGTTGGTTCCTGTCCCTGTTAGGTCAGTCTAAAATGATAGTTGTAGGCCGGAAGGAAGATGGCGGCGTAGGAGGACGATGGGCTCATCGTGGGTCCTGCTGATCACTTAGATTCCACCTACACCTGCCTAAAGAACCCAGAAAACCGCCAGAGGATTAGCAGAACGGACTCTCCAGAGCCAAGCGCAGACGAGAGGCCAAGGGAAGAGGGTAGGAAGGGAGGCGAGGCGGTGCGTGATCCACGGACTGGCGGGAGGGAGCCGGGGAGGAGGGGCGGCTCGCCGACCAAGCAGAGCCCCTGAGTCTGGCTGGCAAAAGCGGAGGGGCCTGACGGAGTGTGTTCCCACAGCAAGCGCGACTTAGCGACTGGGAGGTCATAAGTTAACAGCTCTGCTCAGAAAGCGGGAAGGCTGGAGGACAAAGGGAGGGAGAGCTGCTGAGCCCCCGGAGGGCAGAGCTCAGCTTGGGGGGGAACAAAGGCGCTCGCCAGCGCCATCTCCCTCGCCCATCCCCCAGCCAAAATCCCATAGAGAACCAGTTCCTTCCAGGGAACTTGCTCGCTCAGCACAAACACCCAACTCTGTGCTTCTGCGGAGCCAAACCTCCGGCAGCGGATCTGACTCCCTCCCGCTGCCACAGGGCCCCTCCTGAAGTGGATCACCTAAGGAGAAGCGAACTAAGCCTGCCCTTCCTGCCCCCGTGCACCTTGCCTACCCACCCCAGCTAATACGCCAGATCCCCAGCACCACAAGCCTGGCAGTGTGCAAGTAGCCCAGACAGGCCACGCCACCCCACAGTGAATCCTGCCCCTAGGAGAGGGGAAGAGAAGGCACACACCAGTGTGACTGTGGCCCCAGCGGTGGGCTGGGGGCAGACATCAAGTCTGACTGCGGCCCCGCCCACCAACTCCAGTTATACACCACAGCACAGGGGAAGTGCCCTGCAGGTCCTCACCACTCCAGGGACTATCCAAAATGACCAAACGGAAGAATTCCCCTCAGAAGAATCTCCAGGAAAGAACAACAGCTAATGAACTGATCAAAAAGGATTTAAATAATATAACAGAAAGGGAATTTAGAATAATAGTCATAAAATTAATCGCTGGGCTTGAAAACAGTATACAGGACAGCAGAGAATCTCTTGCCACAGAGATCAAGGGACTAAGGAACAGTCACAAGGAGCTGAAAAGTGCTTTTAAACGAAATGCAAAACAAAATGGAAACCACGACGGCTCGGATTGAAGAGGCAGAGGAGAGAATAGGTGAACTAGAAGATAAAGTTATGGAAAAAGAGGAAGCTGAGAAAAAGAGAGATAAAAAAATCCAGGAGTATGAGGGGAAAATTAGAGAACTAAGTGATACACTAAAAAGAAATAATATATGCATAATTGGTATCCCAGAGGAGGAAGAGAGAGGGAAGGGTGCTGAAGGGGTACTTGAAGAAATTATAGCTGAAAACTTCCCTGAACTGGGGAAGGAAAAAGGCATTGAAATCCAAGAGGCACAGAGAACTCTGATCAGACGTAACTTGAATCGATCTTCTGCACGACATATCATAGTGAAACTGGCAAAATACAAGGATAAAGAGACAATTCTAAAAGCAGCAAGGGATAAACGTGCCCTCACATATAAAGGGAGACCTATAAGACTCGTGACTGATCTCTCCTTTGAAACTTGGCAGACCAAAAAGGCTTGGCACGATATCTTCAGTGTGCTAAACAGAAAAAATATGCAGCCGAGAATCCATTATCCAGCAAGTCTGTCATTTAGAATAGAAGGAGAGATAAAGGTCTTCCCAAACAAACAAAAACTGAAGGAATTTGTCACCACGAAACCAGCCCTACAAGAGATCCTAAGGGGGATCCTGTGAGACAAAGTACCAGAGACATCACTACAAGCATAAAACATACAGACATCACAATGACTCTGAACCCGTATCTTTCTATAATAACACTGAATGTAAATGGATTAAATGCGCCAACCAAAAGACATAGGGTATCAGAATGGATAAAAAAACAAGACCCATCTATTTGCTGTCTACAAGAGACTCATTTTAGATCTGAGGACACCTTCAGATTGAGAGTGAGGGGATGGAGAACTATTTATCATGCTCCTGGAAGCCAAAAGAAAGCTGGAGTAGCCATACTTATATCAGACAAACTAGACTTTAAATTAAAGGCTGTAACAAGAGATGAAGAGGGCATTATATAATAATTACAGGGTCTATCCATCAGGAAGAGCTAACAATTATAAATGTCTATGCGCCGAATACTGGAGCCCCCAAATATATAAAACAACTACTCATAAACATAAGCAACCTTATTGATAAGAATGTGGTCATTGCAGGGGACTTTAACACCCCACTTACAGAAATGGATAGATCATCTAGACACATGGTCAATAAAGAAACAAGGGCCCTGAATGATACATGGGATCACATGGACTGGACAGATATATTTAGAACTCTGCATCCCAAAGCAACAGAATATACTTTCTTCTCGAGTGCACATGGAACATTCTCCAAGATAGATCATATACTGGGTCACAAAACAGCCCTTCATAAGTTTACAAGAATTGAAATTATACCATGCATACTTTCAGACCACAATGCTATGAAGCTTGAAATCAACCACAGGAAAAAGTCTGGAAAACCTCCCAAAGCATGGAGGTTAAAGAACACCCTACTAAAGAATGAGTGGGTCAACCAGGCAATTCGAGAAGAAATTAACAAATATATGGAAACAAACGAAAATGAAAATACAACAATCCAAACGCTTTGGGACGCAGCGAAGGCAGTCCTGAGAGGAAAATACATTGCAATCCAGGCCTATCTCAAGAAATAAGAAAAATCCCAAATACAAAATCTAACAGCACACCTAAAGGAAATAGAAGCAGAACAGCAAAGGCAGCCTAAACCCAGCAGAAGAAGAGAAATCATAAAGATCAGAGCAGAAATAAACAATATAGAATCTAAAAAAACCGTAGAGCAGATCAATGAAACCAAGAGTTGGTTTTTTAAAAAAATAAACAAAATTGACAAACCTCTAGCCAGGCTTCTCAAAAAGAAAAGGGAGATGACCCAAATAGATAAAATCATGAATGAAAATGGAATTATTACAACCAATCCCTCAGAGATACAAACTATCAGGGACTACTATGAAAAATTATATGCCAACAAATTGGACAACCTGGAAGAAATGGACAAATTCCTAAACACCCACACTCTTCCAAAACTCAATCAGGAGGAAATAGAAAGCTTGAACAGACCCATAACCAGTGAAGAAATTGAATCGGTTATCAAAAACCTCCCAACAAGTAAGAGTCCAGGACCAGATGGCTTCCCAGGGGAGTTCTACCAGACGTTTAAAGCAGAGATAATACCTATCCTTCTCAAGCTATTCCAAGAAATAGAAAGGGAAGGAAAACTTCCAGACTCATTCTATGAAGCCAGTATTACTTTGATTCCTAAACCAGACAGAGACCCAGTAAATAAAGAGAACTACAGGCCAATATCTCTGATGAATATGGATGCAAAAATTCTCAATAAGATACTAGCAAATCGAATTCAACAGCATATAAAAAGAATTATTCACCATGATCAAGTGGGATTCATTCGTGGGATGCAGGGCTGGTTCAACATTCATAAATCGATCAACGTGATACATCACATTAATAAAAAAAAAAAGAGAAGAACCATATGATCCTGTCAATCGATGCAGAAAAGGCCTTTGACAAAATCCAGCACCCTTTCTTAATAAAAACCCTTGAGAAAGTCGGGATAGAAGGAACATACGTAAACATCATCAAAGCCATTTATGAAAAGCCCACAGCTAACATCATCCTCAACGGGGAAAAACTGAGAGCTTTTTCCCTGAGATCAGGAACACGACAGGGATGCCCACTGTCACCGCTGCTGTTTAATATAGTGCTGGAAGTTCTAGCATCAGCAATCAGACAACAAAAGGAAATAAAGGCATCCAAATTGGCAAAGATGAAGTCAAGCTTTCGCTTTTTGCAGATGACATGATATTATACATGGAAAATCCGATAGACTCCACCAAAAGTCTGCTAGAACTGATACATGAATTCAGCAAAGTTGCAGGATACAAAATCAATGTACAGAAATCAGTTGCATTCTTATACACTAACAATGAAGCAACAGAAAGACAAATAAAGAAACTGATCCCGTTCACAATTGCACCAAGAAGCATAAAATACCTAGGAATAAATCTAACCAAAGATGTAAAAGATCTGTATGCTGAAAACTATAGAAAGCTTATGAAGGTAATTGAAGAAGATATAAAGAAATGGAAAGACATGCCCTGCTCATGGATTGGAAGAATAAATATTGTCAAAATGTCAATACTACCCAAAGCTATCTACTCATTCAATGCAATCCCAATCAAAATTTCACCAGCATTCTTCTCCAAACTAGAACAAGCAATCCTAAAATTCATATGGAACCACAAAAGGCCCCGAATAGCCAAAGTAATTTTGAAGAAGAAGACCAAAGCAGGAGGCATCACAATCCCAGACTTTAGCCTCTACTACAAAGCTGTCATCATCAAGACAGCATGGTATTGGCATAAAAACAGACACATAGACCAATGGAATAGACTAGAAACTCCAGAACTAGACCCACAAACGTATGGCCAACTCATCTTTGACAAATCAGGAAAGAACATCCAATGGAAAAAAGACAGTCTCTTTAACAAATGGTGCTGGGAGAACTGGACAGCAACATGCAGAAGGTTGAAACTAGACCACTTTCTCACACCATTCACAAAAATAAACTCAAAATGGATAAAGGACCTGAATGTGAGACAGGAAACCATCAAAACCTTAGAGGAGAAAGCAGGAAAAGATCTCTCTGACCTCAGCCGTAGCAATCTCTTACTCAGCACATCCCCAAAGGCAAGGGAATTAAAAGCAAAAGTGAATTACTGGGACCTTATGAAGATAAAAGCTTCTGCACAGCAAAGGAAACAACCAACAAAACTAAAAGGCAACCAACAGAATGGGAAAAGATATTTGCAAATGACATATCGGACAAAGGGCTAGTATCCAAAATCTATAAAGAGCTCATCAAACTCCACACCCAAAAAACAAATAACCCAGTGAAGAAATGGGCAGAAAACATGAATAGACACTTCTCTAAAGAAGACATCCGGATGGCCAACAGGCACATGAAAAGATGCTTAGCGTCGCTCCTCATCAGGGAAATACAAATCAAAACCACACTCAGGTATCACCTCACGCCAGTCAGAGTGGCCAAAATGAACAAATCAGGAGACTATAGATGCTGGAGAGGATGTGGAGAAATGGGAACCCTCTTGCACTGTTGGTGGGAATGCAAATTGGTGCAGTCACTCTGGAAAGCAGTGTGGAGGTTCCTCAGAAAATTAAAAATAGACCTACCCTATGACCCAGCAATAGCACTGCTAGGAATTTACCCAAGGGATACAGGAGTGCTGATGCATAGGGGCACTTGTACTCCAATGTTTATAGCAGCACTCTCAACAATAGCCAAATGATGGAAAGAGCCTAAATGTCCATCAACTGATGAATGGATAAAGAAATTGTGGTTTAGATCGGGCCGGAAGATGGCGGCGTAGGAGGACGTGGGGCTCACAGCGCGTCCTGCCGATCACTTAGATTCCACCTACACCTGCCTAAAGAACCCAGAAAACCGCCAGAGGATTAGCAGAAGGGAGTCTCCGGAGTCAAGCGCAGACTAGAGGCCCACGGAAGAGGGTAGGAAGGGCGGCGAGGCGGTGCGCGCTCCACGGACTGGCGGGAGGGAGCTGGGGCGGAGGGGCGGCTCGCCGGCCACGCAGAGCCCCCGAGTCTGGCTGGCAAAAGCGGAGGGGCCTGACGGACTGTGTTCCGACAGCAAGCGCGACTTAGCGTCTGGGAGGTCATAAGTTAACAGCTCTGCTCGGAAAGCGGGAAGGCTGGAGGACAAAGGGAGGGAGAGCTGCTGAGCCCCCGGACGGCAGAGCTCAGCTTGGCGGGGAACAAAGGCGCCAGCGCCATCTCCCCCGCCCATCCCCCAGCCAAAATCCCAAAGGGAACCAGTTCCTGCCAGAGAACTTGCTCGCTACACGCAAACACCCAACTCTGTGCTTCTGCGGAGCCAAACCTCTGGCAGCGGATCTGACTCCCTCCTGCTGCCACAGGGCTCCTCCTGAAGTGGATCACCTAAGGAGAAGCGAGCTAAGCCTGCCCCTCCAGCCCCCGTGCACCTTGCCTACCCACCCCAGCTAATACGCCAGATCCCCAGCAACACAAGCCTGGCAGTGTGCAAGTAGCCCAGATGGGACACGCCACCCCACAGTGAATCCTGCCCCTAGGAGAGGGGAAGAGAAGGCACACACCAGTGTGACTGTGGCCCCAGCAGTGGGCTGGGGGCAGACATCGGGTCGGACTGCAGCCCCGCCCACTAACTCCAGTTATACACCACAGCACAGGGGAAGTGCCCTGCAGGTCCTCACCACTCCAGGGACTCTCCAAAATGACCAAACGGAAGAATTCCCCTCAGAAGAATCTCCAGGAAAGAACAACAGCTAATGAACTGATCAAAAAGGATTTAAATAATATAACAGAAAGTGAATTTAGAATAATAGTCATAAAATTAATCGCTGGGCTTGAAAACAGTATACAGGACAGCAGAGAATCTCTTGCCACAAAGATCGAGGGACTAAGGAACAGTCACGAGGAGTTGAAAAACGCTTTAAAAGAATTGCAAAACAAAATGGAATCCACGATGGCTCGGCTTGAAGAGGCAGAGGAGAGAATAGGTGAACTAGAAGATAAAGTTATGGAGAAAGAGGAAGCTGAAAGAAAGAGAGATAAAAAAATCCAGGAGTATGAGGGGAAAATTAGAGAACTAAGTGATACACTAAAAAAAAATAATATACGCATAATTGGTATCCCAGAGGAGGAAGAGAGAGGGAAGGGTGCTGAAGGGGTACTTGAACAAATTATAGCTGAAAACTTCCCTGAACTGGGGAAGGAAAAAGGCATTGAAATCCAAGAGGCACAGAGAACTCCCTTCAGACGTAACTTGAATCGATCTTCTGCATGACATATCATAGTGAAACTGGCAAAATACAAGGATAAAGAGAAAATTCTGAAAGCAGCAAGGGATAAACGTGCCCTCACATATAAAGGGAGACCTATAAGACTCGTGACTGATCTCTCCTTTGAAACTTGGCAGGCCAGAAAGGCTTGGCACTATATCTACAGTGTGCTAAACAGAAAATATATGCAGCCGAGAATCCTTTATCCAGCAAGTCTGTCATTTAGAATAGAAGGAGAGATAAAGGTCTTCCCAAACAAACAAAAACGGAAGGAATTTGTCACCACGAAACCAGCCCTACAAGAGATCCTAAGGGGGATCCTGTGAGACAAAGTACCAGAGACATCACTACAAGCATAAAACATACAGACATCACAATGACTCTAAACCCATATCTTTCTATAATAACACTGAATGTAAATGGATTAAATGCACCAACTAAAAGACATAGGGTATCAGAATGGATAAAAAAACAAGACCCATCTATTTTCTGTCTACAAGAGACTCATTTTAGATCTGAGGACACCTTTAGATTGAGAGTGAGGGGATGGAGAACTATTTATCATGCTCCTGGAAGCCAAAAGAAAGCTGGAGTAGCCATACTTATATCAGACAAACTAGACTTTAAATTAAAGGCTGTAACAAGAGATGAAGAAGGGCATTATATAATAATCACAGGGTCTATCCACCAGGAAGAGCTACCTATTATAAATGTCTATGCGCCAAATACCCGAGCCCCCAGATATATAAAACAATTACTCATAAACATAAGCAACCTTATTGATAAGAATGTGGTCATTGCAGGGGACTTTAACACCCCACTTACAGAAATGGATAGATCATCTAGACACACAGTCAATAAAGAAATTGTGGTTTATATACACAATGGAATACTACGTGGCAATGAGAAAGAATGAAATATGGCCTTTTGTAGCAACGTGGATGGAACTGGAGAGTGTGATGCTAAGTGAAATAAGCCATACAGAGAAAGACAGATACCATATGGTTTCACTCTTATGTGGATCCTGAGAAACGTAACAGAAACCCATGGGGGAGGGGAAGGGAAAAAAAAAAAAAAAGAGGTTAGAGTGGGAGAGAGCCAAAGCATAAGAGACTGTTAAAAACTGAGAACAAACTGAGGGTTGATGGGGGGTGGGAGGGAGGGCAGGGTGGGGGGTGGGTATTGAGGAGGGCACCTTTAGGGATGAGCACTGGGTGTTGTATGGAAACCAATTTGACAGTAAATTTCATATATTAAAAAATAAAAAATAAATAAAAAAAATAAAAAAATAAAATGATAGTTGTAAAGTAGTAATGTATTGTTTAAATAGAGCCCATAGAAACATTTTGCTTGATCTACATAGTTTTTAAAAATTAACTTCTAATTGAGAGATTTTATGTAAAAAATTCCATATTCCTAATTTTTAAAGAAAAGCATAAGATTCGATATTTGACCCTTTGACCCCTTGACATTTCCTAATGGCAGCAATGGCTGTAGCCTGAACAGAGGTGTCTCCTTTAGACAGAACATGAACTCTGTCCACTTAATCACAGTCACCACCACGTCCTATTATTTCCTTCCCTCTGCTTCACTGGCTTACGAAGCCTGCTGCTGTCTTTGGGTTTTGAGTTAAAGACTTTTGCAGGAACCTCTTCTGTGGTCTAATCACCTTTAAATATTTATTCTCTTTAGTCTGCTTGTCACATATAGGTGCCAATGACTAATTGTTATTAACGAATAAAGATATTGTTGGAAACAGGCCTACTCCTAATATCTGAGGGAACTGGAGCAAGAATACAGATATTTAAAAATAATAAAACAAGTTAACAAACTGTTAAGTAAAATCCATTCTATCCTTCTACTGTGGCAAATATATCTTCATAATTACAAATCAAGAATATCTTTAAAGCTATAGATTTAATAGAATTAAATCTAGCAAAATGCCAAAGATGACTGAATTCAATGGTCTATTGATGTTTGAAGGACTAGTAAAATAAAGATCTACATAATTTGAAAATGATTTTATATTTATCCAATGTATGTTTCTTGACCAAAACAAATGCTTATGTTGCTATAATCAAGATTTGCAAATAACTTGTGGGCTATTCTCAGAAATGTCATATTTTTGAGTTATTATAGTTCTCAGATAGTTTTTTATTAATTTCATTTCAGGGAAACTTCATTCACCTAAAACAATAGCAACTGGAATTATTAAAAAGATTCTTACAGCAATATTTCAATTTGAAAATAATCATCAATTTTACACATGATATCAAAGTCATAAGTTTACATATCATGTTCAAACATTGTAACAGGACTGCATATGGAAAAAATGACCATGGAAAATATTGAAATACTTTAATTTTATTATTCCTTAATTTTCTCCCTATCCAAAAGTAATTGTAGGTCCACACAGTAATATATGGAATTGCTATCATACTTCATCCGTGTATGTATGTCTTTAGATACAAGGGTGTGTATGTGCGCGCGCGCGCGCGCGCGTGTGTGTGTGTATTTGAACCATGCAGGTTAATCTATTCAAAAAGGGACAATTTTATATGCCAGTTTTGTATGATTTAGCCTGATATGTATTTGTTATATGAATGTATCATATTGTAAAATATTCCTTAGCTGCCAATACCTCACTAATCTGCAATTGTCTCTAGAACTACACATAGGAAAGAAGAGACAAAGTGGGTGCTCAGCACTATGGGAGACTGTTATGCAGGAGTCATGCATTCAAGCTATCTGACATGAAGGATCGACACGTTAGCTAATTTGTCTTTTCTTCTACGCAAGCTCTTCTGTCATTCAAATCCTGTACTCTGGAGTAGGATCTGTGGAAAAACACACAAACTACCAGGGCTTTGGGGCACACTTTTCTTTTCGAGAATGGAAGGCAAGACATGTGTTGCCCTGAGGCTGAAGCAGTGTTGGAGGCAGAAGTGAATATTTACCTGTTGGTCACACTCAGTCAGTGCTGAGCATTGGGTCCCAAAATATCCATGTGTCACCAAGTGCTGGCTAACAGTCCTTTAAAGTATGGCCTAGCACACAGCCCCCTCTTAGGCTGAGTTGAAAGGTGACACTGGCTGTCAAATTCATACTCCTGAAGTGTGCTTCCACTCATACCATGATCCCACTCATAAGTGTTCACCAGTGCATAGAATACAGTCAAGCATGACGTCACAGGCCCTACATGATCAGACCACAACTCAACCTGCAGGCCTTGACCCCTATATTTGGCCTTTAACAGTCTCCTCAAGGGCAAAATTGCAATTAAAACACTAAATTCTAGCTGCCATCCACTATATGGAATTATTTCTTACCATCCTTAAAAGTTTGAAAAATTGTTTACAGTAGAATTTGAAACTTAGAAATACTAAGAAATTAGATGTTAAGCAATTTTTTTCAACATTCCCACCCAGATCTGGCTCCAAATATTATCATTTTCCACCAAAGCAGGCTTTCCTCAAAAACCCAGAGGTGGCTTTTCCTTTCTGCACAGTCCCTTCTTGCCTTCCATTTAAAATGTGCTCAATTAGTGTTTGTAGCCTGAATACACTTAAATTTTTACAGAATCTCAATGGAGTAGATGTCCAACACCATGATATGTTTCCTTTAGGCAGTATTTTTCCTTTAGAAGAATGGCTTAATTTACCAAAGAGGAGTTGCCTTCACCCGGCACATTCCCCACAAAGCCCACATTGAATTTATACTTGGGGTTTTCTGCTCTTGTTATCACGGGTTAGACTGGCTATTGGCCCAATGAGGCAATGATTTCTATTTAGAGCTCTTTGAGATTCTGAATAGTCTTTGACATTATTTATTCCAGAGTGTGACAGTGAGTTCTTAGCATCAGAGTTATTTCCTTGACTATCTTGATAAAGCTAAGAATAGAACAATTGAAAAAAAATTTTAAATTGCATCTATATGAGAGATTTTGTTATTCAATATTTTACCTAATTATAGACTGTGTATATGAGTGGGATACCATTTGGCAACTTTAAACAATAAAAAATAATTTAAAGTACTGTAACCAATAACAACAATACAAGTGAATAGGGGTTGGATGACAGGGAATGCAGAAGACATACACCCACAGAACTTATTGTACATTTACATAACTTTACTATTTGGCTGCTTTACCAATATAACTTTATTATTCCACTGCCTCATCAACTTGATTTCACTATTCCAGGGTACTTTTGCCCATGAAGATAAGAGTTGCAAATACATTTATTATTTGTTTTAGAAACTTCCCCTAAGTCCATTTAAATGAACATCAAATGACTAACTCTTGAGTAGATGGCATCAAACCACTGTTTATAGCCCAAGACTCTTTGAACCCTTTACCTCAAATTTTTACCTTATTGTATCCATGGATCATAAATTATCACATCATGATCCTTAATCCTAATCACGTTCCCCTCTTTTTGAGTGATCCACCTTAAACCAGACTCCACAATCTCATAAATATCCCAACTTTGCCATCCTCACCCTAAGAAGATATTGGGACTTTGGTAGTAGTCTCCCCTATCAGGGAGGAATAAACTCAACTTTGTTTCACCAATTGGCTGTTTTGATGATATGGTGGGGGTGACAGCATTTGACAAAAGAATGGCCCAATACTGATAATTGGTAAAGCTTGGTGATAGGCATATGGAGTTTACTAGTCTTTCTACTTTTGTGTATTTTGGAAAAGTAAAAATAAAATAAAATATAAAATAAAATAAAATAAACAAGCTAAAATCCTTGAATTAAATTGTAGCTTGGCTGTAGGCCAAGGAAGGGAGCTGCTGAGTGACTGATGACAGCGGAAGACAAGGTGATAAGCAGACTGGAAAGTGTAGCACTAGTATTAGAACCCTGCAGCCCTGCGACATGGTCTCCCTCAATTTGAAGAGTGTGAATATAAAATTCCCAACCCAGTCCTTGATAATACACAGCACAACAAGGTAACCCTACCCACTCATGAATGGTACAAGGCAGATCCCAGCTGTAATACTATTCTTATGAGCACATCGATCAGTGGTGTGTTTGCTCCAGAGCTTGGATAGTGTGAAGTGAACCGTCCTTCACTATGTCATTTCTCAAGATGGTAGGAAGAAGGTGGATAACAAGTGGGTAAGGGGATCGTTAGGGTATTAAATAGCACAGGAGCCAGACAGTTGGGAGAATCTCAGGCCTTGATTGGAAATCAGATACCCCTGTTGCTTCTCAGTAGCTACACATAATTTGATAATTTGCCTGTCATTTTTTTCCTCACTTCCTTTGGTACCTCTTATTTATTTTTCTCCATCTGATCCTTCTCTGTGACTCCGGTAGCCTCCAAACACTTCCCTTCCACAACATCTACTTCCAGACTTCAGTGATTATAATGGTGGCGGCGGTGCAGGAGGGTGGGGGTGGGAGCTGTGAGACATCATCTTAGTCCCTTCAGCTTTCTCCCATAAGCATAACTTCATGGTGGAGTCATAACCAGACTAGCCCACAGAAGCCAATTTACCCATATAGTAGTATTAAAATACCATATATTCAAATTCTGAACTCCAGCCAGTCTTTTACCACTTCCATTAAGTCATTTATATGTTGATGTGGTCATTGTCTAAGTAGGGTTTTCATTTCAAAGGTTTTGTCCCTCTCTATACACATTTTTTCTTTTCCTTCTCTTCCCTCTTTTCTCTTTCTTCCCTTCCTTCCTCTGCTGCTCCCTCCTTCCTCCCTCCCTTCCTTTCTCTCTTTCCCTTCCTTCTTTCCTTCTTACCTTCTTTCCCTTTCCTTCCTTCTCTTCCCATCCCATCCCTTCCCTTCCATTCCTATAAAAATGCATCATGCAACTTTATTTTTACATTCTCCAAGAATCACCAAATTTTAAAGCCTGCAAAGCCAGTAAAACCCATCAAATTTATCTGCCTTATAATTTAGGACACTGAGGTCCTGAAAAGTTTAGCTATTAACTGTGCAGTAAATGATAGAATTGAAGCAGCTTCTAGGCCCCAGAACTCCCTGTCTGTATTTTTTGCCATGTTATGTTACTATCTGGGCATTTAAGCTTTTAGCATTTTAGTTATTAGATGAAAAGTATCTCTAGTGGGTGATACATTTTTTAAAATTTATCTTTCTTTGTAAGCTGATTCTGGATATTCTATGTTTGTTCACTAGGCTGACCATATCTAATCATTTTTGTGGCATAATCCATTCCTATTAGTTCTAGGACTCAATATTTACTATTTTAGTTGAAAGTCACAACATTACCCATGAATTTTTAATGACTTTTTGAGGACCATTAAGAAGTTAGTTGAGTTTTTTTGCGAAGTCAAGCCCAATGACAACAGACCCAGCAGTGATCTGAGTTGAATCCTGTGCTGAGGGATTGATACCAAATATAGAAACACAGCAGCCCTGACTGCTCTAGGGCCCAGGGGAATGTGGCTCTCTCTAGATATGCATAAACCACCTATATATGACAGGCAGCTCATGGAAGACAGAGCTTAGGTCACTGTCTCAAGGAAATGATAAAGGCAAATTTTATTTTATAATAATATGCATTTAGTATTTAGAAATAGTTGTGGAGTGAGACATTATGTTTTTAGAACTATAAATACATCTACTGTTTTCAGTACCAGTAAACAGTATTCCTGCCCAACCGTAGCAAAGTAGGACTTTGAGTTATTTTTTCAGTATGACTGGTAGCTGATACATTTTACTAAATTTCATGAGCCCACATTTATGAGCCCACTAGGGAGAGAGCTGGGAAGAGGAGAGAGGAAAGGAGAAAGGAACAGGGCAAAGAGAAAAGGGAAGATTTTTCTGATAAGATTTTTCTGTATTACTACTGAGAAAAATAAAGGTAAATTGCTTCATATTTGGATTTTATCCAGCTTTTATCTAGCTGGCCAATACTGGCTTCATTAGCAACATGCTTTGAACTACGAGTTCTTAATCTTTTTTTTTTTTTTTTTTCTCCTCCAAGCCATACAAGATGGATGATGGCTGGGTTGTGGAATTTTCCCATGAGTGTGCCAGAGTTATGATCAGTTCCCAGTGGCAAAGCTGCAAGAAGCCTCACTTCATTTCCAATGAAGAATGAAGTTAGAAATGCATGTAAGAGAGTGATGTTATAGCAAAAAACTTGGATCAGCTCTAATTTATTATTTAGAAATTGAATTATTCACAAATGTCAATATTAGAAAAATGACTTGCAAGTTGCAACATACCTCACAGTTAATCACATCATTCCAGGGTGTTGAAACAACACTGTCGAGGACTGTGGCTTGAATTAGTTAAATTAAGCAACTACACTTTTTGTTCCTTGAAGATGCCAGAAATCTCACCTCTCTTCTTAATAGCTGTATCTTCCTTTTCTCTCTCTTTATATATAACCATAAATTACAGATTATCCATAAAGTATAGATTCATTGAGATGAAAATTATAACTATCTGATGTCATGACTCTAAGGATAATTATTCCTAGATTCCTAGATGCATTTAGTATGAATGTCTGTGGCAGATTAAAAATGGCTAAAAATTCTTTGACACTCCACCTATTAAGAGGTGTGTATTATTCTGCCCTTGTATCTGCATTAACTTGTATCTGCCTTTGACCAATAGAGTATGGCAAAAGTGATATTATGCCATTTAGGCCAAACCTTTAAGTGGACCAGCAGCTTCTGCCATTGTTTTTTTTTTTTTTTTTTTTAAGTTTATGTATTTATTCTGAGAGAGAGAGAGAGCACGCAGGGAAAGGGCAGCGAGAATCCCAAGGAGGCTCCATGCTGATAGCCCAACGTGGGGCTCAACCCATGAACTACGAGATCATGACCTGAGCTGAAATGAAGAGTCTGATGCTTACATGCCTGAGTCATGTAATGTCATGGTCTTTTGGATGTCACCTGCCATGTAAGGAGATGGATTGCCCTGAGACTGCTGTGCTGTGAGAAGTTCAAGCCACATGAGACCCTGAAGGATAAGATGCCTTGTGGAGAAAGAGGTCAAGAAGCATTGGGTTATTGGCTATGTGAATGAAGAAGCCATTTTGGAAGGCGGTCCTCCAGCCCCACTTGCTTCAGCCTGACAACATATGGATCACAGATGAACTGCCCATAAGAACTCTTGTGATATTCCTGACTCTCAAAATCAAGAGCAAAATGAAATGGCTGCTTTAAGTCATTAAAGTAATAGATAACCCAAAAAATGCCCATGGATTGAAAATTTTAAAGAGATCCAGAATATCATTGTGAATAAAGGTATTTATGAAAGATGATTACTGGCTGAAATGTGGGCAGGTTTACATGGGCCAAAGCTCATAGACCATGTATAAAGAAAGTATACTGTCAAGACTTAAAAACAAAAAAGTAGTCAAATGGAACCACAGGAGGAGAAAGAAAAACTTGAAACCTTTTTGAAGGTGTAGAGGGAATAAAGGAGAGAAAAATACCCTTTCTGCTTCATAGAGCAAAGATATTCATTGCTGAGTAAGGTCCAGATATGTTGGATATGTTTTGCTTATGTGTACCCAAATAAGAATGAGGTTGTCCTTCCCAACTGGATGACTCCTTAAATTGCTCTCTTTGTCTGACCAGATCTTCAGTTATACCAGTTTTCTGGAAGGAGAGTGCTAAAGAGGATAAAAATGTCATTCCCACTTTGAAGTGATTGGTACCTTCAAGCTGTTACCTGGTAATTCTGGGGCCCTCACTGTACTGTCTCTCATCCTAGTAGCCTCCCAAAATTTGGCCCAAGTACTTTTTCTCATTTCTTCTTTTCCTACCCTCCTTTCCTAAAGTAAAACAATTTCAAATATTCTAAGTTTTAATATATTAAATAATTATTTAACACACCTTCCCTGATTTATATAATTTTTAAAAATCATGCGTTGAATAAAAGTAAGTCGAGGGAGGAAGGGAAGATGGCAGCGTAGGAGGATGCTGGGCTCACCGCGGGTCCTGCTGATCACTTAGATTCCACCGACACCTGCCTAAATAACCCAGAAAACCACCAGAAGACTAGCAGAATGGAGTCTCCGGAGCCAAGCGCAGACGAGAGGCCCACGGAAGAGGGTAGGAATGGCGGCGAGGTGCTGTGCGCTCCACGGACTGGCAGGAGGGAGCCGGGTGGAGGGGCAGCCTGCCGGCCAAGCAGAGACCCCGAGTCTGGCTTGCAAAAGCGGAGGGGCCTGACGGACTGTGTTCCCACAGCAAGCGCGACTTAGCGTCTGGGAGGTCATAAGTTAACAGCTCTACTCGGAAAGCGGGAAGGCTGGAGGACAAAGGGAGGGAGAGCTGCTGAGCCCCCGGACGACAGAGCTCAGCTTGGCGGGGAACAAAGGCACTCGCCAGCGCCATCTCCCCCGCCCATCCCCCAGCCAAAATCCCAAAGGGAACCAGTTCCTGCCAGGGAACTTGCTCGCTCAGCGAAAACACCCAACTCTGTGCTTCTGCGGAGCCAAACCTCCAGCAGCGGATCTGACTCCCTCCCGCTGCCACAGGGTCCCTCCTGAAGTGGATCATCTAAGGAGAAGCGAACTAAGCCTGCCCCTCCTGCCCCCGTGCACCTTGCCTACCCACCCCAGCTAATACGCGGGATCCCTAGCACCACAAGCCTGGCAGTGTGAAAGTAGCCCAGATGGGCCACGCCACCCCACAGTGAATCCCGCCCATAGGAGAGGGGAAGAGAAGGCACACACCAGTCTGACTGTGGCCCCAGCGGTGGGCTGGGGGCAGACATCAAGTCTGACTGCGGCCCCGCCCACCAACTCCAGTTATACACCACAGCACAGGGGAAGTGCCCTGCAGGTCCTCACCACTCCAGGGACTATCCAAAATGACCAAATGGAAGAATTCCCCTCAGAAGAATCTCCAGGAAAGAACAACAGCTAATGAACTGATCAAAAAGGATTTAAATAATATAACAAAAAGTGAATTTAGAATAATAGTCATAAAATTAATCGCTGGGCTTGAAAACAGTATAGAGGACAGCAGAGGATCTCTTGCCACAGAGATCAAGGGACTAAGGAACAGTCACGAGGAGCTGAAAAACGCTTTAAACGAAATGCAAAACAAAATGGAAACCACGACGGCTTGGATTGAAGAAGCAGAGGAGAGAATAGGTGAACTAGAAGATAAAGTTATGGAAAGAGAGGAAGCTGAGAAAAAGAGAGATAAAAAAATCCAGCAGTATGAGGGGAAAATTAGAGAACTAAGTGATACACTAAAAAGAAATAATATATGCATAATTGGTATCCCAGAAGAGGAAGATAGAGGGAAAGGTGCTGAAGGGGTACTTGAAGAAATAATAGCTGAGAACTTCCCTGAACTGGGGAAGGAAAAAGGCATTGAAATCCAAGAGGCACAGAGAACTCCCTTCAGACGTAACTTGAATCGATCTTCTGCATGACATATCATAGTGAAACTGGCAAAATACAAGGATAAAGAGAAAATTCTGAAAGCAGCAAGGGATAAACGTGCCCTCACATATAAAGGGAGACCTATAAGACTCGAACTGATCTCTCTTTTGAAACTTGGCAGGCCAGAAAGGATTGGCACGATATCTACAGTGTGGTAAACAGAAAAAACATGCAGCCGAGAATCCTTTATCCAGCAAGTGTGTCATTTAGAATAGAAGGAGAGATAAAGGTCTTCCCAAACAAACAAAAACTGAAGGAATTTGTCACCACTAAACCTGCTCTACAAGAGATCCTAAGGGGGATCCTGTGAGACAAAGTACCAGAGACACCGCTACAAACATAAAACATACAACATCACAATGACTCTAAACCCATATCTTTCTATAATAACACTGAATGTAAATGGATTAAATGCACCAACCAAAAGACATAGGGTATCAGAATGGATAAAAAAACAAGACTCATCTATTTGCTGTCTACAAGAGACCCATTTTAGACCTGAGGACACCTTTAGATTGAGAGTGAGGGGATGGAGAACTATTTATCATGCTCCTGGAAGCCAAAAGAAAGCTGGAGTAGCCATACTTATATCAGACAAACTAGACTTTAAATTAAAGGCTGTAACAAGAGATGAAGAAGGGCATTATATAATAATTACAGGGTCTATCCATCAGGAAGAGCTAACAATTATAAATGTCTATGCGCCGAATACCGGAGCCCCCAAATATATAAAACAACTACTCATAAACATAAGCAACCTTATTGATAAGAATGTGGTCATTGCAGGGGACTTTAACACCCCACTTACAGAAATGGATAGATCATCTAGACACATGGTCAATAAAGAAACAAGGGCCCTGAATGATACATTGGATCAGATGGACTTGACAGATATATTTAGACTCTGCATCCCAAAGCAACAGAATATACTTTCTTCTCGAGTGCACATGGAACATTCTCCAAGATAGATCATATACTGGGTCACAAAACAGCCCTTCATAACTTTACAAGAATTGAAATTATACCATGCATACTTTCAGACCACAATGCTATGAAGCTTGAAATCAACCACAGGAAAAAGTCTGGAAAACCTCCCAAAGCATGGAGGTTAAAGAACACCCTACTAAAGAATGAGTGGGTCAACCAGGCAATTAGAGAAGAAATTAAAAAATATATGGAAACAAACGAAAATGAAAATACAACAATCCAGATGCTTTGGGACGCAGCGAAGGCAGTCCTGAGAGGAAAATACATTGCAATCCAAGCCTATCTCAAGAAACAAGAAAAATCCCAAATACAAAATCTAACAGCACACCTAAAGGAAATAGAAGCAGAACAGCAAAGGCAGCCTAAACCCAGCAGAAGAAGAGAAATCATAAAGATCAGAGCAGAAATAAACAATATAGAATCTAAAAAAACCGTAGAGCAGATCAACGAAACCAAGAGTTGGTTTTTTGAAAAAATAAACAAAATTGACAAACCTCTAGCCAGGCTTCTCAAAAAGAAAAGGGAGATGACCCAAATAGATAAAATCATGAATGAAAATGGAATTATTACAACCAATCCCTCAGAGATACAAACAGTTATCAGGGAATACTATGAAAAATTATATGCCAACAAACTGGACAACCTGGAAGAAATGGACAAGTTCCTAAACACCCACATGCTTCCAAAACTCAATCAGGAGGAAATAGAAAGTTTGAACAGACCCATAACCAGCGAAGAAATTGAATCGGTTATCAAAAATCTCCCAACAAATAAGAGTCCAGGACCAGATGGCTTCCCAGGGTAGTTCTACCAGACGTTGAAAGCAGAGATAATACCTATCCTTCTCAGGCTATTCCAAGAAATAGAAAGGGAAGGAAAACTTCCAGACTCATTCTATGAAGCCAGTATTACTTTGATTCCTAAATCAGACAGAGACCCAGTAAAAAAAGAGATCTACAGGCCAATATCCCTGATGAATATGGATGCAAAAATTCTCAATAAGATACTAGTAAATCAAATTCAACAGCATATAAAAAGAATTATTCCCTATGATCAAGTGGGATTCATTCCTGGGATGCAGGGCTGGTTCAACATTCACAAATCAATCAACGTGATACATCACATTAATAAAAGAAAAGAGAAGAACCATATGATCCTGTCAATCGATGCAGAAAAGGCCTTTGACAAAATCCAGCACCCTTTCTTAATAAAAACCCTTGAGAAACTCGGGATAGAAGGAACATACTTAAACATCATAAAAGCCTTTTATGAAAAGCCCACAGCTAACATTATCCTCAACGGGGAAAAACTGAGAGCTTTATCCCTGAGATCAGGAACACGACAGGGATGCCCACTCTCACCGCTGTTGTTTAACATAGGGTTAGAAGTTCTAGCATCAGCAATCAGACAACAAAAGGAAATCAAAGACATCCAAATTGGCAAAGATGAAGTCAAGCTTTCGCTTTTTGCAGATGACATGATATTATACATGGAAAATCCGATAGACTCCACCAAAAGTCTGCTAGAACTGATATATGAATTCAACAAAGTTGCAGGATACAAAATCAATGTACAGAAATCAGTTGCATTCTTATACAGTAACAATGAAGCAACAGAAAGACAAATAAAGAAACTGATCCCATTCACAATTGCACCAAGAAGCATAAAATACCTAGGAATAAATCTAACCAAAGATGTAAAAGATCTGTATGCTGAAAACTATAGAAAGCTTATGCAGGTAATTGAAGAAGATATAAAGAAATGGAAAGACATTCCGTGCTCATGGATTGGAAGAATAAATATTGTCAAAATGTCAATACTACCCAAAGCTATCTACACATTCAATGCAATCCCAATCAAAATTGCACCAGCATTCTTCTCGAAACTAGAACAAGCCATCCTAAAATTCATATGGAACCACAAAAGGCCCCGAATAGCCAAAGTAATTTTGAAGAAGAAGACCAAAGCAGGAGGCATCACAATCCCAGACTTTAGCCTCTACTACAAAGCTGTCATCATCAAGACAGCATGGTATTGGCACAAAAACAGACACATAGACCAATGGAATAGGATAGAAACCCCAGAACTAGACCCACAAACGAATGGCCAACTCATCTTTGACAAAGCAGGAAAGAACATCCAATGGAAAAAAGACAGTCTCTTTAACAAATGGTGCTGGGAGAACTGGACAGCAACATGCAGAAGGTTGCAACTAGAACACTTTCTCACACCATTCACAAAAATAATCTCAAAATGGATAAAGGACCTGAATGTGAGACAGGAAACCATCGAAACCCTAGAGGAGAAAGCAGGAAAAGACCTCTCTGACCTCAGCCATAGCAATCTCTTACTCGACACATCCCCAAAGGCAAGGGAATTAAAAGCAAAAATGAATTACTGGGACCTTATGAAGATAAAAAGCTTCTGCACAGCAAAGGAAACAACCAACAAAACTAAAAGGCAACCAACGGAATGGGAAAAGATATTTGCAAATGACATATCGGACAAAGGGCTAGTATCCAAAATCTATAAAGGGCTCACCAAACTCCACACCCGAAAAAACAAATAACCCAGTGAAGAAATGGGTACAAAACATGAATAGACACTTCTCTAAAGAAGACATCCGGATGGCCAACAGGCACATGAAAAGATGCTCAGCGTCGCTCCTCATCAGGGAAATACAAATCAAAACCACACTCAGGTATCACCTCACGCCAGTCAGAGTGGCCAAAATGAACAAATCAGGAGACTATAGATGCTGGAGAGGATGTGGAGAAACGGGAACCCTCTTGCACTGTTGGTGGGAATGTAAATTGGTGCAGCCGCTCTGGAAAGCAGTGTGGAGGTTCCTCAGAAAATTAAAAATAGACCTACCTTATGACCCAGCAATAGCACTGCTAGGAATTTACCCAAGGGATACAGGAGACCTGATGCATAGGGGCACTTGTACCCCAATGTTTATAGCAGAACTTTCAACAATAGCCAAATTGTGGAAAGAGCCTAAATGTCCATCAACTGATGAATGGATAAAGAAATTGTGGTTTATATACACAATGGAGTACTACATGGCAATGAGAAAGAACGAAATATGGCCTTTTGTAGCAGCGTGGATGGAACTGGAGAGTGTGATGCTAAGTGAAATAAGCCATACAGAGAAAGACAGATACCATATGTTTTCACTCTTATGTGGATCCTGAGAAACTTAACAGAAACCCATGGGGGAGGGGAAGGAAAAAAAAAGAGGTTAGAGTGGGAGAGAGCCAAAGCATAAGAGACTCTTAAAAATTGAGGACAAACTGAGGGTTGATGGGGGGTGGGAGGGAGGGGAGGGTGGGTGATGGGTATTGAGGAGGGCACCTTTTGGGATGAGCACTGGGTGTTGTATGGAAACCAATTTGACAATAAATTTCATATATTGAAAGAAAAAAAAAGTAAGTCTGTTGTTTCCTTTAAGTTTTAGAAGGACTGTATCCACAGAGTACTGTTTATATGAAACTGGAAGGGATAACCAACATAATTTTTGCTAAAATGTATATTCTAGAAGACTTGAAAAGTTGTATTTAATAGCATGAAATGTCAGATCAAACAATATAGAATTTCATGGTAATATATGGAAAGCTGGAACATGGTTCAACAAACTAATTGCTCTCCTGGATAGCACAGATGTGAGTCAGGAATAGCAGGTGACTCCAAGAATCTGAGGCTCTGGTGTGATTCCACCACTCAGACCACTCAAAATGATATTGGGCCACATGCGAAGAGTATAATGGTAGGAAGAAGGAGATGCAGACTCAATTTCACCACTCACTTGGAAAACTATACCTGGATTAAGATGGTCAGTGTAGTCACTGCACTTTCAGAGGACATTATCACAGTTTATGTTGAGCTACACAATGAAGAGTGATGGTGAAGGGATTCTAAATCATGCCAAGTGAGAATCTACTGAAGAAAGAGATTCCCTGGTCCCTGACCAGGGGACCAGAAGATAGAGCAGATTAACTTTGAAGCATTCAGCCACTGATGAAAGTAATAACAAGCAAGGGAGAATATAAGTGGCATTTTCCCCCCAAGAATTAGAGAAGTCCAATAAAGGACTTTGTGAGGCGTGAATTTCTCATCCCGGAGGGTTTCAAACAAGAATTGGGGATTGTCCTTGCAGAAGTTTGGTAATTAAAAAACAATTAGACCAGATAACTTCTGAGACTCCTAAGAATCACATCAACAGGAAGGATGTATTTGGTTATCCGAAAATCAATTCAAGGTAAGGTATTAATAATGAAACGTGTTTTTTTTTCCTCCAAAGTTATGTTATAATAGGGTGTTCTAGGTCAGTAATTTGACTACCATGCCCTTTTCCATAGAAAATAGTCAATCCCAGTGCTCTTTCTGGCTGGAATGGGACCACAGCTTAGAAACAATGTTCTGGGCAGCCAGTACCATCAGCCTTGTTGGCATAATGGCACGAAATCTCTTTGTTAACCTGTAAGGCAAAGGAAGGAATGTCCAGTACAGGAAAGCCTCATTACCTGAAGATAACTTGCCTTGGAAAAAGTCTACTTACAATGAATCACTTAAAACAGAAACTAGTACTTCAAAGTAGATAGAAAAAGTAAGGGAGTGAATAGAGATTTATCTTTAAAAATGATGCTAAATATTCACTAATTCATTTCATTCCACAAATATTTACTGTGTAGCTACCATGGTAGACACCCCTTTTGGCCCTGAGGATAGAGTAGTGAATTAGACCCCCAAATCTTTGTCCTCAAAGAGTCACTATTTTAGTAGGGGAGATAGAGAATTATAACACAAATAAACAATTATAACACAAATAAACAATAAAAAATAAACAAATTATAACACAAATAAACAATATCAGGTGGTGATAGGTCCTATGAAGAAAATACAGCAGAATAAAGTGATGGAAGCTACTAATTTAGGGAAGGTGATCAGGGAAGCTTCCCAGAAGGAGCACATTTTAGCAGGTCTGGGGTGTTTCTAGCATAGGAAATAGCAACTGCAAACGTTCTAGGGTAGGATCAAGTTCACTTGTTGTAATAACAGCAGGGAGGCCAAAGTGGTTGGAGATAATTTCAGAGCTGTCTCCAGGGCCAGAATGCATAGGGTAAGTCATGGTAAGCAATAAAGAAATTATGAAAATATTCTTAAATTATATTATGGATATAATTGTAATGCTGAGCTAATTCCTAGAAACAATAAAGAATAAATCATGCCTATTGAAGGAGTTATATATACTTTTTTTCTTAAAAATGTTAACAGTTCAAAAGGATAACCTTTACCTCACATTTGATTCTCATTGTATAATTATAAAAGGTAACATTTACAAAATTAAGAACTTCATAAATTTTTCCAAGGGCCACTCTCAGCCCTTTGATATTAAACTCATTCCCTTTGGAATTGACATGTCACCATCTCTGTCAATTTTATATTTTTTGGTCATTACTGCCAAAATGTCACTTAAATGTAGTTCAAGACATTCTCTGACATCACTTCCACTGACTTCATGAGATCTTGGAATTTCACTTGGAATCAGTTTACAGTGTATCTGTGTTGTGTTGTCAGATGAATCAGAGGGAGATTGTTAGACAACAGTGGACTTGCTATACACTAGCATTAATTAGGGAGAGATGTTTGAATGAAGACCAAGATCATAACCAGTTGGCCAACAGTTTATATTTCTTCTGTCATGGCTTTGCTTGTCTGGGCATCTTTGAATCTTCAGAAGATCAGATGTTGATCACTCAGATAATGAGGGCTGTCTAATCATGGCCTCAGATATTGGAGTTGATAAAAAAAAGGATTAGTGGACACTGAGTCAAGAGAGTTTTCTTTATGGAAAATTATCTCTTCAGGCAAGAGTTTTCTCTTTCCACAGGGAAGCTTGATCATTCCCAAGGGTCCTGACAGGAAACTACAAGTCACAGAGTCCAGGCCAGTAGAGTAGGCAACTTTGTTGACTTCCTGGCATTGTAAAGATTCTGGCTCCCTGCCACAGTGTCTTGCAGAAAGTGATTTCACAGGATTTCATGTTTCTCCAGGGATGTGCAAGTATTTTAAATCAAAAGCCATTATGGATGGAGCTCGTTTCATTTTAAGAGCAGCCCATCTACATTTAGTAAAGTTTTCATTTTTATTGTTCTTAAAAAAAAACCTATTAAAGGGGCGCCTGGGTGGCTCAGTTGGTTGAGTGTCTGACTTCAACTCAGGTCATGATCTCACAGCTCATGAGCTTGAGCCCTGCATCAGGCTTTGTGCTGACAGCTAGGAGCCTGGAGTCTCCTTCGGATTCTGTGCCTCCCTCTCTCTCTGCCCCAACCCACTTACATTCTGTCTCTGTCTCTTTCAAAAATAAATAAACATTAAAAAAAAATTTTAAAAACCCTATTAAACACTGTGCCACTATGGAAAATAGAAAGAAAATATCATCTGTAAATCTAACTACCCAGGCACAGCAGTTTGTCTATGTTCCAAGATTTAAGTTTATGTATTCTTATTTATAATAACAATAATAATAATAATAATGAAACAGTATTTATTAGCCTTTTTCTGTTTTCAGTCATATCTGACTACTACATCATTGCTTTTATATTTTGCATGTAGTCAAGCCAGTACGCTGGAATTAAGTACTTTTTCAATTATAAGGAAAAGACTATTATTATTAAAATCTGAAATTTAGATATCGGTTTTAAGAGCACTGATAAAAAAATAAAACGTTGAAACTTCTAATATGTAAATAAATTAGCCATATTTAAGTCTAGCGTCTTCAGTTCCCCATGTACGCCTTAAAAAATAAGGTTGTACATGTAATATATACACTGGATGTTACATATATGTATGCATATATGCATACACATTTACTGTAAAACGACTTTGATGACAGGTGTTGTGTCTGTCTTGTTCACAGCTATGGAATAGTGACTGGTAGTATCATTTGTTCATTCATTTATTTGTTCACTGAATAATTATACCAGTTAATCTGTTTTGCAGTTTTTCCCTGATATAGTCAGGAGTCTTTTTCTCAAAATTCTTAGTTAAACATTATGTTAATAGATAATATATTTAATAAAAAACTGTTGATTCCTCAATGAATTTGAAGAACATTGGTTAATGGGGCACCTGGGTGGCTCAGTTGGTTGAACGTCCAACTTCAGCTCAGGTCATGATCTCATTGTTCATGAGTTCAAGCCTCACGTTGGGCTCCGTGCTGACAGTGCAGAGCCTGCTTGGGATTCTCTTGCTCTTTCTCTCTCTCTGTCCCTCCCCTACTTGCTCTCTCTCGCTCTGTCTCTCTCTCGCTCTCTCAAAATAAAAACTTTAAAAAAACTTAAAAAAAAGAAAAACATTGGTTAAAAAATGATGAAATACTTTATTTATTTATTTTTTTTTTTTGCAAACTGGTGGAGTCACTCGAAAACAGTATGGAGCTTCCTCAAAAAGTTAAAAATAGAACTACCCTATGATCCAGCAATTGCACTACTAGGTATTTACCTACAGAACACACAAATACTAATTCAAAGGGATATATTCACCCCAATGTTTATAGCACCATTACCTACAATAGCCAAATTATGGACATACCACAAGTGCCCATCAACTGACAAATGAATAAAGAAGATGTGGTAATAGATATACAATGCAATATTATTCAGCCATAAAAAAGAATGAAATCTTGACATTTGCAATGATGTGGATAGAGGTAGAGAGTATTATGCTAAGTGAAATAAGTGAATCAGATTTATTATACCATACGGTTTCACTCATATGTGGAATTTAAGAAACAAAACAAATGAGTAAAGGGAAAAAAAGACAAAGGCTAATCAAGAAACATGCTCTTAACTATAGAGAACGAACTGATGGTTACCACAGGGCAGGTTGGGAGGATGGGTTAAATAGGTGATGTGGATTAAGGACTGCACTTGTGATGAACACTGGGTGATGTGTGGAAGTGTTGAATCACTATATTGTACACCTGAAATTAATATAACACCATATGTTAACTAACTGGAATTTAAATAAAAACTTAAAAAAAAAACACAGGATAAAAAGTAATGAAAAAAAAAAAAAGAAATACTTTTTTTGCTGCCTAACGTGCATTGTGAATTTATAATACACAGTTGACCCTTGAACAATGTGTGGGTTAGGAGCACTGACCTCCACACAGCTGATAATCCACATACAACTTTTGACTTTCCAAAACTTTACTAATAGCCTACTGTTGATTGGAGGCCTTACTGATAAAATAGTCAATTAACATGTATTTTGTATGTTATATGTATTACATACTACATTTCTATAACAAAGCAAGCTAGAAAAAGAGTATGTTATTAAGAAAATCATAAGGAAGAGAAAATACATTTACAATTCCGTATTGTATTTATTTAAAAAAAACCTGTACGGGGCACCTGGGTGGCTCAGTTGGTTGAGTGTCCGATGTCAGCTCAGGTCATGATCTCTCAGTTTGTGGGTTCGAGCCCCACATCGGGCTCTGTGCTGACAGCTCAGAGCCTGGAGCCTGCTTCAGATTCTGTATCTCCCTCTCTCTCTGCCCCTCCCCCGCTCATGCTTGCTCGCTCTCTCTCTCTCTCTCTCAAAAATGAATAAACTTTAAAAATTTTTTAAAAAATCTGTACATAAGTGGACCCACACAGTTCAAACCCTTGTTGCTCAAGGGTCAGCTTGTACACCTTTTCAAAAACTTAATTTTGACGATGTAGCTCTCTTTTCCTTTTCTTGGATCATCTGGGAAACTGGAATTCCACTGAGGTCGCTTTGGGAAACACAGGTCTAGAAGTTACCTTTTTCCAGAATGCCAGTATTAGTTTTCTGCTTCTCTTTTTGAACTCATCTTAAACTGCTGTCTTGTCACACAGGGTCTTCAGAATAACCAGATGGTATATGATTATTCATCAGTATTGCTCTATTCCAAGTTGGATAATACAGAATATTAAAACAAAACAAAGCCCCAGATATTATAAAAATAACTTCTACACCTGACTTAAGGTAAAAACTAGTAAGTTAGAAGAACTGATTCAGAAGTAAAAAATGAGTGATTGATTTTCTTATATAGTCCACATAAGAGGATTTTATTTTTCCTGGGACATTTTTGTTTTTTTAACCATAATCAACTATATCAACAAATTGTTTTCATTGTGTAAGTGTACCACCTAAAATATAATTTTGGTACATTTTATTCATGACCTGATGAGATTTCTGATTTCTTTTCTGTGGACATTATTGAATACTTGAACTTATTTTACACAATTGTTATTTTATGTTATTTGCAAAAGGCTCACATTATTTCATATTGTCCAAGTCCTGTTTCAAAGTTGAAAAGCATAGCGTTTTCTCATTTCAAATGTATCACTGGGAATGCTAAAATGAGAAAAGTATGATCTTTCTCTGCATTAGAACGTTAAGAATCAGCACCATAGACAATGAGTAAAAGGGGTTTCTGAACACTGGCAACCTTTAAGTCTTTAGGGCCAAGAATGTGGAATATAGAATTGCCTTTATTGGTCTCAATAGAATGGAAAGAATAGATCTCAGTTTGTGGCAACTAAATAATGAGTATACATGTATATGTATATGTATATGTATATGTATATGTATATGTATATGTGTGTGTATATATATATAATAGTTCATGTCTAACACTCCTGAACATAGCTCATATGAGGCAGTAGGTGATTAAGGAACATATATATATTGTTTGAGATGAATATTTATAAACTTCTTATAGTCTGTAGAGTTCAGGTCTAAGACCATATTGGGTTTTTATTCAGCTACTTTTTCAAATATTTGAAGTGAGGAAAAGAAAATTGCAAAGGACCTTAATGAAACCTGTTTTTCTTGGAAAACTGAATTTTGATTTTTCAAAGTATAATAAAAGTTAAAAACATGACACTTATACAAGTATAGGCACACATCAGAAATCTATTAATTTATTAATAAAAGAACCTGTAAGAGTGTGGTGCCTTTGAAACCAAGAGTATTTGAATATTTACAGGCATGTAGAAGAATATTCTATATGATTGTTAGGTGAGATACAAAAGTGGTTAAAGTTGCACAATGCAATAGTACCATAAACATTTAGGTTATCTTTTCCTCTGGACAGATTGGACAAAATGTACAACTTAACAGGAAACTCCAGCATCTGAAATCTAACCAATAGTGAGCAGCAACGTCACACACAAGTACATTTTCCTAGAGAATTAAGTAGTCCTTGGGTGGACCTGTAAAACAAAGTCTCAGTGTGATATTGAAAGGTAAATGCTCTTCCCCCTTATTACCAAATTTTGGGTAATTTTTCTAATTAACCAAAAGTAAAAATTTGAGATGGTTGTTGTGTTATAAATTAACTCATCGCCTGATATCGTTTGAACATACCATAAATACTGTATTTAAAACATACCATCTCAGCTGCTTCTGCGAGTGGAGAGGTTAAAGGGGGGGGGGGGTGGCTGGGGAATTTACTTAATTCAAAAATCAAAATAAGAATCTTTCACAGATGACTGTTCATTTCATATCAAGGTCAAGTTGGCAGGAGAAAAGAACAATGGAAAGAGGGCAGGACAAATATTCCCAGGGGAATGAAGCAAATGGAGGCCTGACAGCCTTCCCTTCCCCCAACAGGGCTGCCTTTATTTAAAAATGGATGGCATTTGTGGATTCCATCTCTCGCCCTTTGTAAGGGTGCTTGGGAGTGGCACTCAGACCGGCTACTCTGGGCACAGCACACCCCACCCCTTGCACGGCCCTCCAGTCCCCAGTACCGCCTGGAATAAATTCTCCACTGGCCCTGCGTGGGTTCATTCATAGCCCTGTCCTCAAGAAGCTGGGCGCTTCCTCTCTGAGACTGAAATGACAGTGCAGACCAAGCGGGTGTGATGCAGTGAGCCCTCCTTCAAATGCAGGGCAATAAAAAGCAACACACACACACACACACACACACACACACACACACACACAGCAAAAACAACAGCTATGTCCTCTTCTCCATCGTCGTTCCCTCCTGACGGATGAATTTCTGCGAGCCTCCATCCCTAGAGGGGGTAGCTCTGTAAAATTGGCAGGAGACGTCTGGAAGAAAGCAAGTCCCCCAGCGATTTCAGCACCTAGGCAGAAACGGCTGGGCTTTCCCACTGCCAGCCCCGGGGTGGCTGGCACCAAGAGGCCTGGACTAAACGAGGTGCGGGGCCGGCGAGGTTGAGGTCCGGTAACTCTCCAGGCACTCTTTGCGCGGATCCTGGGGGGCCCGGGGCCCAGGGCCAGCTCCGCCACTGCGCCCCGCCCAGCTCTGTCCCCGCAGCCTCGCGGGCTGCTGGGCTTTGTGGTTCGCCCGTGCGGCTGGGCCCCAGCTGGGGGTGTCGTTACGAGCATGTGCAGACAGCAGCCCAAGGTAGAGCAAGCGTGCCGGGCGAGCCCTGAGACTTGCCTTGCAATGCCATGTTTGTGTGTGTGCTCTAACTCCCGGAGAGCAATCAGGGAGACGGCTCCCCCGCCGGACTTGGCTGATGTTTTCTTGTTTCTGTTTCAGCCTTCAGGATAATTCCTTCAGCAGCACCGCTGTAACAGAGTAAGTGATTCTTGCTGTTAAAATAACACTTGCATGCCTTTCTCTGGAAGCAACTATCGTGAAGGTATCTTCCACCGTCCCCCGCCGCTTTTCGTATTAGATGCATTGTCTCTTGTAATCTGGGCTCTGAAGACCGGGAGAGGTGCTGACTGATGATGGGGCCCAGAAATCTTTACAGGTTGAAATCAGCCTTTTAGCAGCTATGGGGGGAGAGATCATAACAAGCTAATTGCTTGCAGGAGCTCAGTGCTCTAAGATATGTATTCTTGGAGCTCAAATTAAAAAAAAAATGTATTTGACATGTCAGAAAGGAAGCTTTGTTTTATTTTGCCAACATTGGTGTCAGTTTTCACGGAGCATGCTGTATACATTTACAACAAATGGAAGATAGATGTGAAATGACTTGAGTTGAATTCTAGCATGTGGTAAACAGGTTAAACTTGTTCTTACCCTCTCTTGTCTACAGATTTTTAAGACACAGTGAACTTTTCTTCGTGCCCTTTGTCATTTTTTGTCTTCTGACCTCAAAGATGTGGCTATAGGAGGAATAAACCATCTTGTCCTATGGCTAAAGCTGCTGATCGGGGCAACTAACATAATTTAAACATGGAATGAAGGAGTATAGTATTTTACTCAAGGCCAGCAGTCATAGTATTTTTTATTAGATATAGTTCATGGTTTTAATTCTTGTCATCCCTTCCTAATGGGATGTTTTCCTAATATTATACTATACATATATGTTACAAATTAGTAGGTAGTATGTTATACTAATATATGTAATTTGCATAAAATTTACATATATACATGTATATGAAGTATCTGCACTGCATTTAGCAGTCTTTCTAGGCTAACTCATGATGTTTACTTCTGGGACCTTTTGGTAAAGTCACTCAGCAGCTGTTCAGGAAAAAGGGATGTATACATACATCCCTTTTTTAAACATACTCACCTATGTTTAAAAAATGCTGCAGGTTTGATATAGAAAAGCTCAGTAACTCAGGAACTGTTTGCTAAAATTTCCTAAAAGGCAAATAAATGTGGGAATAGATACATGAGTGTCAAGTTTTACCACAGTCATAATGACTTGGTGATGGAAGGGTAAGATTCTACAGGACTTCCCAGGTCCCATGGTTTCCCACATCTTTTGTTTCTGCGTTTGGATATGCTGCTCTCTTATTGTCAAGCTTTGGGCTCACTTAACTGGAGTTACTTAAAAAAACAACAATCCAGGATTGACTTTACAAGATGCCATATAAAATACTCACTGGGGCCAGCATCTGTTAATGAGATTGCTGCAACTTTGGTTTTCTAAAAGCCGGAGAGAGGAGGAGGGAACGTGTGCTGAGGTATGCACGCCAAAGATAGGCCGTGACTTCCTGGTTCAGGTTCACAGGTGGTGCTCTCCTCCCTTTGCTGTGCTTATAGGCACCAAGTGCTTTCTGTGCCTGATTCTTGGGAGCCCTGTGTGGCTGAATCCCCAGAGTCAGCCTCAGACATAGGGGCTTCAAAATGAGATACTCAGTTCCAGATTTCACATGGTTTAAAAAAGGTTTTACACTTAACTGTGGGAAAAGTCTGGTACTTTTTCTTTGGTTACTCCTCAAGGAGTTCTGATTGCATAAGATCCTGTTGTTGTTTTCAGAGAGGTGACAGTGATTTATTTTATAAGGCCCTGAGTGACAATTGGAATGCCATCTGGCTAATCTAAAAATGAAAGGAGTATATTTAAAAATACCAAAAGCTTCATAGGTGTCACACAGCACAAAGTAGGGTCACTGAAAACTAGTTATTGTCTAGTGTAACATTTTCTCCTCTCATCAGGAATACAAAACATTTTCCTTGTTTTTTTGGCATTACCCCAAAGCCAACAGGACCAGGATCGCTATCCTGAGAATTAGATGTAGCAGGTGCTCAGTAAATATTTGGGAGTGGTCTTAACATACACAGAGGAGGCACTTGCCTCCTTGTCTGTTCTGGATACATACAAACTTCCTTCCCTCCTGCCCCTATCCCTCCTACTTCCTCCTACCCACACTCACTTTTTTTTTTGTATCTGAAATTGCACCCAGAGATGATTTCTTTTGCATGAAGGCCTCTGGTGGTGACCCTTATTAAAATGGAAATTAAAAAGTCTGTGCCCCTGGGAGGCAGATTCAAGTTGTCATTAACACTTTAATATAATTTATGTTATCAGGTAGTCTAGCCTGGTAGGGGTGAGCTTGGCCTCCTGGGGGTCTCTTAAGAGTCAAAGGGAAGGGAAATTGGGAGGGACTTAAGGACAGATTTTATTCTCTTCTCGGTTTTTTCCCAGGCCTGGCACTGTTTGTGCAGTTCTGAACCAATTCAGTTTCTTTTTATACCCAAATTCTTCCAAGATCAGAATGGCCTTGGACTTCCCTTCTGTATCTGCAGGGTCCTTTTATCTATTTTTCCATGGTCATTTCCTATGTTGCTCTGGCTACGTTGCTATATGAAATGAAGCCTGGCCAGCAAATGCATTCTGCAATGAATTAGTTATCATCTGAAGTAGTGGTTCTCAAAACTGATCATCAGTATGAACTGGGGAAGGACATTGAAACATGTACAAGAGGGGCGCCTGGGTGGCTCAGCCGGTTAAGCAGCCGACTTCAGCTCAGGTCATGATCTCGTGGTCCATGAGTTCGAGCCCCGTGTCGGGCTCTGTGCTGACAGCTCAGAGCCTGGAGCCTGTTTCAATTCTGTGTCTCCCTCTCTCTGACCCTCCCCCATTCATGCTCTGTCTCTTTCTGTCTCAAAAATAAATAAACGTTAAAAAAAATTTAAAAAAAAGAAACATGTACAAGATTCAGTTTCCCAGACTTTATCCCAAAATGGGAACCTACGATTGGCGATTATATTGGAGTCAGCCCAGTGATGGGCTTTGTAAACTTTTAAGTCAGTGTTAGTTATGTTTGTGTGTGTTTGAGAAGGCAGTCTGGTTTGAAAATTCACATTCCTGGGCCTCACCTTCAGGGAGCTAGCCTATCTAGTGACACTGAGGTGCTAGTAGGGCCCAAGCCTGCCCTTTTAATCAGGATCCCAAAGAATGCTAATGCAAATGGTTCTGGAGACACACTGAGAAATCCCATAGGATTTCAGGCTGCACCTCTGCACCTTTGATCTCAGGGAACACAGGACTACTGCGTGAATGGGAGTCTCCTTCTTGGCACAACCACATTTTATCTAATAACCAATGTGAGGCCTCTCTTCTCATTTACCCCAAGTCAATAAAAAGAACCTCTCATGGGCACTTCTTTCCCCACCATTATTCTAAGAAACAAGTCATTCTCCTTCTTTTGCGAGCCTCTGGAATATAAACTAAAGAGACTATTTGGAAGGCTCAGTATGGTGGAGCAGAAATACCACAGGGACCATTGCCTTCCACGTTGGACTTGGGCAATTCCTTCACCTCTTGTGTGAAGGTGGCCCTTACCTGATTGCATTGGCAGGCTTAACCGAGATGCTATGAAAAAGAAGGTAAGCGGTGAAGGTTAAGTCCCACATAAGATTTTCTTGTTTGTGATTGATAGAGGGAATAAAACTCCGAGAGGGAAAAAGGTAACAACCCCGAGCATTTCACAAAGAAGTGATTGCAAGGACAAATTATCCATATATTGTCTGGGTAACAACAAATCAAGAACTCGGGGACTTAGACCCTAGTTGATGAGACTTCAAAGGAAGTCATTTAATAGAGGTGCTGTTCACATTTTTTTTAACTACAAACAGTAGTAAGAAAAACATTTTATTTTATTTTATTTTAAAGAGAAAGACAGAGACAGAGAGAGAGAATGAGCAGTGGAGGGGCAGAGAGAGAGAGAGAGAGAGAGAGAGAGAGAATCTTATGATTCTCATAAGAGAGATCTCATGACCTTGAGATCATGACCTTAGCCAAAATCAAGAATCTGGATGCTCAACTGACTGAGCCATCCAGGCGCCCCAAGAAAAACATTTTATAACGCAATCCAGCACACACATATATACATGACTTATTTAAATAAGTTCTGTGAAATAACACTTAAACCTTATGATACTGCTATGTTGTATTCTATTTCTCTAACAACAATAACAGCATGCTGGTAGCTGCTATCTAATTTCAAGACCTACTAATAGGTCACAGTTTACGTTTTGAAAAGCATTGCATGTAGAAGATGCCAAGTTTTGAATATTTAAGGAGATCATTAAAGAGACTGGTCTTTAAATTCCTGTAGTGGGGCTATAATATAGTAAGAAAATGCCATGCCCAAGACCATTGGGGTACTTAGTCTGAGCTGGTTTTCTTATAGGAATGGGGATATCTGGATATGGGTTCCACTGTGGAATCCAGTTTTACAGTTGGTTCAACATTGTACAGGGGGCTCCTGCTCAAGGAATCATCAGAAGAATCACAAAGGAGATGTTAATTCAATACAACTTAATGGTCTTCATCAAAGCAAATGTAAAATCCAACTGGACTAAAAAGCTTGTATGTGTGTTCGTGTAAGCCAGTACACAGATCTATTTCATTGCTGTATCTGTGACCTAGGAATTGTGTTTCCTTGAGGGGCTACTGAAATCATTCAATAGGCCTTAAAATTGGATCAGCTAATCAGGATCTGACCTCATACTTAAAAAAGCATGTGCAACTTTGTATGTTCTGGTGCTGAGTTTCCATTTTTACCTAATTGTACTTTGAAAAGTTAATAAATCAAGTGAGGGGGAGAAAAATATGTTCTTGCCAAATTCCCAAACAATAGGTATTGTTGAGCTCTAGGGTTGAAACTCCGATTGAACCTTAGTTCTTTGGAAGCAAAAATTCTAGGTTTCTGTTTGTCACTGGTTTTTCTACTTTGCAATATTACTTTCATTGGGAAACATTTTTCATTCAAATTACAAAGCTTAGATGATCTATTAAAGTGAATGTCTCTGATGGAGGAGAATAAGGCAATACTTATGAATTCAATTGTTGTTTACATGAGATGGATAGAGTGGCTTACTGACAGTCAAAAACATGAGAAAGCAAGAAAATTTAATTATTTTGTTAAGAAGAGCACTGTATTAAGTCGACCGATTTTTCTTTTTAACTGCCAATAGGAATAAAATATTTCAACAGGCAGAGAGAGTTAGAATCTATGTAGCCTTTGTTTTAATTCATTTAAAAAAAACCCCATAATTTAAAAGGGATTGTGAGGGAAGAGGACTGGAGCTTTCATCAATTTGTTCTGTGGACAAGTTATATACCATTGCAAGCAAGGAATATTTAAAAATTATAAATGATTTCATAAAGTATGAATATTATTATTATATTATGGTGATATTACATATGTATGTATTTATTTTTGTCTACTCATTACATTGTGAATCTCTCAGGGCAGGGTGGAGGACTTTTTCAACTTTGTGTCCTTTAGAAGTAGTGCTACTAAAAGTATGGGCCCCAAAATTGTTTGTAACTTGCCTGAGACAAGGAAAGTACAGAAATAGGGAGTAAGAATTTAATAAATTTTATGGGAATTTGGCATCCCTGTGGCATTTTTACCAAACTACCATAGTGGATTGGAAATAGAAAACAAACTGGTCAGTCCTAAATCCCAAAGAGTTTGAGAAGCACACCTCCAATGCCTAATAAGTACCTGAAAGATAGCAAATGTTCCATAAATGCTTGTTAAATTATTTCCAGTCTTGCTGAGGAGCCAGAGCTAATGATTGTATTCAAACATTTATTGGATGCCTACTTTGGGGTACCACTGTGGGCACTGTGGCGGTTTATCTAGAAAAAAATATCATTTCTTCTCAAGGAATTAATAACTAATTAAAAGAGCTCAGAGGTATGAAGGAATTACAGAGCAGTGTGAGGCAAGATACAGTTGGTTACCCAAACCTTAGAATGAAGAGTAAACATTTATGTATCAAGGTTAAAGTAGGAATGTGGCCTGTGGGTGAACTTGGTTCATGGAGCTCATAAGACTTCATTTGGGCAAGTGAAGGATAAGTAGGAGTTGGAGATGGAAAAGCATTCCAGGCTGGAGCAGGATAGGAAGGGCTGAGAACAGGAACAAAGGCTCCCTCCTACACTAGAGTGAGAGAGTGGTCTTGCTCTAGATTCCCTCAGGCAGTGTTGAACACAGAAGACTTTTCATTTAGAGGAGCCACGAATTTTTCACCAGGTTATTCCAGAAGTTTTGTGATAAGGAAGGGGACTGAGAAAGTCTGGAGGCCAATGAAGGAAGCCAAATGGAAGCTGATGTGGTTTATGATTGCCTGAGGCAGAGGAAATTTCAAGAGGCAGACAGTGCATTCGAGCCAAGAATAATCCACCAATCTTGGTGTTAGATGTCCCTCAAGTGCTTTGAACACTTCAGTCCTTGCCAAAATCTTGTTAGTTTAGGTGATTCAGAGCAGTGGATCATAAAGGAGTGTTACCTCTAGTTCTGAGGTATGATCACATATGACAACATTGGTGTCATTACCTGGTACACATGTTGGGAATTGGAGCTAGTTTGAGAGAGAGAGAGTGGTCAGGGTTGTTCTATTTTTTAGTTTACTGAACTAATCGAAGATAATTCAGACTCCTGCTGCTTCTGCTGCTACAGACTGTTGGATCTGATGTGGTTTTGTTCCTTCTCTCCAGGTGTGACGAAGACACAGTCTCCCTACATGAAGATCAGACTGATTGCTCCAGTCTCAGGTATGACCCACAATAGCCTGGTTCTTAATTATGAAGGACAGAAATCATTTGGGTCTAGGCTCCTTTGTTTCCTCTTTGAATTACAGTCACTTGTTCTTGTGTGTAAGTTCTTCTAATAAACTATCAGTTCTTAAAGGAAGTTTTGTCTTGTCCAGTTTTGGGATGCTCCCCTTAGTACCCAGGAAGTGCCTTCATATGGGGAATGCTAATTAAATGTTTACTGAATTAAATATTGATTATACCATCTCAATGTTCCCATCATAGAGCTTGTGGAAGAGATTATAGATTTATTCACCAAACATGTCATCAAATGTTTGGAGTATGGTCCTGGTCATCGAGGGGTTCATGGTATGGCAAAACCTTCACAGTTAACTTTCTTCCATATTTGCTTGTTCAGAGCACTTTCATGTACATTTTATTATTTAATCCAAACAACTGAAAGGAGGCTGATGTTTCTCTCTTTATCTGGTAGTAGGGAAACTGAGGCTCAGAGGGATTATAGCTCATCCAAGCTAACATAGCTACCATGAAGCAGAATTTGGACTCAGGTCTCTCTGACTCTCAAGTCCGTTTGTTAGATAACAAACAATTGTTGAAGGCCTATTTTTTTGTGCCAGAAACCAGTCAATATAGATGATGATGCTACAGTGCATTAAGTACATTTTACTAGCGTGGACAGAGGATTCATTTAGAAGGACCAAATAGCCCAGAGAGGTTTCTGGGATGGATTCTTAAAGAAAATTACAATAGCACATGACGTGTGTGTGTGTGTGTGTGTGTGTGTGTGTGTGTGTATGTGTGTGTGATATAAGGCCAAGAAAAAGAGGATGCCACCAAGCAGAGGGAGCAACTTACTGGAAAACCAACAGAGGGTCGTAGGAATAGCAGGCAGTTCAGGATGGCAGGAGTCTTGAGAGCCTGTGGGAGTGAGGAGGCCAGGAGTGGTAAGAACTGAAGCTCCAGAGATAAACAAACATGGATTTCAAAGGGTTTATGTACCTTGCTAAGGAGTTTGGAATTTATCCTGGAGGTATTGGAGAGACTAAAAAGGGCACTCAGTTTTTTCTTTACAAAAAACCATTTGGCTAAAGCCCTGTGAGCATAACAATAGCTCCCATTTATTGGGTTGTGGCCTTGAGCCAGCTTCCTATGGCAGGTATTTCATAGGGACTGTCTTGTCTTTGCAAGGTGGAGAGACATCCATCTTAGGATGAGGACCAGAGAGGTGACATGCTGTGGACCAGGTGACACAACTAATATGTGGGAGGATCTTTCAGACTCTTATTCTTTTCAGAACACCACTTAGTTGTTCATTCTCAGTTATAAATGATTCCAATAAGTAGTGGCATAAATTACATAACTTGTACTTTCCTGTTTTGGAGATTCTGAGGAACCATTAACAGGTTAGAAAGACATTTCTAAAGATGACTTTTGTATTTAGGTTCTAAGTTTGTGTAATGAGAGAAAGATACTTTTAGCTCCCCCTGATCATGTTCCTTGTTTTTCAAGTCAAGGAGGTGAACAAGATGATTTTATAAATTGGGGGCACCTTGAAAATATGTAAAAATGAAGTCCAGGTATTATTTTAGGAATAAGTGTATCAAAAGAGTAATTTTAGATTTGAAAACTGACATTTTCCCACTTATTCTTGAATATTCTAGAATTTTCCTTGAATGAGGACCCATTTAGGTTTACTGTAAAGACAGCCATTCCTTTTGTTTCTCACCGGGGAACACAGAGTGCATGAATGAACATTCTTTGTTTCCAGTGATAGAAATTTCAAATGAACCAGTACAATTCCAACTCATGGTTTCACATCACTTTCCAAATCCATTAGTGAGTTAGAATTTTTTAAATTGTAGCTGATCTTAAGGGAAAATATTAACCAGTGTCACTGGCACTGACTTGTGATTTTTTTTTTTCAGTTACTAATACTGAAGAATTGTTTCACTTGTTGGGTTCTCCTTTATCAGGCATTATGAAGTTTGTTCTGAGGCTTAAGATGAACTGTTTGACATAGTTTTATTTCCACGCCTTGCCTGACTACACCCTGATCATGCGCCAGACTTCCTATCCTGATGTTTGCTTTGATCTTTTCCCAGAGGCTAACTGGAGTTCATCCTTTCAATATCAGTTCTGTGAATTTAATCTCTCTTTTACTTGTGAAAAGGCATCTTGAACAGGGGCACAGAAATCCTTTGTTTGCTGGTCTTGTTTTTTGGCTTTAGGTATCCTTGAACCATGAGGAATTGCTTCCTAACTGACCTTGTCAAAATCTCTTTTATGGGTTCTCCAATCAGGGAGCAGGAGAGAAAAACAGCACCTGCGGGAAGTGGTCACTCCTAGAGAATTGCATGATCTAGTACCAAATGATTGCCAGTGGATTGAGGTTGAGGATATTGATTGTATAAAGTGAATGCCCCATTTGGTTATATCCCTGGATTCTTAGCAAAATAAGAATATAAAATGCACCTAGATTTAAGAAGGATTAATGACTTCAAATAAAAGTGTTATGTCACTCCTTTGGAGGAAATTGAAACAGTGGGGTGATACTGTATGAATTTGCTTGCTTAGTGAAAATTAAAATGCCACCCCGGCACTAAATGTATGGAGGTAACGCCAGCCCATTCAGTCACCTCCAGCAATTCCTCACTGATGAAAGCCTGACAACAGGATCTTCGAGTGTGCACTGAGGGTGTTGTCAGATGGTTTGCTTGGGTAAAATTTGGCCCTTGTTTTATATTTTTTTCAAGTAGCATGTTTCTTATCAAAGTAGACCCTGTTAAACTTCTAGAGGCCTTTGAAAACTGTAGGGAGATGATTACAAACATGCCAGGGAAGAGGAAATAGCATGCCTTAAATCAAAGACATATATGCAGGAGAGTCTGAAGACCTAGCTACCACTCTGGGTCTGGGTGAATTAGCCCTTCTGTTAAGCACTTCATTTAATCTCTGAGGTTTACAGTCTTACTCTATAAAACTGGGATGATGATCTCTAACCTGAATCTCACATTATTATTGTGAGAGAAAAAAATATATACATGAAAGCATCTTGAAGTGAAAAATTAAAAACAGATGTGATCGTATGCACAAAGTCACAACTACAAAAAAAAAAAGTATGTATTCACCAGCAAAGATTAGAAGGGACTATGGAGTGATCTAAAGAGTGAAATTCACATTTCTTCGGTTCTTGTTCCTGTGAAACTAAGTCTACTCTAAACATTTTGCTAGATACCATATAAATAGAGCAGCTATGAGTATGCCAGCCTCGCTTTCCCGAAGCAGTTTAATACTTTTTTGGGTGCTTTCTAAATTGGGCCTTTCCTGTTTTAGAGATGAAGACAATAAAGAAAATTACCCCGAAGCCGGGGCTCTCCTAGAGGAGCCCGCACCACCCTCTCGGGAGCCACAGCAGCATGTAGAGCAGACCTTGCTGGTGGACGGCGTGCTGCGACCCAACATGGGCAACTTCAAGTCCCGGAAGCCCAAGATCCTGCTCAAGGCAGAGAGCGGGAGGAGCCACGGAGAAAGTCAGGTAGTGGGTTGTACCTCCAGGCCTTTTCCACACTCTGGCAGGCTGTGTGAGCACCTTATTTTTCAGGAGGTGATGAGGCATCTTGAGGTGTCAGTGCGCAAACCACCCAGCACAGTTCTCTGAGCAGGCTGATAATTTAGCGCCCTTTCAAACTGATACTCTTGAATACTGGGCTTTGACATAGGTTCAAAGGAGATGCTGCAATCTTTGCAGGGGAGAGTAGAGGAGGATCTCCTACCATCTTCACTTATCCAGGTCATGTAGCTCTTGCCCCGCATTTGGAGATTCTTCTTAGCAAAAGTCCCAAGTTTATTCTGAGCCATTCACTTTAGGCTGCAATTTAGTAGCCTTGGATAAATATTCAAGTGTGCATGCATGTGCCAGTTTGTATGTGTGTATAGCATCTGGTTCTTTGAGGTCAATGTGTTTAAATGAATGAACGAAGCATTTTTTTCACTTGATTTGGGTAATAAATTTACAGTTTCTATTTTTTTTCAAACTTTCTCTAAGTGTAGAGGTATGTAGCAAAGAATGTGATGTTTTTAAATCTTAAAAACTCCACAAATAATTTGTGATGCTTTTAAAAAAAGATGAAATGAATATAATCTACTTTAATCTTACTAGGAAATTAATGAAATTATACTTGTAATGCACTTAATGTAGTTTTGGGGACACAGGTGCTTCATTAATATTAACTTTGCTTTTTTGTTAACATTTAAGTCTTAAAGATAATGTGGGAGGTTCTATGCATAATAGATTAATTATATAATAATTTTAAGTCCAGTCCTATATAGCAAATGGGCACTAGGTGATCTTCCTATTAGAACAACTTTAGCTGAACACTTTATTTGACCTTGTTATTTTCTTATTTGTCTTGTGATTTTTATCTAATTTCTTCCTTAGCATTAAGACCTATTAATGCGTCAGTTAAGTTTGCAATAAAATGAAAACACCCTCTGCATTCATAAAGCTGTGTTGTAATTATTTTAAACTGAGTTGACTTTCAGAGAGAAGTGAGTGTGAAATACTATTTGAGTTATCATAAACTTGAGACCCTGTCTATTACTGAATACACCTAATCTTATTAGAAGTGTGGTGTTGGGGAGGATACAGGTACCCAAAGGGCTGCCTGCAGAGTCTGATGGGTTTCAGGGAGGCTCTGATCTTGAATCTCCTACCAAGGGTCACTTGTGACACTTTGGGCTTTGGGTGACCAGCCATTTCTGCTAGAGTGCTCTCTTTCTTGTCATCCTATAATCTGGCTCGCAGAAATTACATAGCTGTCACTTGTAATAAGGTGCTAATGGAGCATGCAATTCCAATCCATTGCTCATACACAGGAAGATATCTGGAGATATACTTGTATTGTCTTTGCTGCTAGTACAGCAGTGGAATCCTGGAGTGCAGGTAGAATTTCCAGTTCATTCCTAACATCTCTACCCACACAAGGAGATTCCCCCCTCCAGTGACTAAGAGAACTTTTATAATATTAGATTATTCATCTTTGGGAGAAATTTGAAACACATTTCATTCTTCCTATTTTCTTTGGGTACAGAGAATTTACACTGGTTGAGTATTGAGCAAAAACTGAATCTATAAGTAATACTATTAATAAAATCAGCTAACATGTATTTCAGTATTTACTGTGTTCCGGGCATGTACCATGTTTTACCACAATCCCACGGAATGGGTATTATTATCTTTTTCTGTAAAGGAAAAAGTAAGGAGTAGAGGGATTACATAATGTCTCTAAACAGAATTGGAAGAACTCGGGTGGAAGGTCTTTTCCATAAAAGCACAGTGTTGCTAACAAGCGGTACACAGATATTCCCAGATCTAGTGATTTACCTAATCCCTTATCCTACTCACACCTTAATTTTTATATAAAACCTGCGATTTCACTCTGGAATTTTTTTCCTATGCTGATATGTTGTGCTGCGAATCAGTAATTACTTACTTAGAAAAGACTACTTTGGGGAGAATTTTATAAATGTAATTTTTCTTTTCTGCCTTAAAGCTTTGTAATATTGGTCACTGAAGCTAGATAAATGTTGAGTGAATGTTAGCTTGTAGGATGCAAGTTTCTTAAGGTCAGTGATTCAGTCCTTGTCTATCTTTGGATCTATAGCATTCAGTAGTCACTCAGTATTATTTGTTGAATGATTCAAAACTGGTAAGAGAGGTGTATACATGATTGTATCATCTTTTTTTTGTGAAATGTGTGTTCTCAATCAGTTGTGAAAGTTACATTTTAAAAGAATATAATCATGACTCTCTTACAACTATAAAATAAAGATTATCAAAGATTTTATTTAAATTATTAATTAATAAGGGAATCAGTAAGATATTACAACCAGTTCAAAAGAGAATGCAAAGTATCACACATTTGTAGTCTGACAAGAATTACAGAAATAAATTTACAAATGGACACAAAATTAGCAAAACTTATAATATCCATTGGGTAGTAATCAATTACTTTCTCTTGGACATGAGAAATTATTTGCATTATGGTCAATATCTATAAGTTCACTTCTGTGGCTATAGCCTTGTAAAATACCCTATTCATAGACAAAAGCAAAAATTATCCAGATGGATGAGCTAGCCAGGGTATCTACTAAATTTCAAAGTCATTTATAATTTTTATAATCTCAAAGAAAGATTATTCTTAATCACAAAATAAGGCTAGTCTCATTAGGTTTGGCCTGAGTAATTACATAGGCATAGCAAGAGTGTTAATTTACCATATAGGTCTTCTTAAGTATGCTTTGCAAAATCTAAAGCCATTCACTATTGAATAACTACAAAATTAACTTTTCTCTGGGAATTTCATTAATGCCTCTATTATTTGCAATCCCAAGGCAAGGAAGACAAGTTCAAGAAACTCCATCCATTATATTTCAACCGCAATACCTATGCACTTGGATAAATTTCTCTCTTCTTGACTTCCCCAAAATAACATTAGGTTCCTAGCTTTCCAGGAAGTGACCATCATTACCACATGTAAGATTGGACCCTGTAAGCCAGATAACAGGCCAGTTATCCAAGGAAGACTCTGTAGGCACAGGCTTCATAAGTAAAATCACATTTGTTCCTTAAAGTGGCCTTTTTTTTTTCCTGATTCAATGAAAATTATTCTCAAGACAGCATTCCAGGCAAGATGTTAGTTGAATAACAGATTTTTTTCAATTATATTCAGGTAAAAAGGAAGACAGATTACTACTGAATATATGAAATAACCCTATTGCAATTGAAAGTGAGGATACAGAGTGAGTTTCTGAACTCTCAGGTTCAGTGAAGCTCAGATACCATTTTAAAATATTTTATTCTGGTTTACATAATAGAATGATTTTAAAACATAGTTTGTATTTATTATTATTCAGGTATGGTGAGGCCAATAGATGAGGAGATGACTGCCATTTGAAAAGGTTCCTACTCCTAGTTCTTAAGAGGAGAGGGGGCATGCTATGCTGTGCAGGGCCACAGAGGGAAGGCACCAGTGTTAGTTGGGAAGTAGAAGGGGCAGGTGGAAAGCACGGCAGAGGCCTTTATGTGGTTTCCATGGGAAAAACAAGGCGAGGTAGGGAAAAGCAGTCTTAGAATTGACTAGTTTGAATCATTTCAGTAGAGTGTGAGGTATAGGGGCTCTCTAGTACCTGGTTCATATGATTAGGGCAGAGGAATATTGCCTTCTGGAGTGTGCGAGCCAGATAGAAGAGTTGTTTCCAAGTATGGACTCAGGATTGGCTAGTTTGCATGTGAAAGGCTTGTTCCTGGGCAAGTCATTTCATACGTTCTAAGAAATGGCTAGCCCTAGAAGAGGCATTTACTTCCCATGAGTGAGGGTCTAGATGCCAGTACATCAAAAATACAGAAAATAATAAAATATGGTTAATAAAACAATCTACTAAATTGTAAGGTGAAGTAGAGAAAGGACTTTTTTTTAGATCCAGTAAATAGAACATTAAGATAAAAATATTGTGGGACCCCTGGGTAGCTCAGTCAGTTGAGTGTCTGACTTTAGGTCAGGTTATGATCTCATGGTTCATGACCCCCATCTGTCTCACTGCTGTCAGCCCAGAGCCTGCTGGGCTTCACATGCTCTGTTGCCCTCTCTCTCTGTCCCTCCTCCTGCTCATGCTCTCTCTCAAAAATGAATAAACATTAAAAAAGATAACAATATTCCAAAAATAACTACAATAAAATTTACCTTTTCAATCCATTCAGTTTTATGTAATTAATTTTTGTTCCTATTGATCTTGCGTTAGCAGTAGCATAAAGCTGTCAGCTTCTTGACAAGTTCTGTATATCTTGACTCAGCCCATTGGTGTCATCGGATTCCTGTACCCAAGACCCTGTTCTTGAAAATGTCAGCTGTTTGAAGCGTCTGGTCCTTTACCATGGTAGTATTGAGTATTCTTTGTTGAAGACACAAACTGTGGCTTGGTGCTGATAGTAGAAGCTATAGGCAAGCATCTGAACAAAACAAGCATGTATGGATGACAGAAACTGAAAATAGTTGTGATTATTTTTCTCTGAATCATTTTCAAATGTGAAAAGTCTGATGAGAGCTCATAATAAGAATAATGAATAGATGTGACATGCAAAACAAGATAATAAAATCATTGCCCCCAAATTAGGATGTTTCAAAGGATAATGAGTAAGTCTATTTTTAAAGAAGTCAGGGAGTGTTTACTTATGATTTTACAGAATAGATGAACATAATTTTTACAGAGGGAAAAACCTGGAGATATAATAATCCTGAATGAACATGCCAAGAATGTGAAGTAAAATATTCATTAATCTGGTGTAAATTGTGGATATCTGCACTTTTATTAAACTCTATAGGAGAGTCTAATGTGCACCTCTGAAAACCACTAGCCTGGGGGCACCTGGGTAGTTCAGTTGGTTGAGCTTCTGACTCTTGATTTTGGCTCAGGTCATGATCTCAGAGTCGTGGGATTGAGCCCCACGTTGGGCTCCATGCTAAGCGTGGAGCCTGCTTAAGTTTCTCATTCTCTCTTCCCCTTGGCTCCTCCCTCACTTGTTTTCTCTCTCTGTCTCTCTCTGTCTCTCTCTGATTCTCTCTCTCTCTCCCTCCCTCTACAATAAAACAAAACAAAAACCACTAACCTGGATGATGCTAGATTCAAATGAAAGAAGTAAAGCTGTGAACAAGTCAGCATTTTAAATAATAACTACAGTTATCCCTGAGAATACTATAGTGTTCTTGGCTAATATCATCAGGCAAAATGCCATGCAGACTTGAACAAAGATATAAGAAGTTGATAGAACTATTTCATAAGAGTTTCAATCACAGGATAAATGTAACATTAAGCAGATTTACCATGCACTGAGGTAAAGACAGCTGTTCTGTTTGTAAAGCTGGACTTGTTTGGGGGGAACTGAAGCTTATGCTTCAAATTCTGCCCAATGCTTGTTGCCACCATCAATACACAGTTCTAACTGGTTTGTTATGATCACCATTTCCCAAAAACACCTGTGTAGATTCTGTGAGCTCACCCTTCTTGAACTTAAAAACAATGCTCTTTGAAGCTGAAGGGCACCATTTTAAGAGTTTACCTATTGCCATTTTGGGCTCTCTTGTCACAAAGTTTGTATTCAGCACCCCAGAGTGGATCTTCAATCTAATCCTAACCAGGTTGGGAATGGGGGTATGTGGAAGGGAGAAGGGGCCAGAGGGTTGCCATTGGAAATTTTAATCTTTTGTACCTTTCTTATCAATCCCAAAGTCAGATTCAGAAATTTTACTTCTGGAGGATTAGATTCAAATCTCACTATGAGCAACCTTTCTTTAATCCTGGCCTTGCCATTTCTCTGAGGAACCCTGGGTAAAATAACAGAATCTGAGGTTTTTTGTGCAGGTATGAATGATTGATTATAGTTTTACACCCACTATATATGAATGATTTAAAAGAAGAATGCTTTAAGTATATTTGCTAGTCCAATAAAAGTCCAGGAATCAGGAAGACAATGCAAGAATGTCCTCAAAGAAGTTAAGATATTTGAAATAAGGAGACTATTTATTTGAACCAGGATCAATTGCAATTTTCCTTCCTGCTTGTTTACCCCTGTCTTCATTAAACAGGGAGCTGTGAAAAAGAATAGGTTGGAAAGGAACCATTTAATGACTTGTCTCCTGGAAGGTCAACTTTTATTGATGCTAATACCAGAGTTCATTGATATGATTCACTTGAGGCTAAAATAGGACTTGTGAGTTTGTGTTAAAGCAGAAACTCCTTATCAAAGTACTTTATTACTCTTTCTAGGGAGGAGAACTGATTGAAGGCAATAGATTACATATACTGTAATATTTTGTGATATATTACATAAAATATGAGGGGGGGGTAGATGAAATGGGTGAAGGTGATCAAAAAGTATAGATTTACAGATAGAAAATACATAAGTCCTAGGGGTATAGTGTATAGCATGGTGACTATGAAAGTTGTGAAGAGAGTAGATCTCAAAAGTTTTCATCACAAGAAAAAAAATTGGTCACCATGTGTGTTGATGGATGTTAACATGACATTGTGGTGATCATTTCACAATATATACATATATTGAATTATTATGTTGTACACTTAAAGCTAATATAATGTTATAGGTCATTTTTATCTCAATAAAAAATGTAGTTGTTCCTTATATCTCATTATGAATAACAGTGATCTCTGAAGGTTTCATCTCTCCCCTTTAGTATATCTGGGTAATTCATCATCTTGGAAAACTTTGGGGTTGATTTATTATCAGGCTCCCTCCACACATACTTTCTGTTTATTGTGTGTGACCACCAGTCTTGATCAGTCTTTCCTGTTCTTGATATAATCTCTACCTTTTTCTGGAACTGTTTGTCTTACATTAATTCCTAGTATTCACATTTCCCTTATTATTCAATAAAAATGTGTAAACCCACTATTTAATAAAAATCCATATTTATTGACATTCTCCTACTGATTAAAATAAACATAGTAATAGATTATTATAATATTTTGTGAAAAATTAAAAAGAATTCCATATTACTATAATATTAATCCCTAACAACCTGATTTGGGGATGATTGGACTTGACTAACAGAACCAACTTCCTGTATTGGACCTCATAACTGTCCAGAGGGCATGTAGATTTAGCATTGGTAGAATAAGTCTTATCATCTTCACTCCCTACCAGCTGGCATCAGGCGATGCACCAACTTTCTGCCCTCCCCGCTGGTGGCTATTTTAGCAGAAGACAAAAACTAGCAGGCTATACAGCAAGCTTTTCTGCAGTGAGCTGTGTACTGCAATCATACTGCTAATCCACTTCCTGGGGAGACCAGCTGTTCTGTCTGGTGTACATCAGCATTAGGTTTCCTCCACTTGGCTCCAGTAGATGTGTTAAGAGGCTGGAAAGGGATCCAGGTCTGATTGTGAAATTTGCATTTTAATGTTTCTGCAGAAATGAAAAACCCCTAAACACTTTTCAGGCAAAATAACTTAACTACGAAGTATTTACTATATTTCTGCTTTTGGAGAGTATAGTTCTAATTCTTTCTGTGTTAGACTCTAAATTAAGAGACAATAGTTAATTCTGAGTCATTTTCCCCCAAAGGAACTAAGATTCTGTTCAAATTATAGCTCTCCTTTATGTACATTTTTCTTAATATATTACTGAAACACTAAGTAAGTGCAAACTGTAAAGCAAGAAAACCAGTACAGCTGATTGACTTTGAAATTGAGAGCACCAGAAAGCTAAAATGAACTTCAACTAGAATTTCACTTGCTTTTTAGTGAAAGGAAGACTTAAGTTCTGAATATGCCTCTGAAGGCTTACTTTTTAGAGTGTGTCAAAAGGATGAATTCATTGTGATCCTAACAATGGGCCTCAGATAGTTGTTTTGACTCATGAGTTTGTGTTGCATTATCTTTCTTGCATGGTATTGCAGCTGCAGCATGGAGGTTTTACTTCAATTCCTGTTATGGATTTTTTGGAATGTCCTTTACTGGTCATAAAGAAAGATAGTCCTCTGGGTTTGTTTTCCAAGTTCTCCTTTACTCCTCTAAGTAAAATTGCTGAGATTCAGGGGAACAGAAATCTGAGAAATTCAGTCCTTCAAAGTGAGACCATCTGAGCTGATGCTTGGATTTTTGGTTTCTCGTAGTGTATTAGAGTCTGATACTCCTCTTTGAATTAACAACAGATCTGTTGTTAAATGATTGAGTTGATGAAGAAAGATATTTTTAGGAAGGAACCTGGAATGTCTGTAAAATAACTTTTACTTTTTTTTTTTTAAATATACAAATATGCTGCTTAAATACTGACATGAAGGAATCTTAGAACTAAGTGATATGACTTGTTTGCCTGGGCATTAAATCTCAAAAGTTTAAAAAAAAAAATGTCACTCAGGTAGAGTTTGTGTTCCAAACAATGTAACTAACTGGTTTGAGACAAGTTTACAAGCAATGGAAAATTTGAAACTTTGACATTGTAGAACTCAGGTCTCCTTTAGCTAAATGATATTTCACCTATAATGGACGTTACAAAATTCTCCTTAAAAAATGAAGAAGGTATTGGTGATATTGGTTCTTTTGAGTGTAGCAGCAGAGAATGGCAAGAACTGATCTCTACTTATATGCTGCCTGGAATATTTATGGGTATGCAGATGGCTCCCACATAGAATGGCTCTTAAAATTGTCTCATTATGCCTCTTCCTCTGTATCTTTTGCATAGATAAATAAATTCTGAATTAAAGAACTTCCAATTTTCATGACATTGTTCCCAAGATGGCTTTTAGCATTATATAGCCTTATAAATTCAGCCCATAGTCAAGACCTACCAATGCATGGAAAGAAGAGTAACATCCATAGGACATCTTTGTCTTTATTGGCATCTGCTGGCCCTCTGTGGAGTTCCAAGTCTTGCTCCCTCTACTATGTAGAAATTTTCTTTAATAAATCCCAGAGCAAAAGAGTTGAGTGGTGGTATAGGGAGGTAGTGAAAAGTATGGTCTATAGGTCCAGATGGATATGGGTTCAAATTCTTTCTCAGCCACTTACTTTCTCTACGACTTTAAGCGTTTACTGATCAGCTCTTTAAGTGTCTGTTTTCCATCTGTAAAGAAGAGATGATATTTTGAACCTACCTTAAGAGTTTGAGTATAAAGAGTGATAATGATTTAAACTTAAACACTCAACAAGTTTTAGGGGGATAAAAAATTGTTTATAAAATGTTTTATATGCACTAAAGCCTCAAAAATTGCATTTCCCCTGAGTTAGACCAGCCTGTGCTATGCTGCAATATCAGCTCAAAACCTTAGCAGTTTAAGCAAAACTAGGTAGTAGTTAAAAAAAAAACATTTTTTGCACATTACATATCCTCATTGGTCACCAGGAAGTGTCTGATCATGGCAGTCAATTAAAGACCCAGACTAATGGAGCAATCACAGTCTTGACCATTGCTGGTTTCAAAGTCAGAGAGAAAAGAGAGTCCTGGAGGGTTCTGCACCAATAATTAGAAGCTTCAGGCCTAAGTCTGCATATAGTATTTACATTCTTTACTAATTGGCCAGAGCTGGTCATGTGCTTCTCCCATAACTACAAACGTATGAGAGAAAGGATTAGGAAGTACAATCCTATAATGTATTCTAATGGGGGGTGAGGAATGAATTATTGGCCAGCAGCACTAATGACTTCCACATCTTCTACTCAAACTAGCATATAACCTCAAGCAAGAAGTTAATTGGTCTTTTTCTCTTCTAGTCCTTCACAGTACTGAGGTATTGTTATTAATGTCAAGTACTAGAAGAAGAAGAAGAACATTAATTAGGTTAATGAAGTATCACCAAAGGACTTACATACTGTTATTGCTTTGAGCAGAAATTGGAATTTTAGACAAGCACCCCTTCAATTAAGCACCTGCTTCATTATTATCAGGAAAAAGATAGGTTTAGTAATTGATTTTTTTTCTGTATAGCCAAATGAAACTTCAGAGTTTACAATTTTATTATTTTATTTAGGAATAATTATGGTTTTACTCTTGCCATAAGAATGTAGTGACTTTGGCTTATGCCAGCTAAACTTGTGGTTCTGTGATTAAGAGGCATTTTAAAATCTCATCCAAAAATAATACTTCCTATAGAAAGTAGATTTGACGATTTGGATATTGTCAGATGTGGAAGCTGAGTTTCTGCATACGCACAGATATGCAAATTCACATCCTTATGTACTTGGTGATATTTATCCAAGAGCAGAGTGTTCTTTAGGCAAAGAACACAGCTTAGCAGGGGCTTCGACAGCCTGTTTTGGAGCTTGGAAGCAAAGCTGGGAAGTCTGGATAGCAGAAACATAATGAAGTGACATTTCGGGTAACTAAGAATTGCCAATCCAAACTTTATCAAACATGGTTAAATATCACTTTGGGACTGAGACATAACATATCAACCTCAAGCCTACAATTTTAGGCTCCATATTTTGTAAGACATGTAGCTGCCAGAAAAAATATTGGATGCCCAGCTAAATTTGAATTTCAGATAAACAAGGAATAATTTTGTAGTTTAAGTATGTCCCATGTAGATATTGTTTGGAATAGGAATGGGAGTTTTGTGTAAACAAATATCTACATGGGACATACTTATGCTGCAAAATTATTTATTGTTTGTATGACATTCAAATTTCACTGGACATGCTGTGTTTTTATTTACTAAATTTGGCGACTGTATCAGGAATGAATTACATGCACATCTGACCTCATTTACCTTCACCTGGTAGAATATCTGACCTCGCTTACCTTCAACTTGGTAGAAGTAACCAGTTGTGCCTATGTAGCCTGATGCATTAGGATCTTTCTTTTACTTCAGTCCTTCTAGAGTAGTAAAAGAAGGAATAGGAAGTCAGTGTAGGTGACAAATTGTAGTAATTATTTTATATCTTTTTAGCATCTGAACAGCATGAAAGACCCTGGAAAAAGCAGCCTACTCTTTAGGCTTAAAGCCTTAAAGCCTTAAAAATTGGATACAATGGCAAAAATGTTTGAAAATCTGCCCTTTGAAGTCTGCAGACAATTTATCCCACTGACCCCTATTTGCCATGAACAGTTGCTGTTATTAAGTCCACAGAAAGCCTGACATTGATTAGCCAGTTTTGGTGTTAAAATGATCAAAAACAGTGTAACTGATGGAAGACACAGACAACAGTAGTGTCGTATTTTGGGCATTAATTCTACTGGAAATAAGTGGCCTGACAAGGGATTGCTGCCTTGGAAACTGCTGCTCTAGACTGAGGCTAGTGTCACACACAAGGATGGCTTGACTATTTTGAGTATTATTTTATTATGTGATTGCATCCAGACACAGGTAACTGGTGGTCTTTGAGTCATGATGGAACTTTGCTTTCCCACCCAACATCGCCCAGCTTGGTTTTGTTATGAATCTTTTTTTTGTTTTTGTTTTTGTTTTTGTTTTTTTATAACTGAGCCCTCTGCGACTTTTACTGCTTAATCAGTTGTAGCCACAATTAGGGGATTTTTTGCAGGAACAAAAATGCTCAGCTCTGCTTCTTTTGTTCATTAACACCCCGAACTATAATATTATGATTGTTTGGCTTAGTAACGTTGCATGCGTCAGGGAAATTTCCAATAGGAAACGCCATTCCAATGTTATATTTTTAGGCTTTTCAGCTGTAACTAAAATTAAATAACCAAAAGAATACCGTCAAACTTTAAAGCTCTTTCAATCAGTACCTCAGTGTGGTGGGGGTGTGGTTGTACTTTAGTGTGTTTTACTCTAGAAAACACTAACTATACTGGAAGTATAAAAACTTCCAGACTTAAAAACACCAGGGAAAATCATTAAATGTTGTGCTTGTGGATCCACAGAAGGATGTGGTTCCCGTCAACCTCTTGCCTCTGTCTGTTTCTCCCTGGGCATTGCCACAGACTGAAACTGACTCTTGATTAGGAACCAGACAGCCTGGTCCCCTGAAGATCTGAATATTGCTCTCTCTGAGGGACAAAAGCACTGAACAAAAGACTGAGTTAGTTTAGCTCTAAATAAAACACAGGCATATACTAATGATTTAGGGCTCCTTTAAAAATTTTGTTTATTATTTTACTGATTAATAATAAAGACTTTGACATCTGGAACCTTTTCTGCCTGATGTGAAATGTCAAGGTGGAACTGGACAAGAAAACAAGATACCCTATTAAATCTCTAACTATCCCACTTCTACCTCATGCTAAACAGCAAGATGGGAGCTCAGTGATTGGTTCTTAATGTGATGAAGTGTCAGGAGGAATCAGCATCTGAACGTTAAAGCCTCTCCTGGGCCATGTACAGGGTAGGAATCTGGTGAGCTCTGTTGTAGCCTATGTAACCTGGGGTCTCCTGGATTAGAGACAAGTAAGAAGCCCAGATAGAGTCCCCCACAAGTAATCAACTCTATGCAAAGACTGGGGCAGGCTCGAGGTAGGCATCAGATGAGGGGGCAGCAGGGAGCTCATGCTGGAAAAGAGACAGGGATCTAATCTCTGAGCATAGAAGATAAAACTCTAGTTCATAAAATAATGAAAGTTTTTGCAGATGCTATTTTTAAAGAATTTTTTTAAGTCAGAAAATGCAGTAGATGCAAACATACTTGAGCATTATTTTATTTTCCTGTCAGAGAAAGTTTTATTATTTGGTTAAAATTTCCAAAATGACACATCTAGAATTTGTTAGAGTCTGATTGCAGTGCTGTAACTCTGAGCACATTTTGGCGCTAACTAGGGTACTTTTGAAGTTCGTTTGTTTTGGCTTCCTCTTATTTACTTGTGAGCTAATTGCTAAATGTGATTTATCTCAGAGCCTTTTAATGTTGTATTCTTTAAAGGTGGTTTTTCCATTGCAAATGAAACCAAAGAGTATGTCTTTAACACACATACAAATTATCTTTTGTCTTCCTTATTTCAAAATTGATGATTTGAATGTCAACTTTTCAGCTTTAGCGATTTGGAGACCTATGTTCTATTTCAGAGATGGCCTGTCTTATGCACACTGACCTGGTCTTTTCATTTGCTTCCTAAACTGCTAATATCCATTCCTAGGCAAAACCATTCATCAATTTTGCTTGATTTGCCAAACCAGGCTCAGTCATGTGGTGTCTCATCAGTGTTGCTGGACTGTGTGTCCCCAAGGGGGCCTGTATTTCCCCTCTTGCTAATTTGAGGAGCGTACTATGTTGAATAGTGTCTTCTCAAAATTCACGTTCACTTGGAACCTCAGAAAGTGACCTTATTTGGAAATATGGTCTTTGCAGATGTAAGTGAGGTAAAAATTTGGATGAGATCATTGTGGATTTTGGGTGGGCCGTGAATCCAATGATTGGTGTCCTTATGAGAAAAAGAATGGACACAGAGGGACACAGGGAGGAAAGCAATGTGGAGATGGAGGCATAGACTGGAGACATGCTGCCACAATCCAGTGACTGCCAGGAGCCACTTGGACCTGGAAAAGGCAAGGAAGGATTCCTCCCTAGAGCCTTAGAGAGAGTGTGGCCCTGCTTACACCTTGGTTTTGAACCTCTGGCCTCTACAACTATGAGATAATATGTTTCTTTTGTTTTCAGCCACCAAATTATAGTAATTTGTTTTAATAGTTCTAGAAGCTAATACAAGGGGCTTCCAATAGTTAGACTGTGTATTGGCTGACTGCCCAATGCTCCAAGCGTCCCAGTGAGAGTCTGGGAGAACATGGGGCACTAAGCAGACTGGCAGGTCAGAGAGCCATGTGGATACAGAGTGACTGAGACCCCATTACTACAGAGGGGTACAGAGTAGGGGTTGGGGACAGGAATAAGGCAGACATAATAAAATCAGAACATCTGTTTTTGTGTTACCTGGGCTGCATTTCCTTTCCTTTGACAGAGGACAGAACCAGCCCAGACCCTGGGAGACCTGAAGCTTAACACAGGCCAAGCATCAGACGGACTCTTCTAGAGGTGGAGCAAGGCAGGGGGCCAAGCAGTTCATTACACAAAATGGTTGGATAATTGGAAGTTTCTGGATATACATTAAAATGTTCTCTAGTCCTGTGCTTGGTTGGCACCATGCCAATCCTATTTGTATTTTTGGACGTGGCTAGTGAAGGCTAGACGTTGAAGGCTTTATCCTCAAGCTCCGGATATCTTTCTCATGAGTCCTCTCCTTGTCAGTATTACTGCTGTAGCCCTGGCTCAGACCTTCTGAGTCACACCTGGAGAGCTGTAATGATTACTTCTATAGTAATGACTATGCACATAAATAGCTTTGCCTTTTTTTTTTAACTTTAGTGAGGAATAACAGGCAAATTAATTGTATAAATTTAAAGTGTACAATGTGATGATTTGATATACATACATGGTATAGAATGATTACCAAGATCAAGATAATTAACATATCCAGCACCTCACATAGTTAACTCTGTGTGTGTGTGTGTGTGTGTGTGTGTGTGTGGTGAGAAGGCATACGATCTACTCTCAGCAGCGTCCAAGTATACAACACCATATTAAGAGTATTCATCATGTGCAAAGCCTTGTCTTGAGTGCTGTGTATAATAATTCATTTGATTGTCACTACCACCCTATGAGGTTCTGGTACTCTTATTCTTTTACACAGATGAGGAAACTGAGGCACAGAGAAGTTCAGTAACTTACTCAAGGCCACATAAATTGAATGACTGAACAATATTCCTAGGTATAACTTCTTACAGTTGTATTAAAATTGATTTATGCTTTCTATTGATTTGGGTATGGATTAAACATTTGTGTGTACCTCAAAACACACATTGAATAGGTTACCACAGATTGTGAATGTGTCTGGGGCCTTGGAGGATAAGATCTAACTGGGCTCAGGAGAAAAAGTGATCAAACATTCTTCTCATTGGTTGGGATAAGATAAATACATATTTTTTTTATTTTTTGTTTTTTTTTAAATTAATTTACTTATTTTGAGAGAGACAGAGAGAGCGTGAGCAAAGGAGGGGCAGAGAGAGGGAGACAGAGAAAGATGGAGAGAAAGACAGAGAGAGAGAGAGAATCCCCAGCAGGCCCCACACTGTCAGTGCAGAGCCCGATACAGGGCTTAAACTCAAAACTGTGAGATCATGACCTGAATGGAAATCAAGAGAAGTATGCTTAACTGGCTGAGACACCCAGGCACCATAAGAAGAATACATAATTTTAAACAAAGGAATAAATTGCAGAGGGATTTCTTACTGCACTTGTTGAGGAGTGGTGGAAGGAAACAGATATTTTAACAATATATCTTTGTCATTAATGACAGGGCTTTTGTCAGCTGAGTGCTGTGGTTTGGATGTTGTTTGGTATGTTTCATATGACTTCATGTTTTTCAGATGGTATGGAAGCGCTGTTCCTAGGAGTGGTGATTGGGGCAGTCCTGCACATGAGCAGCAAGTGGCAAAATAATCAGCTGCTAGTTTTCTGCAGCTGGTGTTTAGGCTTCTGGAACGTTGTCACCTGAGGGAGCTGGGCAAGTTGATAACCAACTTTTAGACTTAGCCGTTGCATCAAGGATAGAGAATTGTCTACGAAGTAGGAGAAACCAGGTGGAATGTATTCTCTTAAGCCTTGCTTTCTTACCATCATGGATGCCAAGTGTCTTTGACAGTTTGTACAGGGTGATGGTTTTGTTCTTGACTTTGGCCATGGCTAGATGGCAAGATACAGAGCTTATTGACCTTCAGATCAGATTTTGAATTAATAGATGATACAGGACCCTCTCTCTCTTTCTGTGACAACAGATGTTGAGGATGCCTCTGTATGAGAGGCCCTGAACCAGTCAGTGTAGCTGTGGGCACAAGGAGGGGAGAGCTGGTGCTTGTTCTTGAGGTGAGTGTACTGTCATTGGGGTGACAGCAGCAACAGTCAGCGGAGTCCTTACTGAGCGCTGGATAAGAGCACAGCCTGGACTGCCATCCTCTTTGTACCTGGATCCCAGTGAGGCTCGTAAGGTTCCCCATCTGTGAAATGAGGGATAATATCACCCACCTATCAGGTTCCAATAATTAAATAAGATAATCCTTATAAAATACTTACTGGAATGCTTGGTCTATAGTAAGAGCTCAGTAAATGTTAAAATGCTAGCTATTAGTGTCCTAATGTATTGTCCCAGTTGTAAGAGTAAGAAGTTCTTATCCTTTTAGGGAGAGACCGGTTGTTCTGTGGTTACCAGTAAATATCAGAACCTGTTTCATAGCTGTGACAGCAGTCTTTCATGCTTCTGTCAACTCGCCCATCAGTGACAGCAGCCCCCACACCCACCAACACACACAGTAGTACAGCCAGACAGTCACGAACAGCTTAACTCCAGTGATGTGCTTTTGCAGGTCAGCCAGTCAGCAACATCCTCACTCCACCTCTGCTTCTGCAGCTGAAGGTCCCCTGCTGTCTAAACATGCCACCTCCTGGATGTCTCCCAGCCCCTGAGCTGGAAGCATCTCCCACCCTTGTAGAAGATCAGCGTTCTCTGCTTTGCTCAAGGGCCCTGTATGCTGACGTGCAGTTCTCCCTTGCTTTAGCAAGCAATAAATTCAGTTTTTTGCTCACTTGTTGAGTGGAGCCCTCTTCTTTTAACAGTGGAGACATGTAAAATATGCTAAGAGATAACAAAGATGGGGCTGTCTGAAAGAGCTCACAGAAAGAGCTAAGTTTGAGTCCAGGGTGTGAAATGGGAGTTATTCAAGTCCAGAAAAATTGCAAGGGGGAGGTTTTCTAATTTGAGGGAACACACCACGAGTGGAGACCTGAGTAATAATGGCAATGGTTGTGGAGCTGCCTCCTAATCTGTCATCCCTGGACACGGGGTAGGTGTAGGGTGGGGTGCTGGATACTAGACTGGAACAGAACTAGGCTGGATTGTAAAGGCCTCGGATCCCATCCAAAAGAGTTTTCCTGTTCTGGTGCTTCTCAAACATTTTTCTCGGCTTCTGAGTTCTAACCACAGAGGAAACTGAACTTTTACCATAAGAGGGAGTTTCTTTGAAATCTCCCTATTGGTGATATTTGTCATTCTTTTTTGGCTGCCCAGCATCTGAACTCTGTTTTTGTGCTTGAAAATTTTCCCATAGGAGGGAAAAAAGCAAGATCTGTTCCCTCCTGCCCCACTCTACAAGCTGAAATGCCAGTACTTGCCTTTCTAGCCTCCTTTTCAGCTAGGACATGGGCAGAACCTGAGGTGGGAGTGCACACAGCAAAAGATGAGATCTGGGCTGTGTGCAGTGGTCATGGTCACAGCCTGTTGCTAGTATGTGATGTGAGTGATGTGAGTATTGCATGCTGTAGGAGTGACCACTTTTAATCAATCCTATGATTCACATATTACCCAAATTTTAATATTGCTGAAATCAGGACACTCCTTAAAATCACCATTGTGAGTTTGATAAGCATTATTATTTATTTTTTTCCTTAAAATATAAAATAATAACCCAATGGTCTTAGAGTCAGCAACATCAGAAATACAGATTCCTGGGGCGCCTGAGTGGCTCAGTCAGTTAAGCGTCCGACTTCGGCTCAGGTCATGATCTCATGGTTTGTGAGTTCAAGCTCCGCGTCAGGCTCTGGGCTGACAGCTCAGAGCCTGGAGCCCGCTTCAGATTCTGTGTCTCCCTCTGTCTGCCCCTCTGGCTGCTTGCACTCTGTCTCTTGCACTGTCTCAAAAATAAATAAACACTTAAAAAAATTAATTAAAAAAAAAGAAATACAGATTTCTCAGTGGTAGCATAAATGTCCATGTCAGACCAGTTCTGAGCACTGGTTTAGCCTCAGAGCCTCATGTCTGGTTGTCTATCCCTTTACGTTACTCTGTAAGCCTTCTAATAAATTTATTATTTGCTTAAATTAGTTAGACTTTGTTTCTATTGTTTGAAACTACACATCTTGAAACTACACATCTTGGTATATACAAGTTATCTTAAAAAGTTTTACAAATCCTGCAGTTTGTTAATATATCTGTTTTAATGGAAAAAGGACTTTTTCTCTAAATCTTCACTTAAATTTGATGTCTCAAGAAACTATGTCAGGTTGATAACTCACAATTCAACAAGTATTTATTGAAAACTTCTAGGTGATATTATGGAGTGGGGCCTTCTGGAACTTTCACTCCGATGTGTCCCTTGTGGGCTTGCATCCCCCCTCCCCCTGCCCCCCTTCCCCCCTCCCCCTGCCCCCCTTCTCCCCTTCCCCCGAACATCACCTGCCATTCCTATACCGGGGACTTGACTCTACGTAAGAAGCACAGTGTAGGTAATGGAGAGCTGGGAGATGCTTTAACTTAAGAGTGATGTGACCACATTCACACAATCACTTCTATGGGCTTTCTTCACTTATTCCCATCCTCATTCACCTGGGGCAATCCTGTCTCCCTTCACAATCTCCTTTATCTTGAACCTCTATGGAAACTGTTTGGAGCCCAGAGCTGTGGGCATTTGGCTTTGAAATGCCAGATATCTTTTATATTCCAAATGTTTTTGAATTCACATGTTCTGAGTGTTAGTTCTTTCTTCATTCCAGATAATTGCTGGGTTTCCAAATTAAAAAACAGAAAAACAGCAATGTCTTTCAAAATAAAAACTTCCTCAGCATAAACAATGTTACAATTGATATTTGGATCTAATAGATCCTTCTTAGACTTTTCTCAGGTCCGCATACAAACTTTTCTTGAGTTACCTTTACTTATAATATTCACTTCGGCCTACATGAGTCATTTGCTCTTACTGAGTAGAGGGAAGCATGCTTTCAAAATAGAGAACTTTTCTGAAGGAAAAACTTTACATATTCTACTTGTGGTTAAAGAACCTGATGAAAGATTTAGAGATAAACAGTCCTAATCACTGTTGATTGGGAAATTAGGCACAGAGACTGTTTGGGGAGCATTTAATAAGACAAGACTCCATCTCTGGAGAGCTGGTCCTGCTTTGTGATAACACTGTAGATGATCTTTGAAGAGGGAGCTAATAGTTTGCACCTTTGTGGAATCCCCCCAAAGTCTTGTCTCTGGGGCATTACAGTGGGGAGCTAACCTCAAAGATTTGTCATCCTTAACTGTTGTTTTAATGTATGAAAAGCCATAATGCAAGTGAATGTTAGGCCACTATTTGCAATATGTCTATTCTCTTTAGATACAGTAGAATAATTTCTTGTCAGGATTTAATTTTCTTACTGTTGTTAATTTATTTTTATTTTGAGATAGTGTAGTACATAGTATTACATTTTCACTTCAGTTTGTTTTAAGTCCAGTTATAAAATGCCTTTTTAAAATAGGTTTCTGTGAAATTAAAATCCATCTAGCCATTTCTGGTTTCTGAGATACTATTACTTCCCGTCTTCTTTCTGCTTGCCTTCTACAATCTCCCACCAAAGACAAACCCAAAACAAAACCACAACTAAAAACAGAACTATATGTTTTAAAGACAGAGGGAGATCTGATACTTCCATGAAGTCTTTATTATTTTTTTTAAAAGATTTCATTTATGTAATCTGTATACCCAACATGGGGCTCTAACTCCCAACCCTGAGGTTAAGAGTTACATGCTCTTCCAACTGACCCAGCCAGGTGCCCCTTCCTCCAAATCTTTAAAAGGAAAATGTTGGAATGACATGATTCTTCTTTGTGTTAGATGTTCCACATTTTGTGAGAAGAGTTAGGCTTTCCTAATAGTCCTCAATGACTGGCTCAACAGAGTGAAAGATACATGTCCATTGTTAATACAGGAACATGTTTGGAGGCCAGTGTGGAAAGCTATGGAACACCCTTGTCTAACGCTGTGTTTTGTTCAGCACTTGGATGGAATTCAGTGTTCTACAGGAAGATTTAAGCTTTCGCTCGTTCAGAATTTGTAAGAAAAAGTCTGGGTTAAATTTTACATGACCATCTTCTATAAAAGATGGTTAGACATAATCATGTAGACAGAGAAACACTTAAAACTCTGATTCTTTCCAAGTACTTAGATGCCCTCGCTTAAGAAACATACTCGATAAGTTATGCTAATGGATGGGAAAGCAGTCTGAAAAGTTTACATACTGCAAATGCAAGCTGCTGTTAGTATTTGGCAGTCTCTTATTTATTCAGTAAAACAGCTGTTCAAGGCCCTTCCCTGGGCCAAACTATTTTAGCCTCATTCCACTTATAGAAATGAACATGCAAGCAATGAGAAATGGGCATTTCAGTAAAAATATTTTCTTGTTCCTATTTTCCAGAAATTCAACTGGCATTCCCCTTAAGTTAATCCCAATCTTTAGGTTTCCCAAATCCATCAACGACTATTCCTCAGCATCAGGCACTGGTGCTCAATGGACGTGTTATGGCTGCCTGAATGAATCAACAGATATTTTGTACAGTGCTGAAGCACCTCAAGAAAGGGAAAGAAATGCAAAATGCAGACACTCTCATTTGGGCTACTTACACTTTAACTTGGGAACATAAACCAAGCACACGGATTCTGCATATGCTGCAAAGCAAGGCTATACAGGATTAAACAACAAGGGGATCAAGAGGAGAGTCCAGAAGGAGAGAGACAGGGCTGTTGATGTGGCCTAAAGTCATCAGAAGAGATGGGATTTGAAAGGGACCACCAGGCCCCATGGGATGTGGTTTGTACTACATGTTTGTATATCCCCAAAATCCATATGTTGAAATCCTGATTCCCCAATGTGATGGCATTTGGAGATGGAGCCTTTGGGAGATGGATTTGTGCCCTTATAAGAAGAGACAATGAGAGAGTTTGCTTCTTCTCTCTCTTTCTGGCATGTGAAGACACAGTAAGAAGACATCCATCTATAAACCAAGAAGACAGCTATCACTAGGAACCTAACTGGCTGGCTCCTTGAACTTGGACTCCTAGCCTCCAGAACTGTGAGGAATAAATTTCTGTTGTTTAAGCCACCCAGTCTATGATATTTGTATTATTGCAGCCTGAACTAAGACAGGATAGAAATAAGGCATTCCTGGAATGAAGAGAGCAAAGGGTCTGAATTGAGGAACGCTCCAGGTGCAGAGGAGCTCCTCACAAGCTATTTTACATCTCAGGGTGCTCTTAGGCTTATTGATTTCAACATCCATTATTATAGAAGGTAGGATATAGGATCAAATCTGCACTGACTTAGCAAAAAACCTAGAATTTACAGTCTCTTTTCCTTCCTCCCGTCCTTATTCTCTCCTTCTTTCCTTTCCCTTTCCCTTTCCTTCTCCCTTTCCCTTTCCCTTTCCCTTTCCCTTTCCCTTTCTCTTTCCCTCTCCCTTTCCTTCTCCCTTTCTTTCTCTTTCTCTTTCTCTTTCTCTTTCTCTTTCTCTTTCTCTTTCTCTTTCTCTTTCCCTTTCCCCTTTCCTTTCCTTTCCTTTCCTTTCCTTTCCTTTCCTTTCCCTCTTCTCTTAAAATTTTTTTAAGTTTATTTATTTCTTTTGAGAGAGAGGAAGAGAGAAAATCCCAAGCAGGCTCCACACTGTCAGCACAGAGCCTCAAACTCATGAACCATGAGATCATGATCTGAGCTCAATGGACTGGTCACCCAGGCACCTCTATTCTCTTTTCTTTTTTCTTTTTCATGTTGTTTTCATGAGTGTTTTTCTTTTCTTTTCTTTTTTTTTTTTTTTGCCACTGCAGTCCCACAGCTAGAACTATCCCTGTCACTGCAGAAAGTATTTGAATAAGTAGCCACCAAGGAACCACAGAGTTTATTAATAACTAGAATCAGAAACCTTTCCTGCCTACTCACTGAGTTTAGAGCTTTCTCTGAGTTTAAGGATCCACAATTTTCTTTGTGCTTGACATTAGTGGAGAAGATTGAGGCGCTTGGGTAATTTTTATGACAGTAATTTTGGATTTTGTCTCATGACTGCTTTGGGAGTAGAAGAATAATTTTATTCTTGCTAAACTAAATAAAATAAACAAGAAGCTTATGAAATGAAACATTGAAGAACATTAATTAATTAAAAAAATTTTAATGTTTATTTTTGAGGGAGAGAGAGAGTGGAGGAGGGGCAGAGAGAGAGGGACACAGAATCCGAAGGAGGCTCCAAGCTCTGAGCTTTCAACACAGAGCCTGATGTGGGGCTCGAATTCATGAACTGTGAGATCATGACCTGAGCAGAAGTTGGACGCTTAACTGACTGAGCCACCAAGGCACCCAACATTGAGGAACATTTAAAAGCAAACAGTAGACATAGCTTAATAATTTCAAAAAATAACATGGTAGATATTCTATATCAGCAGACTGTTCACTTTCTCAGTGAAAAGGAGAGTAAAAGGTGTTTTTTCCTAGGAAGGTAATGTTCTATAGTAAGCAGAGGTATTTAAAGGAGTTCAAATCTTAACTCAAAGGGAAATGACTTAAAATATATGTAAACATTTAATTTACATTAAAATCACTGAAATCAGCCCTTCTGACTCTTCAAATTACTGTAATCTTTTTAAAAATAAATAATTTTTCTTTTGGAAAAAAGTGACTAGTTTCTGTAATAGGTTAGAGATGCCATGTGGCCCAGAAGGGAATATAGACTTGATGAAAGTGCCGTTTGCCTTTCTTTCTTGCCTGTGCACTGTGAATATGACCAAGTCCCAGTAGGAAGGCTTCAGCTTATGTTTCCGTATCTACAGGTGCTGACTTACTCACTGCTCAAATTGACCCATTTGTTCATAATTTTTTATTCCTTGTTGATGAAAATTATGTCTTTATTAAAATTTAACATAAATAGACTATAAGAAATAGTGGCACCTATTTTAAAGATCATTATGTATAACATTTTCAGACAGAAGTCATATGGTTGAGTGCATGTTTACCAATATTTAATATTTCTTTTACTGCTTTACCTTGATTTTCTACATGGAGTTAAAATCCTTTATCATACCATTAAAGTAAGACATAGGTAGGATCAGACAATAATCTTCCTTTTCTCTGCATTTTCTTCCCATCTCTCTTTCTTGGACTTTGCAGTGTTCTATTGTCCATCTCTTAAATGTTTTTAAAATTAAGTATTCTTATTTTAAATTGTAAAAGCATTACTTACTCATTAAACAATTCAAGCAATGGAATAGTTTATAAATTAACATGTCCCACAGAAAAAACACAAGTACACAATTACACACACACACACACACACACACACACACACACACACATGCACAATCTTCCCCTCTACCTCTCCTTATGAGACCTTACTGCATACACTATTTTGTAGGTTGATTTTTCATTTAACAATATATCATCAATCCCATAAATATTGGTGTCTTCTTGTCCATGTTTTCTTTTCTCTCACTGAAAGTACTGTAGTTTTAGCCACCTTCATGCTCATTCCCAAATATATCCTCCCAGCCCTGATGTGGGTCTGTCACTCCAGCCCAACTATTGTCATTGCCTCATAGACACTAATGTGCATCTCTCCCTGAACAGTTTCCCTTTCTGTCTCCATCTCAAGGAGCATGGTATTTTTCATCTCATTTTCCAAGTCCAGATGTGGCATCATCTTCAGTCCTTCCTATTTCTTCTTTAGCCATATTGTGCCAATCCCCAGGCTTATTGTTTCCACCTCTTCAATATCTCTTAGATCAGTTTTTCACCTTTCTGACTATCACTTCTGTGATGCCAGGTGAGCATCATGTCTTGCTTGGGTGCTCTACTTGTCTAACTGTCCTCCCTTCTTCCACTCTCCCTTCTCATCTTCTAATCCATCTGTCTCACAGGACTCAGATGATCTTTCTTCAGTGTAAATCTTAACATGTCTTATAATAATGACTTGCCATTGCCTTCAGAATAAAGCCAAAACTCTTTAAGACTTCTAAGGGTTCATCTGATCTGGCCTCTGCCTTTGCCTTGCCTGCCTCACTGGTCACCATCCCCACCTATGTTTGACTCTAACCCCATAGTCAACCATTCTGAGATCCTAGAACATGCCATGCTTTCACTTACGTGTTTGCCTTGGTACATTGTGTCTCTCCATCTCTTTGTTTCCTCTTTTAGGCTACTTCATGGACACCTTCTTTTACAAACTGGGTTTGGTGTCATTCCTATGTGTTTCCAGAGCATATCACACTTACCTTTATCCTATTTTACTGTAGATCATACTGCAATTACCTGTGTATGGTTTGTGTGACCCTTCACCCTTAGCACCACCACCACTGGTGACTACACTATGCACTCCCTGACTGCAAAAACTAGGGAGAGCACAAAATGTAGCACCTGTCAGAAACTGCATATTTGAATGATGAATGAACATAGAAGCCCAAGAAGCCCAAAAACTGAAGGGGTGGCTTGTTCCTCAATCCTAGGAGTTATAATGGTCAAGTTAGAAACTTCACATACCTGAGGCTGACTCTGGTTGGGATAAGCACTTTTCAGGGCCTGGATATGGCAGTTTGAAATATCAGTGCTATTAAGGAGTAAAGCAAAGTTATCATGACCAGAGTCTGTTTGCCTTCTGTTTTTCTTTGAACTTCATCCTATTTGGGGACTTCTATAGACTCAGAGTGAGCAGGAGAGGTGATCTAACTCCTCAGTGGGGCAGGAGCAGAAATATGAGGGTTCTCAGAGTGAGGTACTTAGATTTGGGGTAGGCACAACACTTATGTTGGCTAATCTCGCCTCCCACACAGCTGGTTAATCTGGCTACTTCTCTCCCGCCTCCAACCTTCAATGTGGGCAAGTTCATTAAAGGAAGACCTTCATTTCTTTATGAATCTTTCTTACTTCAGAGTCCCTGTGCCCTTTATCCACATGCTACAAAGAAAATAAATAAATACCACTGATAACCCTAATGCCTTATGACTCTCTTTTATACTTTCTTGCATGCTTTATTGATTTTACATTTGAATACCACACACTGCAGCTGTTACAGTTTTTTTTTTTATGTGACTGTGTTTTGCTGATTTGCATAGAATACTTCTCAGCTTTACAGTGATAAAGTTAATTTGTATATTGGGACTCACAAAATGGAGGCCTCCCTGGTAGCCCTGCCCTATCACAAACCTACACCTAAGTGAGCCTGCACTTATAAGAAACACCTGTCAAGGAAACCCAACATACATCAATCACACTCCTCCAACTCAGGTTTAGCTAGTTTATTCTAGAAACTAGAAACTCTGCTAGCCTTATAAGGAAATCCCCAATCTCCTAGTCAAGCATGCCCTGCTTCCACATTGCTTCTTGTAATGCTCTATAAAACTTACTGTTGCCCAAATTCCCTCAGGAAGCGTGTTCCACTGTTCGGTAGGCATTATATTCCCCCAATCCATGTATTGTTTTTCCTTGAGTAAAGTACATCAAACTCATTACTAAATTGTTTTAGTTTTGTCAGTTGACAGTTTTGGTGACAAGATCGGACCCAAAGACAACTTGCTGAAGATTCTGAGAATGACCCCTAGATGTATAGGTGAAGGTATCTAGAGAGCCCTTTTGGTTCTCTGCTTATTCAGCCATTCTCCAGCATCTCTGGAAAGCTGCTCTCAGATGGAGCTCTGCATATTTTGCATTCTGAACTCTTTGAATTTGTCCTAATCCTTCCAACTGGAAAATTGGGGTGTGTGAAACTCTAGATTTTCACCCGGTGGAAATTGGGATGTAATAGACTCCAGATTTTCACAGTGAGACTCACAGGTTTCAGGAACTGTGCACAGGCCACAAGAAATGGTAAGACTGGTTGAATTAGGGAGGATTACTTCAAGGGAGAATAATGAGTATCCCTCCATCTAAAGAAAGCAAGATGGCAGCTTTTAGGGGACTCAAAGCCTCAAGGAAAGCCCACAGTGTGAACTACTGGGTGATTTGGGGAAATAAATTAAGAGAAAAAAATCAGAATTTTTTGATCAATAGTATATTGAAAAGTAAGTAGGCACAGGTCAGACTATTAAAAGCCATCAGGGTTTTCTCCATTATAAAGGGATATTATTAAAGGAATGATAGATCTATTGCTAATGGGAATCTCAGAAGGTAAAACTGCAAAGTTGGTGTGTGCAGGTTGAACACTTGAGTACTTGCCACCCAACTCTAAGAACTCTGTGCCAGGATAGGTTGGTCATGGAATGGGTTAGAAAGATACCAGGTCACCCACCAACCTCAAAATTTTTTTCATGCAGCAAGGTACCCTGTAAAATATTAAAATCCTCAACCCAGGTGCACATCCCTCCTAAGTATTTGGCTCCACGAGACCCAAGGCTTAGCTAAAGAAATGGGATTGTCAAGTTTCAAAGAATTAAGCACATCACCTTTTGGCACATCTGCTTAGTTTATCTCTGAGAAATGTGGTCCCAGAAACTACAGATACATACAAAAGGTGAAAATCTTACTAAGACAACTTAGAATTACAATGGTCATTGTAGGGAACATTTCAATTAGACAAGATTGTTAAGAAGTGCACTTAACAGTAAAGTGTTAAAAGTTCAGAAATAGCTGAAATAAAATTGATGAATTACCAAAGTAGTAATTAGTAAGAGATTATTGTGCACACAACAAAAAGATAGTTCTCAAACTGGGAGCACTCAAACCAAAACATGGAATGAGGCTCAGGGGTATATTGTTATAAAGCCATATATATAGTAGGAAGTCACTCACTGCTTATTTTTCACAGTGATAATAATCACTTAGAATTTTCTTAAATTACAGAGAACTGGTTAGTGGTTACTCCATAACAATTTTGGAAAACAATTTAAATTTCACTTGTGATTTCCAGAGGCATAAGCAAGAAATGACCTGGGTCAAGTAAGTCTTGCAAAATATGCTAAATTAAGCTTTGCTTTTATGGCTAAACTGGTTTTGTCTGCTTAGGGAATTTTTGAGGCTGGTCTACATTTGGGTTTTGTTTTAACAATTCCTTCCTTTTGGTCATTCTTTCAGCGGGCTAAGTGTATGACCAACCAGTATGGCATTCTTCTCAGTTACCATCATTGACGTAGTTCGGCCAAAGAACCACATATTTTGTTTCCACTCATTGAATCATCAAATAGGAAGGTCATGTAGTCACCATCTTCACCATTTATGTAATTATTGTTGCTTTTATCCAGTTGTGTAATTCTAATGGATACCAATTCTAATGGATCTATCAAAAGTATACTAACCTGGAGAGGTTATTATGACTATAAGGAGAACAATAGCCAACGATAGAAAAATTCCCCAGAACAGAGATTCCCAGGAGCCAAGATTTGACCAATTAAATAACTCAAGTGTGTTGTAATCAGATTCAGTTTTAGCTAAATCAATCTATATACATATTTTTTGGATAATTGGGTGTATAGTGTATACACCCAGTGTATAATTGGGTTTCAATTTTTTTCTGAGTCATTTATATAGGCACAAATGTGCCTGTATAAAGGCCTGCTATGTATTAGCAGGCTCATATCCTCATGATTACTTGAGAAAGGATGAATATCAGGATGTTTCTTTTCAGGAGGTGGTATTGCAGTTGAGCTTCCCCCTAAATTAGACCTCTATATATTGTGAGCAATCAGAAAATTTAATGAGAGGTATTTCTATGGAAACAAAATAAAAACAAAGTTAATCATTGGAGCAAATTATAAATTCAGTTTCTGAATTTAGACAGCAGCTGGCTGAGAAGATTTCTATATGTCAGTTTGAAGCACCTTCAGATAGAGTGAGGGAAAGTACTGGCATTCTGACAGATTTTTCTGCCTTGCAGTTTGAATGTCTGTGGTGAGATTTGTGAGTAGCTCCATAGGAACAGGCATGAAGACTATGCACACATGAGCTATTGTGGTGATTTCTCTGAAAGTTACATCAAGTTTTCCAGTTTTAACTTTCATGGCTTTGGAAAGGAGGAAATTTTAGTTGTATAGTGATTATAAGTCAAAAGAGTGAAAAATTTTAGAAATGTGAATTTGGAAATTTCTAAACCATATTGAAGAATTCAGGACCCAATCCAGTTTATAGGTAGAAAACAATATCTGAAAACCAATTAACAGCACTAGAATCTGATATCCACAAAGATATATTACTGAAACATTATTTTTCTTTCTATAATCCACCTCATTTCTATCAAGGATAACCACAGTAAGACGAATTTGTTTGCAAATTAAATCTAATTTCAATAAACTTGGCCTGATTATTGACATAAATGCATCAATAAAGTGATTGACCATATAAACTCTTTTATTTTTTTATTTTTTTTAATATATGAAATTTATTGTCAAATTAGTTTCCATACAACACCCAGTGCTCATCCGAAAAGGTGCCCTCCTCAATACCCACCACCCACCCTCCCCTCCCTCCCACCCCCCATCAACCCTCAGTTTGTTCTCAGTTTTTAACAGTCTCTTATGCTTTCGCTCTCTGCCACTCTAACCTCTTTATTTTTTTCCCTTCCCCTCCCCCATGGGTTTCTGTTAAGTTTCTCAGGATCCACATAAGAGTGAAACCATATGGTATCTGTCTTTCTCTGTATGGCTTATTTCACTTAGCATCACACTCTCCAGTTCCATCCACGTTGCTACAAAAGGCCATATTTCATTCTTTCTCATTGCCACATAGTATTCCATTGTGTATATAAACCACAATTTCTTTATCCATTCATTAGTTGATGGACATTTAGGCTCTTTCCATAATTTGGCTATTGTTGAGAGTGCTGCTATAAACATTGGGGTACAAGTGCCCCTATGCGTCAGTACTCCTGTATCCCTTGGATAAATTCCTAGCAGTGCTATTGCTGGGTCATAGGGTGGGTCTATTTTTAATTTTCTGAGGAACCTCCACACTGCTTTCCAGAGCGGCTGCACCAATTTGTATTCCCACCAACAGTGCAAGAGGGTTCCCGTTTCTCCACATCCTCTCCAGCATCTATAGTCTCCTGATTTGTTCATTTTGGACACTCTGACTTGCGTGAGGTGGTATCTGAGTGTGGTTTTGATTTGTATTTCCCTGATAAGGACCGACGTTGAACATCTTTTCATGTGCCTGTTGGCCATCCGGATGTCTTCTTTAGACAAGTGTATATTCATGTTTTCTGCCCATTTCTTCACTGGGTTATTTGTTTTTCGGGTGTGGAGTTTGGTGAGCTCTTTATAGATTTTGGATACTAGCCCTTTGTCCAATATGTCATTTGCAAATATCTTTTCCCATTCCGTTGGTTGCCTTTTAGTTTTGTTGGTTGTTTCCTTTGCTGTGCAGAAGCTTTTTATCTTCATAAGGTCCCAGTAATTCACTTTTGCTTTTAATTCCCTTGCGTTTGGGGATGTGTCGAGTAAGAGATTGCTATGGCTGAGGTCAGAGAGGTCTTTTCCTGCTTTCTCCTCTAAGGTTTTGATGGTTTCCTGTCTCACATTCAGGTCCTTTATCCATTTTGAGTTTATTTTTGTGAATGGTGTGAGAAAGTGGTCTAGTTTCAACCTTCTGCATGTTGCTGTCCAGTTCTCCCAGCACCATTTGTTAAAGAGACTTTTTTCCATTGGATGTTCTTTCTTGCTTTGTCAAAGATGAGTTGGCCATACGTTTGGGGGTCTAGTTCTGGGGTTTCTATTCTATTCCATTGGTCTATGTGTCTGTTTTTATGCCAATACCATGCTGTCTTGATGATGACAGCTTTGTAGTAGAGGCTAAAGTCTGGGATTGTGATGCCTCCTGCTTTGGTCTTCTTCTTCAAAATTACATTGGCCATTCGGGGCCTTTTGTGGTTCCATATGAATTTTAGGATTGCTTGTTCTAGTTTCGAGAAGAATGCTGGTGCAATTTTGATTGGGATTGCATTGAATGTGTAGATAGCTTTGGGTAGTATTGACATTTTGACAACATTTATTCTTCCAATCCATGAGCAGGGAATGTCTTTCCATTTCTTTATATCTTCTTCAATTACCTTCATAAGCTTTCTATAGTTTTCAGCATACAGATCTTTTACATCTTTGGTAGATTTATTCCTAGGTGTTTTATGCTTCTTGGTGCAATTGTGAATGGGATCAGTTTCTTTATTTGTCTTTCTGTTGCTTCATTGTTAGTGTATAAGAATGCAACTGATTTCTGTACATTGATTTTGTATCCTGCAACTTTGCTGAATTCATGTATCAGTTCTAGCAGACTTTGGGTGGAGTCTATCGGATTTTCCATATATAATATCATGTCATCTGCAAAAAGCGAAAGCTTGACTTCATCTTTGCCAATTTGGATGCCTTTGATTTCCTTTTGTTTTCTGATTGCTGATGCTAGAACTTCCAGCACTATGTTAAACAACAGCGGTGAGAGTGGGCATCCCTGTCGTGTTCCTGATCTCAGGGAAAAAGCTCTCAGTTTTTCCCCGTTGAGGATGATGTTAGCTGTGGGCTTTTCATAAATGGCTTTTATGATCTTTAAGTATGTTCCTTCTATCCCGACTTTCTCAAGGGTTTTTATTAAGAAAGGGTGCTGGATTTTGTCAAAGGCCTTTTCTGCATTGATTGACAGGATCATATGGTTCTTCTCTTTTTTTTTTTGTTAATGTGATGTATCACGTTGATTGATTTGCGAATGTTGAACCAGCCCTGCATCCCAGGAATGAATCCCACTTGATCATGGTGAATAATTCTTTTTATATGCTGTTGAATTTGATTTGCTAGTATCTTATTGAGAATTTTTGCATCCATATTCATCAGGGATATTGGCCTGTGGTTCTCTTTATTTACTGGGTCTCTGTCTGGTTTAGGAATCAAAGTAATACTGGCTTCATAGAATGAGTCTGGAAGTTTTCCTTCCCTTTCTATTTCTTGGAATAGCTTGAGAAGGATAGGTATTATCTCTGCTTTAAACGTCTGGTAGAACTCCCCTGGGAAGCCATCTGGTCCTGGACTCTTATTTGTTGGGAGATTTTTGATAACTGATTCAATTTCTTCGCTGGTTATGGGTCTGTTCAAACTTTCTATTTCCTCTTGATTGAGTTTTGGAAGTGTGTGGGAGCTTAGGAATTTGTCCATTTCTTCCAGGTTGTCCAGTTTGTTGGCATATAATTTTTCATAGTATTCCCTGATAATTGTTTGTATCTCTGAGGGATTGGTTGTAATAATTCCATTTTCATTCATGATTTTATCTATTTCGGTCCTCTCCCTTTTCTTTTTGAGAAGCCTGTCTAGAGGTTTGTCAATTTTGTTTATTTTTTCAAAAAACCAACTCTTGGTTCCGTTGATCTGCTCTACGGTTTTTTTAGGTTCTATATTGTTTATTTCTGCTCTGATCTTTATGATTTCTCTTCTTCTGCTGGGTTTAGGCTGCCTTTGCTGTTCTGCTTCTATTTCCTTTAGGTGTGCTGTTAGATTTTGTATTTGGGATTTTTCTTGTTTCTTGAGATAGGCCTGGATTGCAATGTATTTTCCTCTCAGGACTGCCTTCGCTGCGTCCCAAAGCGTTTGGATTGTTGTATTTTCATTTTCGTTTGTTTCCATATATTTGTTAATTTCTTCTCTAATTGCCTGGTTGACCCACTCATTCTTTAGTAGGGTGTTCTTTAACCTCCATGCTTTTGGAGGTTTTCCAGACTTTTTCCTGTGGTTGATTTCAAGCTTCATAGCATTGTGGTCTGAAAGTATGCATGGTATAATTTCAATTCTTGTAAACTTATGAAGGGCTGTTTTGTGACCCAGTATATGATCTATCTTGGAGAATGTTCCATGTGCACTCGAGAAGAAAGTATATTCTGTTGCTTTGGGATGCAGAGTTCCTAATATATCTGTCCAGTCCATGTGATCCAATGTATCATTCAGGGCCCTTGTTTCTTTATTGACCGTGTGTCTAGATGATCTATCCATTTCTGTAAGTGGAGTGTTAAAGTCCCCTGCAATGACCACATTCTTATCAATAAGGTTGCTTATGTTTATGAGTAATTGTTTTATATATTTGGGGGCTCCGGTATTCGGCGCATAGACATTTATAATTGTTAGCTCTTCCTGATGGATAGACCCTGTAATTATTATATAATGCCCTTCTTCATCTCTTGTTACAGCCTTTAATTTAAAGTCTAGTTTGTCTGATATAAGTATGGCTACTCCAGCTTTCTTTTGGCTTCCAGTAGCATGATAAATAGTTCTCCATCCCCTCACTCTCAAGCTAAAGGTGTCCTCAGGTCTAAAATGAGTCTCTTGTAGACAGCAAATAGATGGGTCTTGTTTTTTTATCCATTCTGATACCCTATGTCTTTTGGTTGGCGCATTTAATCCATTTACATTCAGTGTTATTATAGAAAGATACAGGTTTAGAGTCGTGATGTCTGTTTGTTTTATGCTTGTAGTGGTCTCTGGTACTTTGTCTCACAGGATCCCCCTTAGGATCTCTTGTAGGGCTGGTTTCGTGGTGACAAATTCCTTCCGTTTTTGTTTGTTTGGGAAGACCTTTATCTCTCCTTCTATTCTAAATGACAGACTTGCTGGATAAAGGATTCTCGGCTGCATATTTTTTCTGTTTAGCACACTGAAGATATCGTGCCAATCCTTTCTGGCCTGCCAAGTTTCAAAAGAGAGATCAGTCATGAGTCTTATAGGTGAGGGCACGTTTATCCCTTGCTGCTTTCAGAATTTTCTCTTTATCCTTGTATTTTGCCAGTTTCACTATGATATGTCATGCAGAAGATCGATTCAAGTTACGTCTGAAGGGAGTTCTCTGTGCCTCTTGGATTTCAATGCCTTTTTCCTTCCCCAGTTCAGGGAAGTTCTCAGCTATAATTTCTTCAAGTGCCCCTTCAGCACCTTTCCCTCTCTCTTCCTCCTCTGGGATACCAATTATGAGTATATTATTTCTTTTTAGTGTATCACTTAGTTCTCTAATTTTCCCCTCATACTCCTGGATTTTTTTTATCTCTCTTTCTCTCAGCTTCCTCTTTTTCCATAACTTTATCTTCTAGTTCACCTATTCTCTCCTCTGCCTCTTCAATCCTAGCCGTCGTCGTTTCCATTTTGTTTTGCATTTCGTTTAAAGTGCTTTTCAGCTCCTCGTGACTGTTCCTTAGTCCCTTGATCTCTGTGGCAAGAGATTCTCTGCTGTCCTCAATACTGTTTTCAAGCCCAGCGATTAATTTTATGACTATTATTCTAAATTCACTTTCTGTTACATCATTTAAATCCTTTTTGATCAGTTCATTAGCTGTTGTTCTTTCCTGGAGATTCTTCTGAGGGGAATTCTTCCGTTTGGTCATTTTGGATAGTCCCTGGCGTGGTGAGGACCTGCAGGGCACTTCCCCTGTGCTGTGGTGTATAACTGGAGTTGGTGGGCGAGGCTGCAGTCCGAGCTGATGTCTGCCCCCAGCCCACCGCTGGGGCCACAGTCAGACTGGTGTGTGCCTTCTCTTCCCCTCTCCTAGGGGCGGGATTCACTGTGGGGTGGCGTGGCCCATCTGGGCTACTTGCACACTGCCAGGCTTGTGGTGCTGGGGATCTGGCGTATTAGCTGGGGTGGGTAGGCAAGGTGCACGGGGGCAGAGGGGCAGGCTTAGCTCGCTTCTCTTTAGGTGATCCACTTCAAGAGGGGCCCTGTGGCAGCGGGAGGGAGTCAGATCCACTGCCGGAGGTTTGGCTCCGCAGAAGCACAGAGTTGGGTGTTTGGGCGGAGCGAGCAAGTTCCCTGGCAGGAACTGGTTCCCTTTGGGATTTTGGCTGGGGGATGGGTGAGGGAGATGGCGCTGGCGAGCGTCTTTGTTCCCCGCCAAACTGAGCTCTGTCGTCCGGGGATTCAGCAGCTCTCCCTCCCTTTGTCCTCCAACCTTCCCGGTTTCTGAGCAGAGATGTTAACTTATGACCTCCCAGACGCTAAGTCGTGCTTGCTGTCGGAACACAGTCCGTCAGGCCCCTCGGCTTTTGCCAGCCAGACTTGGGGGCTCTGCTTGGCCTGCGAGCCGCCCCTCTGACCAGGCTCCCTCCCGCCAGACCATGGAGCGCGCACCGCCTCGCCGCCCTTCCTACCCTCTTCCGTGGGCCTCTCGTCTGCGCTTGGCTCTGTTCTGCTAATCCTCTGGTGGTTTTCTGGGTTATTTGGGCAGGTGTAGGTGGAATCTAAGTGATCAGCAGGACGCGCGATGAGCCTAGAGTCCTCCTACGCCGCCATCTTCCCTCTCCCTATAAACTCTTTTAAATCTGCTTTGCAAGAGCTTGTCTAATTGTGTCCTGTTACCTAGAGAACATATTCTTATTGAACTTATGATAATACATACATTGTCAAGAATATTTAATAAGAGTTTCCAAATTCTGGAGGGATCAGGTAGGGCGAAAATCATAAATGTTTCAATATTTCTTGCAAAATATCTATAACTTACAAAAATTTGGTAAAGTGCAGCTTTAAAGAAAGTAGGAAAGGGGGTCTTTTAAATCTGGAAAGCAAAATATTAAACAACCAGCAATGTTTTAAATCAAATCATAAAAATTATGATTGTCTTCAACAGTTTATTCAGTCTTATGTCATTCGTGTATTGGTTCATCTTGGGTGAGCAGCTTTATAAATCAATCAGTTTTCCATTAGTGTTTTAGAAGTTCTTACTCAGTTTAGTGTTATGGTCTTAAACTTGTCAGAAACCTGCATTTTAGAGTAATTCTCAGGGCTGTTTCCATGAATCCCTCTGAAGATGAAGCATTTTTTGCAGGAACAATTACAAAAGCAACAAAGCAAAATAACTGTAAAATTGATGTAAACAACAAAAGACTTAAAAATAGCCATGGTTAGAGATCTGGTGAGTGGTCACACACACACACACGCACAAAATGACACAAATGACAAGAAAATTTGGTCATTTTTGTAATACACAATATTATAAGAGAATAGATGAAATTATGAACTGATAAGATTATAGCAGGACATATCAGATTATTACAATTTTATCTAATTTCTGAACTAGTTATTTTAATGGTTGTTATCTCATATAAATTTGATTGAAAAAGGTTGAACATTACTTTTTATTTGATAGTGTATCCCATGTGATGTAATATACCAAATAAACCTAAGTAACATTTTTTCTTTATACTTCATTCAAAATTTGAGAAAGTTTGTTTAAATGTCAAAATATTTAAAACATTTAATTAAATAGGATAATAGGTCACTGTGAAATAATACTTAGTTATCCATTTAACCAAAGTGACAAAAACTTTCAAGGCAAATATGAAAAGTTACATAGTTGTTATACAAACAAACAAGCAAATAACCTTAGCTTTTTATTTTTAATAGAGAAGGCTTAGTCTTTATTTTTCTGAGTAACCAGAGATCTGATAAAAACAACAGGGAACACAGGATATTATTTTCATAAGACACATAATCTTTGTTACAGAAATTGGTTGCATTTCTATACACCAATAATGAAGCAGCAGAAAGAGAAATCAAGGAATTGATCCCATTTACAATTGCACCAAAAACCATAAAATATCTAGGAATAAACCTAACCAAAAAAGGGAAAAACCTATATACTGAGGATGATAGAAAGTTTATGAAAGAAATTGAAGAAGACACCAAAAAAATGGAAAAACATTCCATTGTCATGGATTGGAAGAACAAATGTTAAAATGTTGATACTACTCAAAGCAATCTACATATTCAATGTAATACCTGTCAAAATAACATCAGCATTCTTCACAGAGCTAGAATAAACAACCCTAAAATTTGTGTGGAACAAGAAAAGACCCTGAATAGCCAAAGCAATCCTGAAAAAGAAAAACAAGGCTGGAGACATCTCAATTCCAGACTTCGAGCTGCATTACAAAGCTGTAATCATCAAGACATGTACTGGCACAAAAACAGACACATAGATCAATGGGACAGAATAGAGAAACCAGAAGTGGACCCACAAACATATGGCCAACTAATCTTTGACAAAGCAGGAAAGGATATCCAATGGAAACCAGGCAGTCTCTTCAGCAAATGGTGCTGGGAAAACTGGACAGCAACATGCAGAAGAATGAAGCTGGACCACTTTCTCACACCATACACAAAAATAAACCCAAAATGGATGAAAGACCTAAGCATAAGATAGGAAGCCATCAAAATGCTAGAAGAGAAAGCAGGCAAAAACCTCTTTGACCTCAGCTGCAACATCTTCTTACTTGACATGTCTCTGAAGGCAAGGGAAACAAAAACCAAATGAATGATTGAGACCTCATCAAGATAAAAAGCTTCTGCACAGCAGAGGAAACAATCACCAAAACTAAAAGGCCACCAATGGAATGGGAGAAGACATTTGCAAATGATATATCAGATAAAGGGTTAGTATCCAAAATCTATAAAGAACTTATCAAACTCAACAGTTTGATAAAAACAAATAAACAAACATATAATCCAGTGAAGAAATGGGCAAAAGACATGAATAGACAATTTTCCAAAGAAGATATTCAGATTGTTAACAGACACATGAAAAAAAATGCTCAACATCACTCATCATCAGGGAAATACAAATCAAAACCACAATGAGATACCACCTCATACCTGTCACAATGTCTAAAATTAACAACTCAGGCAGCATGTTGGTGAGGATCCAGATGCAGAGAAAGAGGAACCCGTTCACACTGCTGGTGGGAATACAAACTGGTGCAGCCACCCTGGAAAACAGTATGGAGGTTCCTCAAAAAATTAAAAATAGAACTACCATATGACTCAGCAATTGCACTATGAGGTATTTATCCAAGGGATACAGGTGTGCTGTTTTGAGGGTACACATGCACCCCAATGTTTATTTATAGCAGCACTATCAACAATAGCCAAAGTATGGAAACAGCCCAAATGTCCATTGACTGATGAATGGATAAAGAAGATGTGGGATATATATGCAATGGAATTTTACTTGGTGATCAAAAAGAATGAAGTCTTGCCATTTGCAACAAGGTGGATGGAACTAGAATGTATTATGCTAAGTGAAATAAGACAGTCAGCAAAAGACAAATATCACATGATATCACTTATATGTGGAATTTAAGATACAAACAGATGAACATAAGGGAAAGGAAGCAAAAATAATACGAAAACAGTGGTGAAGACAAACCAATAGAGACTCTTAAATACGAAGAACAAACTGAGGATTGCTGGAGGGGTGTTGAGGGGGAATGGGCTAAATGGGCAAGGGGCATTAAGGAGGACACTTATTGGGATGAGCACTGGATATTATATGTAAGTAATGAATCACTAAATTCTATTCCTGAAATCATTATTACACTGTATGTTAACTAACTTGGATTTAGATTTTAAAAAAAAGACACATAATTGTTTCCTAGTTAGATTACATTAAAGGTAAAGGAAAACCTTTGTTTATAATTTATTAACAGGACACAAAGATAACCTAATTCTGGTGTATATTTTTAAATGCTTATTCATTATGAGAGAGAGGGAGAGAGAGAGAGAGGGAGAGCAGGTGCACGTGGGGGAGGGGCAGAGAGAGAGTGAGAGATAGAGAATCCCAAACAGGCTCTGCACTGTTAGCCCTGAGCTGGATGTGGGGCTTGATCTCAGGAACCATGAGATCATGACCTGAGCAGACATCAAGAGTGGGTCGTTTAACCGACTGAGCCACCCAGATGCCCCTACCAGTATACTTTTGATACTAAAACACTTTCTTTTTTTTTAACTTAAATAAAATCATTCCAATTTTAGCCAGCCTGATCACACATAAATTTCCTTTCTCAATTTATTTTCCACAAGCCTTCCATAACTTTTCTACATCCACTTAGGTTTTGCCCTTTATCCTTATTCTGAAACAATTATTTTACTTTAGGACAAAATGTGGGCTTTTTTCTTACCAAAAAGCAAAACAAAACAAAACAACATGTCCTTCATAACTTTCTTTATCCCCCAAAACACATTCTATTCACCTTACCTACTTTTTATATAAAGTTGTTTTCTTTAGCCCTTATTATTTCTAGTAGTTTTGTTTATATATAGTTAATTTGTAATTGAAGTATAGTTGATAACATACACCTGTATATTAGCTTCAGGTGTAAATTGTACTGATTTGACTATTATATATGTTATGAAATACCATGATAAATGTAGTTGCCCAATGTCACCATACAAAATTATTACAATATTATTGACTATATTCCCTATGCTGTAATTTTCATCCTCGTGAGTGACTTACTTTATAATTGGAGGTTTGCACCACTTAATCCTTTTCACCTATTTTGCCTATCTTTCACCCCCTCCCTTCTGGCAACCACCAATTTGTTCTTTGTATTTATGAATTTGTTCTTTATTTATTTTTCACTTTTTGTTAGTTACTTTGATTTAGATTCCACATATAAACAAAATCATGTAGTATTTGTCTTTCTCTCTTTGACTTATTTCACTTAGCATAATATCCTTTATGTTAATCCATGTTGTTGCCAATGGCAAGATTTTATTCTTTTTTATGGCAGAATTATATTTCACTCATTCATTTACTGATGGACACTTGGGTTACTTCCATATCTTTGCTATTGTAAATAATGCTGCAATAAATATAGGAGTGCATGTATCTTTTTGAATTAGTGTTTCCATTTTTCTCTGGATAAATACCCACAAGTAGAATTACTGGGTAGCATGATATTTCTATTTTTATTATTGAGGAATCTCCATACTGTTTTTCATAGTAGCTGTACAAATTAAATGCCACCAAAGTGCACAAAAGTTCTTTTTTCTCCATAGCCTCGCCAAACACTTGTTATTTCTTATCTTTTTGATACTAGCCATTCTGACTGGTGTGAGGTGATATCTCATTATGGTTTTGATTTGTATTTCCCTGAAGATTAATGGCATTGAGCATGTTTTCATGTGTCTGGGACTATCTGAATGTCTTCTTTGGCAAAATGTCTATTCAGGTTCTCTGCCCATTTTTTAATTGTATTTTTTGTTTTTTGGATGTTGAGTTAAGTTCTTTATATAGTTTGGATATTAACCCCTTATGAGATGTATTATTTGCAAATATCTTCTTTCATTCAGTAGGTTGCCTTTTTGTTTTGTTAATGGTTTCTTTCACTGTGCAAAATCTTTTTTATTTTGATTTTTATTAGTCCTAATAGTTTTTTTTTTTGCTTTTGTTTCTCTTTGCCTGATGATACGTATCTAGAAAAATGTTGCTAAGGCTGATCTCAAAACGATTATTGCCTAAGAGTTTCATGGCTTTAGAGCTCACATTTAGGTCTTCAATCCTTTTTTACTTTTGTGTTTGGTGTAATAAAGTGGTATAGTTTCATTTTTCTGCATGAAGCAGTCCAGTTTTCCTAGCACCATTTATTGAAAGGACTTTTTCTCATTGTATATACTTGCCTCCTTTATTATAGATTAATTGACCATATAGGTGTGGGTTTATTTTTGGGCTTTCTATTCTATTTCATTGGCCAATGGGTCTATATATGTTCCAGCACCATATATATGGCATATATATATATATATATATATATATATATATATTCCAGCATCATATATTACAGCTTTGAAGTGTATCTTAAAATCTGGGATTGTCATACCTCGAGCTTTGTTTTTCTTTCTTAAGATCACTTATCCTGCTTAAGGCCTTTTGTGGTCCCATACAAATTTTAGCATTATTAGTTCTAGTTCTTTTAAAAATATTATTGGTGCTTTGATAGGGATTGCACTGAATCTGTAGACTGCTTTGGGTAGTATAGATATTTTAACAAAATTAATCTTCCAATCCATGAACACTGTATATCTTTCCATTTGTTTCTGTCATCCTCAATTTCTGTATCAATGTTTTGTGGTTACAGAGTATAGGTCTTCAATTACTTAGTTAAATTTATTCCTAAGTATTTTGCTTTTTTTTTTTTGCAACTGTAAATAGAATTTTTTTCTGAATTTTTTTCCTGCTACTTTGTTCTTAGTGTATAGAAATACAACAGATTTCTGTATATTAATTTCGTATCTTGCAACTTTATTGAATTTATATATTACTTCTGGTAGCGTTTTAGTGGAGTGCTGGAGTCTTCAGAGTTTTCTATGTATAGTATCATGTCATCTGCAAATAATGACAGTTTTACTTCTTCTTCACCAATTTGGATACTTTTTATTTCTTTTTCTTGTCTGATTGCTGTGGCTAGAACTTCCAGTACCATGTTGAATAAAAGTGGTCAGAGTAGACATCCTTGTCTTGTTTCTGATCTTAAAGAAAAAGCTCAGTTTTTCACCATTGAGTATGACTTTCACTATGAGTTTGTTTTATATTGTCTTCATTATGTTAAGGTGTATTCCCTCTAAACTTGCCATGTTGGGACTTCCTATTATGAATCGATGTTGAATTTTCAAATGCTTTCTCTGCATCTACTAAGATGATCATATAACTTTTATCCTTCATTTTTAATGTTGTGTATCACCTTGACTTGTGGGTATTGAATCATTCTTGCATCCCTGGAATAAATCTCATTTGATTGTGGTGAACGATCCTTTTAATGTATTGCTGAATTTGGTTTGCTAATATTTTGTTGAGAATTTTTGCCTCTTATTTTGATCAGGGATATTGACTTGTAGTTTTGTTTGTTTGTTTTTTGTGGTGTTTTGTTTGTTTTTGGTATCAGGGTAATGCTGCAGTAGGATGTATTTAAAAGCTTTCATTCCTTTTCTACTTTTTGGAATAATTTGAGGAGAGTAGGTATTAACCCTTCTTAAATGTTTGGTAGAATTCACCCATGAATCCGTCTGGCCCTGGATTTTTTTTTTTTTAATTTTTTTTAAACGTTTTTATTTATTTTTGAGACAGAGAGAGACAGAGCATGAACGGGGGGGGGGGTCACAGAGAGAGGGAGGCACAGAATCTGAAACAGGCTTCAGGCTCTGAGCTGTCAGCACAGAGCCCGACGCAGGGCTCGAAATCAGGGACTGCGAGATCATGACCTGAGCCGAAGTCGGACGCTTAACCGACCAAGCCACCCAGGCGCCCCTGGCCCTGGATTTTTTTTAATTGGAATTTTTAATTACTGATTCAATTTTGGTACTAGTAATTGGTCTGTTTAAAGCAGGAAAGTTTTTGAGGGAAATGGAGAAAAAAATTTAGACCCAGTAGATTTCATCTTTCCCTTTAGACTCCCTAAGATTTCTTAAAATGAGGGGCCTTCTGATTTCAGTAGCTGGACTTACATGCCCCTCCCACCTCCTTTTGAGCAGAATAGTGTGACTTACCAAGGAGTTTCAATAAACAAAATTCAGGTATGCACAATAAAGTTAGAGAGAGCTCAAAATGCAAAGAGAACAAAGCTCACATTGAAGAGATACTTACTCTCAAATTTCAGAGTCAGCAAGAAAGCATAGAGCTCAGTGGATTTTGGGAATCAGCGTTTGTTTGCTCACTGCCCTTGGAGTCACTGGGTCTTTGGATTTCCCTTCCGAAGCTATGAAATGTCAAAAGTTCATAAATAACAGAAGTATAAACAATTTATCACTGAGGTAGTAGTCAGTAAAAGTTTATTGTGCACACATCAAAAAGACAGTTCACAAACCAGGAGCACTCAAACCAAAACATGGAATGAGGCTCAAGGGTATATTATTATAAAGCAGCTTGTATAGTGGGAAGGCAGTGGCTGTTTATTCTTCACAGTGATTGGTTATAATATCAACATTTTCTTCAATTATAGGGAATTGGTTTTGTCTGCTCAGGGAATGTTCAAGGCTGGTCTCAGTCTATTTTTGATTTTAACAGAAGCTTCCCAAATCAGACAAACAGAATGAGATAACTATTTTAATTGCCATGCAGAAGTCACCAGAAGGCTTCAACATTCCAAAATAGCTTCATTGAAAGATTCATTGCAAAAGGCTGATGAAAAATTAAAGACCTAAGTGGTACCTAAAGACAAAAGGCTTTTGAGACTGGCATATCTCTTTCTACTCACCACTATCTTCCTTTTTTTCAATAGTGTATTTTTGTTTTTACTAATCCCCTATTGAAATTGACTTTCCATTTGAAATTGACCATAAGACTATAAACATAAGTCCAAGTTAGTAGCCTTACAACTGAAACAGCTCCAATTCAAGAAACCTAAAAATTCTGATGTCACTCCCCTAGAGGCCCATCACCAACACGCTTGCCCAGAAATCAGTGTCTCGTTTGTAATCAATGGGGACACTGGAAAAAAGACTTTCCTCAAAGATTTTTTTGTCAAATTCTTCCACACCAACTCAAACGCCCCCATATCTACACTTGAAAGAGGGCCCCCATATGGACATCTCTCAGAATACCAGGACTTCAAGGAATTCTCCAGTCAATAGCTACCAGTTGCTCCCTTAAACAACCAAGGGGAAACTAAATTAAAATTAATGGAAAATCTTGTTAAATGTTGTCGATACCAGAACTACTTTCTAAACCCCACTCTTTGGAGCCTATGAATGGGATCTTGGGAAAACTGGCAGAAGCTGATGAAAGGTGAGAATTCTTATTGGAGTCAGCTCTCCAAGATCTCTATAGTGCCTGGTTGGTAGAGAAAAGTAAGATTTCATGTTATCCCTTCCCTTCTAAATTCAGACTTTTATGAATTTGGTTTTGAGGTCCCCATTGGTTGTCAATCGTTTGTCTCCCAGGGACAGTTATTGTCTTCTTGTTTGTCTTATTTTGTGTCCTAAGAACTTCCTGAGACCTTGGCTTAGTTTTCTGCTTGGCAGGGGCAGGCAGGTTGTTGGGTTCTTGCATATGTGGGCAACTTAAGAGTAGGGAACCCAAAACATGGCCAGGAAGAAATGTAGGTTGCAATCCATTTGTGGTTGGGGTCCTACTTACTGTTGCCCACTCTCAGAGGAATTGTCTTAAGTCTTTCCTACTCTTGACAATTTTTGGAAATGGCTCTGGATATTGGGAAGCTAGTGTCTTTGAGTTGTTTAATACTAACAGGAATGTTTACGGTTTGCCCCAGTTGAAACTTGACAAGATATTTGCAAGGATTTCTGAGTAGCTTTATGGTCAGAAGTTAGCCAAATTGTTAGCTGACATTCAGAACCTGATAGGAACTTTTTTTCTTTTTTACAAGGCTTTCTCCCCTAAGCTAAATGTATCCAGAAAGAAAGAAAAACAAAGACAAACTTTATCCAAGGGTGAAGCTCTAAATCTAGAACATAGGAATCTTTTGACTTCCATCTTAGTTGAAGATCTTCTCCCTTATCTAAAGAAGCAAATAGATAAAGTGGTTGGATTGGGAGGGTCAGCATCCTTGATGCCATTCAGATTGTAACCTAATTTTTGAGGAAGTAAAAACAATTGTACTTGTCTTATAAATTGAGTCATTATAAGAATATAAGTACAGCTCTGGACTTTTTTAAAACCACCACTTTTCCTTTTTTAAAACCATCCTCCAAACATCCCCTTTTCCTCTCATAAGATTGTAGGTATTATAAAATTCTAGATTTAGTAAACAAAAGTCTTTGTAGAAACTTGAATTCTTTTTCTGTGTCCTTGAGATGTAAAAGTTGAATTTGGTCATCTCTAGGAACTCTTATCTATAGAAGCCATCTCTTTAAAATACAAATTTTGGGGAGGTTATTTCTATCACAAGGGGGGAAAAAAGGAAAAGCAATTTGGAGCCTAGGCATATGAAGAAATCTTAAAAGTCTTCTCCAAAAATATTATAAAAATGTGTAAGCCATCTGAGCAGGTAGCCTAACATATTCTATCTGTCAGAAACCAATTTGTATCCAACTCTTCTTTTAGAGGCTACAGAATTTTGCATTATTGTACCTGTCTTGTGGCTAAAATTTGAAATTAAAAAACTAGAAGATCTCTCTTTACATCTGTCTGTATGTCTATGTATGTGTATAAGTATTTTATAAAAGTGTGGTAATTTCTATATCTAGATGGTATTGCCAAAATTAATTTGTGCAGAGTTCTATTTATATATAAACATATATATAAATCAAATATACTCATAGAACTATAGAAAGTAACCCAAATGTTTCTCAAATTTGTTTTAATCTAAGATAATATTTGGTAAATAAACATTAATTTAAGTTCATTGGTTTAATTAAAATTGGCATGTCTTTAGAGCTATCAGTATTAAATATAATGCAGCCCTACAACTTTTATTATACCTAGGTTTACTAAAAGTTAAAGGAGCTCATATTATCTCTGTTACAGAATTTGTGAGCCTAACAGATAACTTAATTTCATGAATCATTAAACAGCAAATCATCTTTTCGTGAGTAATCTAAACATAATTGTTAGAAATAAGTAAATTAAATAGAAGCAAGTAAGATAAAAATTTATAAATGAACTTTTCAACAATAATTATCCTTTTTTGTACATCTACTTAAAAGTAGCTTACAAAATCTTTTTGGTAACTTGAAACCTTAATATTATACTGAGATAAGTTAAATGATGGATATACATTGAATATCTAGATCATTTATAAGGAATATAAAATATTGAAACATTAACTACTGAGCATAGATTATCTACTTATTCCTTTTACAGAAGAACTAAAGATATTTGGTCTATTAGTAAACATGTTCTGTCCACATTGAAAAATTCACTGAGGAAGAAGATATTTCTAGAAATTATTAAATATATATGTAAATTTGCCAGTCCACACTTGCTTACTTCTTAGTTTTCACTAGGAATTTAGGATTCTAATGGTAATAATTATAATCATATATGTAAATAAAACTACCAAAAAAAATAAGGGTAAAAGTAAATAACTGTGAATGAAAAGTAAATGAGGAAAGGGGTGCCTGGGTGGCTCAGTTGCTTAAGTGTCTGACTCTTGGTTTCAGCTCAGGTCATGATCTCAGAGCTTTGTGGGTTCGAGGCCTGCATCAGGCTCTGTGCTATCAGCACAGAGGGATTGGGATTCTCTCTCTGTCTGTCTGTCTGTCTCTCTCTCTGTCTCTCTTTGCCCCTCCCCCACTTGTTCTGTCTCTGTTTGTCTCAAAATAAATAAACTTTAAAAAATTCAAAAAAGTAAAATAAAAATAAGTAAGGAAAGGAAAGTGACTGTTTCAGAGTGAAAAAGAAGGAAAAAATACAGTAAAAAATCTGAATGGTTATAAAAAGTTGTAAAACTTTTGTGGAAAAGGAATCTTAGGAAAAGAATTTTAGCTGTTGTCAAGCTGGCTAAGATTAGAATGGATTTAGGGTTTTTTTTCCCTAAAAAAAATGAGTTTTGTTATTAATAGTGCCCTGAAGCAAAATTAAAATTTGGTTTTCTCTCTGTGAAAAAGATATTCCTGTACTATTCAGTCCGCTCTGGATAAATGATTGTGAAAGGTTTGTTGTTTGTTCCCTTTACTTTTAGGGTAATCTACCTGCAAAGCAAAGATTTTTTTTTCTCTTAGCAAAATAATTTCCTTTGTTTCATGTTGTTTTTATATCAGGTCTTAGATTACTTAAGAGAACCCAGTCTTCTTAATATTAGGAACTAAGTCTCATTCATAACAATGTAACCTGTGTTTGCCTTTCACAATCTTCTATTGTCAATTTAGTTAATTAATATTTGATAATGATCTGTGGTCTCACCTAGTCAAATGTTCAAACCTTTTGCCATTTTGACAACTTCA